>NC_138236.1:39210436-39692936 GCF_964197995.2 Scardinius erythrophthalmus
TGCAAAGCTGACGTTGGTAAAAGGGCGCTTGCGAAGCCTCGTGATTGGACGCTACAGAAAGGTTTGGAGGCGACGTCACCATGGCGTAATTAATATTCATGAGCCAATCCTTCGGCGTTGTAGGGCTCCCTGCCAAAACCTCCGTGTGTGTGTGTGTGTGTGTGTGTGTGTGTTCAGCGTGTAAGTACAGTCAGAATGCGAGAACAGGGAGATGTCTAATGCGACTCCACTAAATGGTAAGAAAACAGTGCTCTCGGTTAAATATCAGTTTAAACAAACTAAACATACACAGCTAACGTTACATGTAGGAAACACCGACCGTGCGTCTCTTCTGGTCATCCGCTTTTAAATAACTCAGTTCTTCTGGTTTTCACAGTGAAGTGTGTGTGTGTGTGTGTGTGTGTGTGTGTGTGTGTGTGTGTGTGTGTGTGTGTGTGTGTTTGTTTAGTGTGACACACAGACCTAGACCTTTGATGTAGAAGTATAAAGAGTAATCCTCTGATCTGAGCTTGTGTGTTCTGTATGAATGTAAGTTACACCTGACAGTCTCACAGTCAGCTTTATAAACCGTGTGTGTGTGTTTGCTTGTATCTTTTTTTCCTTTTCTCCATTTATACATTGTTTATTTATGTGTTATTGCTGGTATAATAATGTGTTATTATGGTGTATTTGACCTTAGGGACCTGCAGCGTAACATTTTCTCTATAAAAATCTGTTTAATATCATTATAGATGCCTTAGCCTGGAGATTATATGGGATATTTGCTCTTTTAAAATTCATTTGTCAAACCAAAGGACTATTTATATTACATCAGAAGAAATTAAAATGCATGAAAAGCTAATTACATAATCTAAAATAAATATTTAAAAGTCTGGGAGCCACATAGAAAGTCTGGGAAATAAAAATCAGATTTTGATTCAGATTCTGTTTCTATAGGTCATAATCTACGCATTTAAACTCCTTCGTACGGCAGGCAGAATTTCTTCTCTCCATTTTGCTCTTTGTAAATTGTTCAAGTAAATTTTATTTTAAATTGTTCTGACAATTCAAAATAATTCTACACATAGGCCTACACTTTATATATATATATATATATATATATATATATATATATATATACACTGTACAATATAATTATCATGATGTTTAAGATATGATACGTTTATATGCATGTTTTTTTATCACGTGGAGTCGTGGACTGATGATTTTAGAAATAAGTATCTCTAGTCCATTCCAAGGTCACAAAAATGAACTTTTCGTTCAGAAACGACTGCATAATATCCATGCGTCGAATCTGAATCAGTGTGATCAAACACAACATGAGCACGTGAGGCTTTAAGGTTTAACTAAACTAAAATCGTCTGGTGAGTCTAAATGAGCCGACCGAACTTTACTGTGTTAAAGCAGTTTTAGCTCAAGCCATTGCTTTGACAGTTCCTGAGTGTGTGAAAGCGTGAGAAAACGGGCGTTTGTTTTGGCCCCGCCCACATTCCTCTCGTATGACATCATCGCAGGGTTCATGATGTCATCACAGTCGGACTCTGACCTGATCTCTCCGCTCGTTATCAGAACAGATCATTTCCCACAGATTGCTGTAAGAAACTAAGGTTACACTTTATTTTAAGGTGTCGTTGTTACAGTGTAATTATACATTTAAGCACTGAGTAATATTAGTTAACTACATGTGCTTACTATAGGGTTATAGGATTGGGATGGGTGTTTGGTTGAGGGTTAATTGCATGTAATTTATAGTTATTACTACAGTAACTACATGTAACGTGTGTAACAATGACACTGTAAAATAAAGTGTTTCTGAAACTTTTCTGCAGCTGCACAGTAGGCATGAAGGGTACAGGTCTGAGGTGGTTTCGATCCTTTATAAGAGAGAGATATGCTTCAGTCAAGTGTCCCGCAAGGGTCTGCTCTCTCTCCAACACTTTTTCTCTGTGCTTGCTCCCCCTGGGTAGCATGTTTAGAAAGCATGGCGTATCATTCCACTGTTTCGCCGACGACACTCAATTGTATTTACCACTAAGACACCCGACAAAATCTTTGGATTGTCTTTTAGCTTGCCTAAATGATGTTAAAAACTGGATGGCAAAAAATGTCTTAATGTTAAACGAGGACGAAACGGAGGTCATTGTGTTTAACGTCGGTACGAGATTTAGGCATCCAAACAGATGATAACCTAAAAATGGAGGAACATTTGGTGGTACGTGCTTGTTTTTATAATCTGTGTCTCCTCGCAAAAACGAAACCTTTCCTATCTAATGTAGATGTCGAAAAGTTTATTCATACTTCTGTGATATCGCGTCTCGGTTTCTGCAACTCCCTCTACTGTGGCATTTCTGCCGCATCCCTGCCCGTTTACACTCGGTGCCAAATGCTGCGGCGAGGCTGTTAAAGAGAAGAGGACTAAGAAATACGACTGCATTACTCTGATTTTAGCTAATTTGAGCTGGCTCCCCGTTCATCTTAAGAGTCAAATACAAGATTTTAATTAGGGGTGCACGATTCAGAAAATTTCACGATTCGATACCGATTTTTAGTCTCAAGATTCGATTCAAAATCGATTTTCGATTCAAAAAACGATTCACAGTATGTAAATGTAGTTGACTTTTTCCTGTGTGATTGCAGTAGACATACAATTTAAAAGAAAAGAAATAACAAATTAAATGAAGTTTGATATTACTTTGTCTTCATAAAAACTTTTGCAACTAAACAGTGCAAAGTACCAAGCTTTGGCCAGCTTTCAAATACATTTAATTCAAGTTTAAAATAAAACTTAAATATATATATATTTTTTTTACATTTAGCTTTAAAGTGCTGTAGTCAGATCAAACAAACAATACTGCTAAATGTAGTTTAAGGAGTAGGCTATTGACGGCAAAATAGGCTTCAGAATATTTCGTTCTGTATTGACAGGTGCAATTTTTGAAAATCGATAAAAAAAATACAATAAGCCTACATTATATCTGCATTTATGTCAAAACCTAGACTTTCAAACATCAAAATGTCATTCATTAATATGAATATTCGTGTCAAAACGACTTATAAACATTCTATTTTGCCTGGAAACGCTTCCAACACGCTTGCGTGTCGCGAGAAAAATAGGCGTCGGTTCTATTTCTAGCACGCACGCGTTTTCCGCACGACTCGGGCCACACCTGAGACGCGCGTGTCACGCAGGCTGTGTGCAAGCTAACCTTTTAACACGGGAGCCGAAATAAAAACAGACACGCCACACAGCCAGCCTTCCTTCTGCTCCGCTTCGGCTGCACTTTTTCTTTTGGCTATGACAAGAGTGTGCAGGCGTAAGTGTGAATTCGATGCAGCGCCATGGGAATGACAAGCTAAACTCATTTCAGGACAATACCAAAAAATATATATTTCAAAAAAAAAAAAAAAAAACAAGAATCGATTTTTGGAATTCTATGAATCGATTTTGAATCGGTGAAGTTTGAATCGCGATTCATATGTGAATCGATTTTTTTGCCCACCCCAAATTTTAATGTTTGTATATAAATCGCTACATAATCAGGGGCCCCGTGTACCTTGCAAACCTTTTGATTCCTCATAATCCCCAGAGATCATTGCGCTCAGAAAATCATAAACTTCTTGTCGTACCAAGGACCAAACGCCTAAAGGCGATCGCGCTTTCGCTGTTATGGGACCGAGATTAAGGAATGAGCCGCCTTTATCTGTTAGATCTGCTCAATCTATATCAGTTTTTAAGAACCCGCTCAAGGCCCATTTACCACTGACCGCTTATAATAGGTCATTTCAGTGTGTGGTATATGTGGTGTCTGTGGCGTGAGATTTGTTACTGTGTATGTTTGATATCTTTTATTTGTTTTTTATTTGAATGTAAAGCAACCTTTGGGCAACCTCGGTTGCATTTAGCAGTGCTAGGCTATATAAAGAAAGAAAGAAAGCTGCTTGAATTTGACTTTTGGAAATGTAAGTCTTGGAAAACCCTTGTATTTCTGGAAAGGTCCTTGAAAAGTGCTTGCATTATTGAAAGACAATAGGCTATATTAGAAAGTAGTGTTTAATTTTATTGATAAAACAATCTTTTCTCACCCGTCTGATACTGAGATAGACCCATTTCAAATGGCTACGATAATTCAAGTATTTGATACAGCTGTGAACTTTTTAGAATTTGAAACATAATAAAGATATTGTTTGATAAGTGAGATCTCTGATTTTAATCCTTGAAAACCAGAAAAGTGCTTGAAAAGTCCTGGAATTTCACTTCACAGCATCTGTACGAGGCCTGGAGCTGTAGACTGGTTTATTGTGGGTTACGGCTTCAGGAAACTATTAATGAAGGACTTGTGTGTGTGTAACGCTGTGTACTAATCTGAGCTAATCTTCTGTCTCCACGTTTGCAGGGAAAGCCGACGGCGTCGGACAGAAGAAAGAGGACGGTGTGTGTGAGAGGTACGTTTCACACTCTTAGCGTTTACATTAGTTCATAAATCTGCAGTTATAGCAGCTTAAACATCGTATATATAGTTATAACATGACCATTCCTGGCTGTTCTTGATTTAAAGCCGGGCTTATTCAACACCTCGTCGTGTTTTAATGCGGCCGTCCGATTGATCTCGAGGAAATCTCCGCTAGGCATATTTTCATGTTTCCAAAACATGTTTTTTTATTTAACGCCGTGTGTTTAGGACAGTAATTTGCAGACTAATCTTCAGTCACCAAAAACAAGATGCATGATGTCATACAGTGTAGAAGAGAAATCAGCGATGAAAACAAACCTTCAGAAAGTTAAAGTCTGCTTTATTCTCTTTAAGGAGTTTTTAAATGTTCAATCCCCAGTTTTCCTCATTTCTAATAGCTCTACAAAACCGCTATGGTTTGATTTTCAAGGTGAGGTTAATAATCTGTTAGTTAAGAGTGTGAAGTCGCGTTTTAACCTCAAAACAATACTTTAATACTGTTTATTTACTGTAAGAGTCCTGATGTAAGATATCATTAGTTGTTTCATCATACCTAACTCAGTGTTTTTGACCACAGCTGCATGTATGTGAGCAAAATACAGTAAAAACAGTCAAATATTATTAGTATGTAAATCATCTGTTTTCTATGTGAATATATATTAAAGTGTAATTTATTCCTGTGATCAAAGCATCATTACTCCAGTCTTCAGTGTCACATGATCCTTCAGAAATCACTCTAATATGAGGAGTTGATGCTCAAGAAACATTTATGATTATTATCCGTGTTGAAAACAGGCGTGCTGCTTCATATGTTTATTTTTCAGGATTATTCGATGAATCGAAAGTTCAAAAGAACAGCGTTAATGTGAAATAGAAACTTGTGTAACATTATAAATGTCTTTATGATCATTTTAAAGCATCCTGGTATGACTCCTGTGTTCCCCTGTGTGTTCCTGGACTCTTATGTTATTTCCTGTCTTGCTCCATGTTTTGCAGTACATTAATGTTGATGAGTCTCCCCAGGTGTTTCTCATTAGCCACGCCCCCTTGTTATCTCCCAGGTGTTTCTCATTAGCCACGCCCCCTTGTTATCTTGTTAAGCTCGTCTGCCTGTGTATATATCGCCCTTTGTTCTCCGTCAGTCGCTGAATGGACATTCCCTAGTTTAGTGTGTTTCCTCCTCTTCCGTGATTTCACCGGTTACTGTGTGTTCACACTTTAATAATCTGACCTGCACGTGGATCCGCTTCCCAGCCGGCTTCTGTGCCTGTCTCAAATGTTACACATCTTGAATAAAAGTCAAATATTTCTGTCATAAATCATTTCATCCGGGTTTGTTTCAGTCAGGAGAGAGGGAAGGGCGAGGGGAGAGATGACCTGATCCGAAACTCCCAGCACATCTTGTTAAATAAAGACCAGATGCTCGGGATGCCCCAGTTCGGCCTGCGGGATAACCTCATCAAATGTGAGCTCCTGAAGAACGAGGACGCCTACACATACATCCAGAACTACAGGTGTGGATCAGGGCCAGTTCTCATGCTTGAGGTCAAAGAGGACCGATTATGCGCTTCACAAAGTCTTGATGTTGTTTCAGGCTCTACTAGAACAGGTTTTCCTGCTTGAATGTTGATTATTCTCCTCATATTCTCCATTGTTGCGGCTCCTCTCTTCCCAGTCTGTCAGTAACGCTCTGTTTACTTCCTGTCTCTATGAAGCCCCTCCTTCTGAAAAGCACACTGTGCTCTGATTGGTCGGCTGGAGCAGTGTGTTGTGATTGGTCGAGTGCTTTGAGTGTGTTTGGGAAATGTCCCGCCCCTTACCATAACCGCCAGTTTAACACACTACTAACTAACTCAACCAGGCCCCGCCCCTTTATTCTGCACATGAATTATTTAAATGAGGAATATGACTTGTTCGTTCCCGGAAGAAACTCAAGACAACAATGGAGGCGTTTCAGGAGTTCAGAAACACTGACACTGAATGCATGAATGTTAATTTCTTGACATTACTGTGAAATATTGTTAACATTAGCTATAACAGTTATTCCCTGTTAAAAAGTGTGTTTTAGTGTTTCGTTTCCCTCCCACAAAACAATAAAATAAATAAAAATCATGAAAATTAATAATAAATAAGAAAATTTCTTTGCTCCAAATATTTTATTGACTAGAAATACCTTTTTGTGAGGAAAGTCATTTATTATTATGTACAATAATAATAATAACACTTATAAAATCACAAATTATTATGTAAACAGTAATCAGAAAAGACTGGAAAATTCATGAATATTTATGAGTCTACACTATTTAAGACTGATTTCACTGTACATTTAGTCGCCTTTATTTAGAAAACAAACTCAAAGATTGTCCCTGAAACCTATTAATTATAAATAACACTTTGAAACAATAACTATAACCAGAATTTTCAGTTAAACAGGTTTGTTTGTTACTCGTACCTTTTTCTATTTAGTGTACTTTGTTTTCCCTTAGAAATGCAGCAGTGACTCAACCTCGCCCCCTGTTGAGCGAAACCCTGTCCTACAGCTGCAAATACATGAAGAGTATTCATAAATCATAAGTATAGGCGCTCAAAGCTCTTCTTTAGGACAAAACGCATTAAGTCCAGAGTCAGAATGGCTTTATCATGCCTGTTTTGTTCTGACCCTGGCAGTCGTTCTCTCCGGCTCATCGTGAGCTTTCAGAATGCGTGAGATGTTTCTTAATTTAACCGGCAGCTTCTCTCTTTGGCTCGTGTTGTGGGATCTTTTGAATCACCGGCTCTGTTCTCATTGTGTGCCGACAGCTTCTTCTTGGGAACGTACAATGTGAACGGCCAGAATCCGAAGGAGAGTCTCAGTCCATGGCTGGCGTCCACCGCCACCCCTCCTGACTTCTACCTCGTGGGGTGAGGATCCGCATTAGTGTATTTATGACCCTGGACCACAAAACCAGTCTCGAGTCGCACGGGTATATTTGTATGGGTCAAAACTATTGATTTTTCTTTTATGCCAAAAATCATTAGGATATTAAGTAAAGATCATGTTGCATGAAGATATTTTGTACATTTCCTACTGTAAATATATAAAACATGTATTTGTGTGAGTGAATGCAGCACAATCGCCAACATAAATAAACAACTTTAAAGGAGATTTTCTCAATGTTTAGATTGTTTTGCACCCTCAGTTTCCAGATTTTCATTTAGTTGTATCTTATTTAAAAAAAAAAAAAATAAAAAGCTTATTTATTCAGCTTTCAGATGATGTATGAATCTCAATGTCACCCATGTGACTGGTTTTGTGGTCCAGGGTCACATTTATGATCACGTACACAGTGATGAAGATGTGAGTGTGATTCCCTGCTGTAGTTTCCAGGAGCTGGATCTCAGTAAGGAGGCGTTTCTCTTCAATGACACTCCTAAAGAGCCGGAGTGGCTGCAAGCCGTCAACAAGAGCCTCCATCCAGATGCCAAGTATGCTTTAGTAAGGACCTCCTCTGCCCTCGCACACATGAGCTAATGTTCAGATCGAACACAGAAGCACTGGTTTATTAGGAGAATAGCACCCTAACTAAACGAGAAGAGGCTTAGGCGACCAAACTATAAAACTCATCTTTGATCACCAAAATTACAATGTCTTCGTGCCTTAAAATATCTTGAATGTAACTCGATAGCCTGGCTCCGCCTTCCTACGTACTTCCGCTCAATTTTCATTTTCCCTCAGTGCTCCGTCTGGGTTTGTGGATATTCTTGGGTTTTCTCCGGTCAATTTTTTACCGGTCCAATCAGTGAACAGAGGGAGTGGCTGAGAACGATGACGTTGAGGTGCGCTAGTTTGAGTTGTAGACAAACATTAGCAACTGGTTATGGCGGATCCAGAGTGACTCTGGGCAGATCCAATAGTTTTAAACTTCAACAGAGTTCCCGCCTTCACGGAAGTTAACGCTTGTCAATGGAGAGAGGCCAGACTCTCTGTACAAATGAAATGTACGAGAGTCTGGTAGGACCAGGCTAGTAACTCGACACCCTTGCCTCATTTAGTATACGCGGTTCTATGAATATGCAAATGAGCCCCGCCTCCACTCACTCGCTCAGCTCAGAGATCCACTGGTTGACGATCACACGCTGATCTGATTGGTTACAAGGTAGTTTGTGACGTCAGAAACACCAGCGATTTCAAAGCGTGTTTTTGAGACTGTCTTTGGTTCACTGCAGTTTTAAGGAGCAAATACTCAGCAATGCTGTCGACTTATGAACTTACACATGCTTTGTCTTAAAGCAGATTAAAAACACCACATAGACACATAAACAACATTAAAAGCTGGATTTTCACCACAGGGGGACTTTAAACATTTTTTTAAAAAATTTACAGACTGCTTTTCGACACATTCATAATCATTACTTTTGCTGCGAAAAGCCTAATGCGTGCACTTGTGCGCTTAATATATATTTTAAAGGCTCATTATTACAGTTTATTGCTTTGTAATGAAGAGCAATGTTTCATATAATATCCTTTCTCAGCTCTGAAACTCAAACCATTTTCCGATGCCTCTCCTCAACCTTAAGTACTGTATAGATTTAAGTAAATAAATTAATATCATAATCGTCTGACTAGTCAACTAATGGCTTAAATGAACGACTACTAGTCAAATAGAAAATAATAATAATTTGTTACATTTATATAGCGCTTTTCTGGGTACTCAAAGTGCTTTACATGGAAGGGGGAATCTCCTCAACCACCACCAGTGTGCAGCATCGCCTGATGATGCGACGGCAGCCATAGTGCGCCAGAACGCCCACCACACACACACACCACACACCACACACACACACCAGCTAACTGGTGGAGAGGAGACAGAGTGATGAAGCCAGTCAGTATAGGGGGATGATTAGGAGGCCATGATGGACAGAGGCCAAGGGGCAGATTTGGCCAGGTCACCGGGGTTACACCCCTACTCTTTTCCGAAGGACATCCTGGGATTCAGGACCTCGGTTTATCGTCTCATCCGGAGGACGGTGCTCTTTGACAGTATACCCCATCACTACACTGGGGTGTTAGGACCCACACAGACCACAGGGTGAGCAGCGCCCCCTACTGGCCTCACTAACACCTCTCCCAGCAGCAACCTGGTTTTTCCATGAGTCTCCCATCGAGGTTCTGACCAGACTCAGCCCTGCTTATCTTCAGTGGGCGACCAGTCTTGGGCTACTGGGTGAAATGGTTGCTGGCATAAATCTGAAGTCGGGGAAGCCCTGTTTATTAGAATATGCGGCTGATATGGATGGCTTTCAATTTATTACAAACTTCTAACTAGTCTGTGGTAAATCTTGAATGCTTTAGAGCAACAGACTTAAGTTTGATCTCTTTTTAAAGACGACACTTCGCAGATTATTGCTGAAGTGAAAATACGTAAAAAAAAAGTTACAGAATTTTACGTTTGTTTTTATGAAAAATGCAAAAAAATATTTTTTCAATTTTTATATGAAATATATATTTTCAAAAACACCATTTATTCTAAAACTGCAAGAAAATCAAAGCCTAAGTCTAAACTAATTGTGTTCCAACTTTGAGCTTGACATCTCAAAAAAATGAGCTTTCAGGAAAATTGTGTTTGGCTGCAGTACCGAACGCTTCCACTGGATGAAATTCGTCTCCCATTCATTTCCATTTTTGACCACGATTAGAACATGTGTGACTATTTTTTTCAGGACCGTTTAACCTTTTCTAATCATGTCCATGATTTTTGTTTTTGTGTTCGTATAGCATGTGCCAAAGCCTTTTGCTAAGTTTAGTACCATTCAGATGAAGTAAACTATACTAAAGAATGTAAAATGACGAAGAGCACCCGAGGGTTAAATGTTTCACCCCTTTATTGCCCTTGTAAGAGTATTGCTGTGTGTTGTTCAGGTGAAGCTGGTGCGGCTGGTGGGAATCATGCTGTTGTTCTATGTGAAAGCGGAGCACGCGGCGCACATCTCTGAGATGGAGGCCGAGACCGTCGGCACAGGCGTCATGGGGCGCATGGTGAGTGTGTTAGAGGAGCGCATGGTGAGTGTGTTAGAGGAGCGCATGGTGAGTGTGTTAGAGGAGCGCATGGTGAGTGTGTTAGAGGAGCGCATGGTGAGTGTGTTAGAGGAGCGCATGGTGAGTGTGTTAGAGGAGCGCATGGTGAGTGTGTTAGAGGAGCGCATGGTGAGTGTGTTAGAGGAGCGCATGGTGAGTGTGTTAGAGGAGCGCATGGTGAGTGTGTTAGAGGAGCGCATGGTGAGTGTGTTAGAGGAGCGCATGGTGAGTGTGTTAGAGGAGCGCATGGTGAGTGTGTTAGAGGAGCGCATGGTGAGTGTGTTAGAGGAGCGCATGGTGAGTGTGTTATATGGGGCGCATGGTGAGTGTGTTAGAGGAGCGCATGGTGAGTGTGTTATATGGGGCGCATGGTGAGTGTGTTAGAGGAGCGCATGGTGAGTGTGTTAGAGGAGCGCATGGTGAGTGTGTTATATGGGGCGCATGGTGAGTGTGTTAGAGGAGCGCATGGTGAGTGTGTTAGAGGAGCGCATGGTGAGTGTGTTATATGGGGCGCATGGTGAGTGTGTTAGAGGAGCGCATGGTGAGTGTGTTATATGGGGCGCATGGTGAGTGTGTTAGAG
Source organism: Scardinius erythrophthalmus (assembly GCF_964197995.2). Classification (NCBI taxonomy): domain Eukaryota; kingdom Metazoa; phylum Chordata; class Actinopteri; order Cypriniformes; family Leuciscidae; genus Scardinius; species Scardinius erythrophthalmus. Next base: position 39,221,524 of record NC_138236.1, read on the forward strand.
GAGCGCATGGTGAGTGTGTTAGAGGAGCGCATGGTGAGTGTGTTATATGGGGCGCATGGTGAGTGTGTTAGAGGAGCGCATGGTGAGTGTGTTATATGGGGCGCATGGTGAGTGTGTTAGAGGAGCGCATGGTGAGTGTGTTATATGGGGCGCATGGTGAGTGTGTTAGAGGAGCGCATGGTGAGTGTGTTATATGGGGCGCATGGTGAGTGTGTTAGAGGAGCGCATGGTGAGTGTGTTAGAGGAGCGCATGGTGAGTGTGTTAGAGGAGCGCATGGTGAGTGTGTTATATGGGGCGCATGGTGAGTGTGTTAGAGGAGCGCATGGTGAGTGTGTTAGAGGAGCGCATGGTGAGTGTGTTATATGGGGCGCATGGTGAGTGTGTTAGAGGAGCGCATGGTGAGTGTGTTAGAGGAGCGCATGGTGAGTGTGTTAGAGGAGCGCATGGTGAGTGTGTTAGAGGAGCGCATGGTGAGTGTGTTAGAGGAGCGCATGGTGAGTGTGTTAGAGGAGCGCATGGTGAGTGTGTTATATGGGGCGCATGGTGAGTGTGTTAGAGGAGCGCATGGTGAGTGTGTTAGAGGAGCGCATGGTGAGTGTGTTATATGGGGCGCATGGTGAGTGTGTTAGAGGAGCGCATGGTGAGTGTGTTATATGGGGCGCATGGTGAGTGTGTTAGAGGAGCGCATGGTGAGTGTGTTAGAGGAGCGCATGGTGAGTGTGTTATATGGGGCGCATGGTGAGTGTGTTAGAGGAGCGCATGGTGAGTGTGTTATATGGGGCGCATGGTGAGTGTGTTAGAGGAGCGCATGGTGAGTGTGTTATATGGGGCGCATGGTGAGTGTGTTAGAGGAGCGCATGGTGAGTGTGTTAGAGGAGCGCTGAATGTAGACTAGGGCTGAAACGATTAGTCGACATTGTCGACAAATATCTTTGTTGTCGAGTAGTCGTTTGATCCCACGTGACCTAATGTAAGGGCCTGCAATATCCGCTACGGCGCTGTAGCGCTAGAGTGTAATGCAGCTGATAATTTTTTTGTTTATTTTTTTCTATTGAAAGAGAACCGAATATTTAACCAATGCTTAGAGAGCATTTGTGTGTGATTTGAGTTGGACAGAAATCTGAAAACTTAAAGAGAATGACCTGTTTAGTTGCTCAAAGTTCATTAAACCAACCATTTCAAAAGCTGAAGTGATTTTCTTTTTTTATATTATAGTTAGAATATGTATAACTCAGTGTTTTAACTAATTGAAAAGGCTGAATAATCGTTCCAAACTTACTGATTAGTCGGCGAAATAATCGACGATTAGTCGATTAATCGTTCTAATAACCGTTAGATTAATCGATTATCAAAATAATCGTTTGTTGCAGCCCTAATGTAGACAACCAAACAGCCTCACCTTAAAATAAAGTGTAACCTTGATGAGCTCCATTTTCTCATGCCTAGTTCTGCATGTTATATCGTGGCATATTAACATTACCATCTCTACAAAATGGACTCCAACTGTTCTCCAACTTCCTTCTCCTTTAGGGTAATAAAGGGGCAGTAGCCATTCGCTTCCAGTTTCACAACTCGGACATCTGTGTGGTGAACTCCCACCTCGCCGCGCACACCGACGAGTTTGAACGACGCAATCAGGACTTTAAGGACATTTGCCGGAGGATTCAGTTCCGGCAGGAGGACCCCTCGCTGCCCCCCCTCACCATCATGAAGCACAAGTATGAGCTAACACGACAGCCAACATGCAGCATATCTGGTTTAAAGGGGTGGTATAATGCCCTTTTGTAAAATATAATAGTCTTATAATGCCCTTTTGTAAAATATAATAGTCTTATAATGCCCTTTTGTAAAATATAATAGTCTTATAATGCCCTTTTGTAAAAAGATGTAAAATAAGTCTCTGATGTCCCCAGAGTGTGTATGTGAAGTTTTAGCTCAAAATACCCCACAGATATTTTTATATATCATGTTAAAATTGTCACTTTTTGAGGGTGAGCAAAAACACGCTGTTTTTGTGCCTGTCCCTTTAAATGCAAATGAGCTGCTGCTCCCGGCACAGAGGGCGGAGCTTCAACAGCTTGTGTGTGTGTGTGTGTGTGTGTGTTAGCAGCTCCTATTATCTCACACACACACGCACTGAAAATTTCAAAAACGTTTAGCCTTTTATGTTCAAACCGGAGTCGACAATGATGTAGAGACTCAAGAAGAAGTGACGACATGTAGAAGCAACAGGATGTTTCTGAATGGTTAGTTGATGAATTATGTTGCTGATGTGTAGTTATCTTCTAGTCATTGATTAGCATATTTTGTCATGATAATCTATAAATCGTGTTCAGGGGGCGGGGTTTATGTAAATGATAGGGTTGGTGATGTCACTGACCTGGGAGGAATGTGGTGTAGTCTCTACCAGCCGTTTGTTGTAGTCCTTAAAAAGTGATTTCTTTAAAAGCAAATATCTCCCTTTGCTCTGAGCATCGTAACTTTGCAGATGTTGTTTATGCTCAAACAGCAACATTACACACTAACTAAAGTTAAATAAAGTGAAATCATAATCAACCACCCATTTAATTAGAGACAATAGTCAGGTTTTCCCTGTTTAAGTCTTTTATGGTCAATGTTCTCTTCTTTTCCAGTGTTGTGTTATGGCTGGGAGATCTAAACTATCGATTAAGTGACCTTGAAGTCGATCATGTGAAGGAATTAATAGCTAAAAAGGAGTTTGAGACCCTGTGTAATCATGACCAGGTAACACTCGACACAGCTGCGGTTTCTCTGGATCATGTTGAGTCATATGGAAATATGAATGACTGTGTGTGTGTGTGTGTGTGTGTGTGTGTGTGTGTGTTTCAGCTGAAGCGGCAGATGGATGAGGAGGCTGTGTTTGTGGGATTCACGGAGGGAGAAATTGACTTCCAACCCACATACAAATATGACACTGGCTCAGATCAGTGGGACACAAGGTCAGAGAACACCACCACACATCATTTCCCCTGTCACACTTTCAATAAAAGAGCTAATATTCTCCACAACATACAATAAACGTACACATAGCAGTGTGCTAAAATCACATGTCCTTTTCACACGCAAGAAACACTGACTAACATTACAAGTGAACTAGGGCTGCACGATATTCAAGTGCAGTTTAATTATATAAATATATGCACTGCTTGTGTTACGGTTAAGCATGGCACAGGTTTACACGGTTTATTTACTGTGAGTGTGAATCAAGCCAATCTGACACACTAGAACATGAGTGTTTCCTATCATGAGCTTCACTTTGAAAAATGCAGAGAATACGTTTGCCAGGACACTGTCAGAATAAAAGCTTGATGGTTAAAGTCTGCATTAAATGGAAGTCGCACGGGTCTTTTCTCCCCTTTTGTGCCGTATATCCGAGCGAAACTCTTCTGGAACAAGAACAAATGTAGGGAACCCTCGTCATCAGAGAAGAGATGCTGCAAGAGGAAGTGATTCGGATTCAAGATTACCTAAAAATACAAGAATATTTAATTTTAATTTCATTAATGTTTCAAAATAAATAAAGATAGACAAATATATTAGTATTGTATTGTAAAGTTGTACCTTATTACAAAATTTTTCTTATTTTTTTTATTCTTATTTGTTTTATAATCACAAACAAATAAACAATTATTATTACTTCATAGTCATATTAAATGGGTCAAAAACAGTGGCAGGTCTTGCATACTGCAATACTAATACTCACAGAAAAGCAAAATATTGAAATGTCAGGTTTTTAAAAATATTATGCTGCCCTACGGTCTAAAGCAAATAAATAAATAAATACATTTAGAACATAATAAAAAGCTATACAAGTAGGAAATGGCAAGTGTTTGTAAAACAGTATTATTTCTGGTCTGATTGCTTAATCAAAGCAATGTTTTCTTTTTATTGCTGGTTTCCTTTATTATTATTATTCCCAGTTGATATAAACCATACATAAGAAAATGGTGAAATTTGGCACACTTATAGAGGTGGCCCTGAATAGTAATCTGACCAACTTTAGGGTTTCTAGGACCAACTCTATAGCGCCACCACCAGTTCAAATATTCACTTTTCTTTTTGTCATAACTTTTGAACCTTTTGTCCTTGAAACACATTTCTTAGTACAGCCGATTACTCTCCTCGTGCTGAAAAAACCTCTCCGATGATCATTGGACCAAGCCTCGCAGAAATGACTGAACAGAATTTTGATATTCCTTTTTGTTGAAAGGTTACAGTGATGTGAACCTAATATTGACTCTGAATTACATTAGATGATATATCTCTGCAATATATCATTATAGATGATATATCTCTGCAATAGTTCTATCTATCGAAACAAAACTTGGTACACTTCATCAACACCATGATCTGAGGGTGCGTGCCAAATTTGGAAACAGCGCCACCTACAGGTCATGAGATCCGAAAAATGGCTCAGTTTCTCACAACTTTTGAAATGTTTGTCAGAATGTTTGGTCATGGATCGGATCGGAAGAGTCACATGTCTGCCGTTTTGAAATTTGTCATAAATTGCAAAAAACGTGTTAATGCTTTGACGCATCAGCACAAAATTTCATCAACAGCATATCCTGAGGATACCCAAAACGTTTGAAGAAAGCATCGCCTAGAGTTCAGACGTTGTGTGATATTCATGTTCTTGATGTGGTTTAGCCCCATTATTTATTCCTGAGATCAAAGCTGAATGTTCAGCATCATTCCTCCAGTCCAGAGTCCTGCACGGGTCCGATTTTGTAAACCCGTACCCGCAGTGCTTCAAACCGCATCCGACCCGTTATCCGTCATCAGCACTAATTAAAATCCGCACCCGACCCGCTTAAAATAGAACCGACACCCGACCCGCACCCGAAATAAAATCAGTTTAGCCAATCACATTATAGACACAATTACAAAAATGTTTATTGCCAGGTCATACAGAAGTTATAACGACAATAGGGCTTGGGCGTCGTGACGTCATACTTGGCGTGGCGGCCATGTTGATGGCCTCGCGAATGTAAACATACAGCAAGTCGAACGAGGAGAAGCAGAGTTGGGAGAAAGAAAAAAGATGTTAAAATCCCGAAAAGGATGTGGAATTTACGGGATACGTTAAATAGGGAAGCCAGGGACCAGTAACGTTATGTGGACAAAATCGGCAAAAAAAAGTGTAGTTAGTAGCTGTCAACCCTCCCGTTTTTTTCCGGGTTTCTCACGTTTTTGAGCTCTTTTCCCGCTGTCTTCCCGTTTTAGTATTTTCCTATAAAATATCCCGAAAAATGAAAATTTCAACATTCATCTTTCTGTTGCTATCCCTCTGCTGACAGCAAAAATTCGTACTACAAAACTGCAGCATTAACTAAGCGAGTTGTGAAGCTAGGTCTAACGTGACTTTGCTTACAGATTGGCGTGAAATCGTGCTCTCACAACAACCACGCTGTTATCTTAAAAAGGCCAATATCACGCTAAGGTTGCCTTCAAGTAAGCAAAACGATGCTTTGAAAACATCTGTGTTTCTGGAAGGGCAAGGGAGTAGCAACAGGACAACAGTACAGAGACTGACAGGTCCGATGGAAGGGCTAACATTAATATTATGATAGTAAGTTATTCAAATACGGGATATTTTACAGGAAAATTTGTCCACATTACTTACTGGTCCCTGGTTTCCCTATTTAACGTATCCCGGTAAATTCCACATCCTTCACGGGATTTTAACATCTTTTTTCTTTCTCTCAACTCTGCTTCTCCTCGTTCGACTTGCTGTATGTTTACATTCGCGAGGCCATCAACATGGCCGCCATGCCAAGTATGACGTCACGACGCCCAAGCCCTATTAACACAAGGACAACTTCAGCCGAAGCTGTGTCAAAAGGCCGGTACATGAAGAACATGGCTAACATTACCACAAAACTGAGTAACAGACGTGGCTACAACACTATATCTGCCACGCAATTTCGTCTAGCCTAGGCTACATCTGACAATTTTGGGTTAAAACCTATTTTTTACAGTCTATGGTTCAAACACGCCCTGCACACCACTCATAAGTTACTGAACAGTGTTAAATTTGAAAAATACTGTTCGCTAGAACTGCTCGGTTTGTTACCAGTTATCTGCGTGCTTCCTCGGCGATGAAGTTCCACATGTGCGGCTATCCAACACGAAAATGCATGCAGCAAAGCCTTTCACAATATTGTTTTCTTCAGATAACTCCAAATTTCTCCCACACACTGGACTTGATTTTTGATGACGTATTGTCTACAACTTTACAATCTCCACTAGCTATTCTTTTCTTCAACTCCTCAGCATCCATCTCGATGACTGTAAGCAGATCGCGCGCGCGGTTATGGGGAATTTTTAAAAGTAAAAGTAACCTAGGTAACGTTATAGAGATCCTGGGAGGGCGTGGCGCTTGGGCACAAATAAACTTATGTGGATTTTAAATTATTTTATCAACTTGAAATACAGGAATATTTTTGTGTTCCTAAAAATATGCATATATTTTTACGTTTGCATGTGATTGTTTTAAACCCGTGTTTAGACCCGGGTTTCCCCCTTGTCCGACCCGACCCGCACCCGTATCCGACACAGTTGGATATTTTTCACCCGTTTGAGCAAAACACGTGCAGGACTCTACTCCAGTCTTCAGTGTCACATGATCCTGCAGAAATCATTCTAATATGTTGATTTGCTGCTCAAGAAACATACATGATTATTATCAGTGTTAAAAACACTTTATTTGTGTTTGTGTTTGTGTCTATGCAGTGAGAAGTGTCGAGTTCCTGCGTGGTGTGACCGCATCCTGTGGAGGGGGAAGGGCATAAAACAGCTTAATTACCAGAGTCACATGACCCTGAAGACCAGTGACCACAAACCCGTCAGCTCTCTGCTAGAGATAGGGGTGAGAACAGCAGACGTGACCGTACACACTCGTTCTCAGTAGGGTTGGGTCTCGCTTTAATTTTAACGATTCCGATTCTTAACGATTACTAATTTCGTTTCCAATTAGTAAAAAAAAAAAAAACTTAGATTTCATTCATATTTAGTCTTGTTGGAAAACATTTAATTGTAGCTGAATATCATGAACACAAATCTACAGGCTAGAGAACACTTACACAAGGAACGTTTGCCTGTGGTTTAAAAATACTATAGAAGAACAACTAGCCTCACTAATATACATGTCAAGCATTATTAAAGACAAGCAAACACTCAGTAATTAAAAAAACAACAAATAAAAAAATTAGTAATCGCAACAAATAGAGACAACTGAACGAAGATACGATTGAAATAAACAGTGTTTTAAGATTTTTGGTTATTCAGGTACAGAGACTGTAATCACATGTAAAATAACACTGCACTTTATAAATAAAATATACATTACAAATATAGTTACAAAAGTTATTCAGTCAAGAACGAGTGAATTTTCTCTGTCTTGTGTTATTTGATTAGTGTTATCATAGAGACGGCAGGAATATTAGTGTTATCATAGAGACGGCAGGAATATTAGTGTTATTATAGAGCGGGAATATTAGGCTGCTGTCACTTTAAGAGCTGCACAGATCCAGTATACTGATACACATGAACACAGAAAACAGCGAGTCGTCTCACGCTTGAACTATTTAAAGTCATATTGAAATGCTCACCAAGGAATCAATAAGAGGAATCGAAATTTTCATTTTATAATAAGTATCCGATTCCTGAAGTGGAATCGATTTTCGATCCCCAACCCTAATTCCCGGTCCCCTTACTGACATCTGCCGTGACTCTGCACAGATCAAGCTTGTGAACGACGAGTCCTACAAACGGACGTTCGAAGAGATCGTGAGGCGCATCGACAGACTGGAGAATGACTGTATCCCTTCAGTGTCGCTGTCTCAGAGAGAGGTGAGCAGTTTCCGTCCTCCGTCACCTGAAGTGTTTCATTATTCAGTCACTGATTTTTGACACATTTTACATTTACACTTCCAGTCTGGGGTCAGTAAGATTATATTCTTTTGAAAGAAAGTTATACTTTTATTCAGAAAGATCACATTAAATTAATCAGAAGTGACAGTAAAGACATTTATAATGTTACAAAAGATTATATATATATAAATAATAATAATCTTTTGAACTTTCTATTCATCAAAGAATCCTGAAAAATAAAATCAATTCCATTTCCACAAATTCTGCGGTTTTTGAACATTGATAATAATCATAAATGTTTCTTGAGCCTCAAATCATCATTAATACTGATTTCTGAAGGATCATGTGACACTGAAGACTGGAGTAATGATGCTGAAAGTTCAGGAATAAATGACATTTTACTATAGATTCACATAGAAAACTGCTGTTTTAAATTGTAATAATTTTTCACAATTTTTGTTTGTCTGTTTTTTTAGCTGTAACGCAAGTCAGTATTTACGTGTTTATCCTCTGAATGGAGAACGAATGCCTGATTGTCGTGTGTTTTGGTGTGTTTGTGCAGTTCCACTTCGAGCGTGTGAAGTTCATGCAGCATCAGGCCCAGACGGTGCGCGTGCACAACGACGGCCAGGTGCCGTGCCAGTTCGAGTTCATTCAGAAGCTGGACGAGCCGTTCTACTGCAAACCCTGGCTGACAGCACACCCGTGTAGAGGCTTCCTGGCCCAGGGTGAGACCGCCAAACCGCAGTCAGGGTCTGAAATGTACTTTTTCACACACCGGCCAGTTTGGCTACTAAATGTTTAAGTTACCGACCATTCAGAACTTCTACTAGCCAGAAAAAGAAGAAATAAACCAGATTAACTACATTACACACTAATATATATATATATATATATATATATATATATATATATATATATATATATATATATATACATAACACATATATATTAAATTTAGGATTTCACAGATTCATTTCTTATTCAAACAAAATTCTGTCATCCAGCATCTCCTCCTTCCTCTTTCATCCTCATCCTTTTCACCAAAAATGTGTTTTAGGTGGACAAAGAACATGTAGGATGTTGGAATCTAACAATGTGTTTTCTGTTCACCGAATGTTTTTTAATCTTCGCTATTGCTTCAGTGCAAATGAACAAGCGCTCGCCGTTATTTGTTGCGCAGTGACGCGTGTTCAGGTAAGCCAGATATGAGCAGATTCTGCACAATACTAATGTATTAAATATATCAGGATGAATCACGAGTATTTGCACTAAATCCACGCAGATTTGGCTTACACAAACTTCCCAGCAAAGTGAGTAAACATAATAAGTAATTAATGATATTAATGTGTTTACATGAGCCCTTTTCAGTCCGATTGAGCCGTCAATCCCATTACTAACGGGTTATTTGGTTGCATGTAAACATAGCCAGTGTGGTTTAGCACAACTCCTCATCTCAGATTAATAAAGAGTGTCTCACAACAACAAACACACAACAGTTGTTGAGAAATGTGGACGTCAGCTCCACTTGGATAAACATTGTACAAGATAGTTTAATGCTAATGACAAAACCAGTGAAATATCAACCGATTTGATAATAAATCAGTCATAATTTATTACCATTTTCTAAACTATAGTGAATATACTGTGATAGTGTGAGAAATGTTGAAGGTGTGTGAATAATTTTTGGTGTGACTGTATGTTCACCCTCTGTCAGTGTGAATATATCTATGAAGCAACTCTAAAACAATAGCCGTTACTGTTGTATTGAGATTGACTAGCACTGTTTCACACCCTCTTGCGTTAGTAATGTCATCAGTTATTTCACTCAGTTTCCTAACACAAGCAGGTGTGACACAAGAAGTTTCAACACCAAGTCATTTTTCTGTCCTCTCTTGCATCAGAACATGCTTGATCCTTCCCTCTCGTCCTGTGACAAATCCTTCCCTTGCGGGTCTAAATGACCGAAGCACTAACATTATACTTATTTTTTTTCTTTTCTTTTTTTTTTGGACAATATTTTTTCTTTTTTTTAATGCAATTTTTTGGAGATTTTTTTATTTTATTTAATTTTCTATTTACCTTTAAATTACAAGATTTAATCAATAAATAATAAATAAATAGTAATTTAAGCACATTCCTCACATTCTTTCAACTTAAATTCAAAATAACTCACAATTTCATGCATAAACCTTTTAATTCAGCTCTAAATATCTTACATTGGGTGTCTTTGCCGACCTTGTGTGGAAAAAATATGATATAATATGATATTTCATGACTCTTGCCACTAGATGGCCTTAGAGCTCTGTTCCGCTGGGTCCTAAAGCCAGTTTTTCTTCGGTATGCATTCAGATCAAGCGGCAACCTCCCCGTCTCTCTCTTGAAACCAACACGGAAGTGAGTTAAACTGCAATTCATTGACTGGCCGCTTGGGCTGGCTGCAGAAGTGAGTCAAATCTGTATCTCCCCCATGTTAAAATTACCAACTTTACAGCAGAAAAAAACATGTTTACAGCCTGGATCTCTATGTGGCTTTGGTCTATTCAGCTAATTTTGCCCTTCATAACAACTGTAAGGGGGGTGAATTTTTTTATAACTCATCCGTTTAGTTGATTAATATTTAAAGTTCTGCATAATTAAGGGTGTGGCCACTTGAGTGACAGGTGGATTCCCACTGATGTCAATGCTAGCCGTTTGTCTGCTGTTACTAGCCGTCACTTCACCTCAGCAAATGTTGCAGCTGAAGTTGCCTTCTCTGCAGTGTTTGTGCTTTTTTCCGGGATTATTTCATACAATTTAATATACCCATTACTTCGCCCACGGCTTAGGATTCCGTCGTCGTCATCGAGTATCGTTCGAGAGAACAACCAGCGCTGTGTTTCAGTTGTTTTCCTCTGTGAACATGCACTAATGGATGTCTGACAATTTCGTTGCTTTTTGGAGTTTTCAAATATAAAAACGTCAATAAAGGCTTGTTCGTTCTGCTCTCACGGAACAGATTATAATATGCTTATGTACCGTCAGATGAAATCCTGCAGGCGTCGGCGCTTTCTCTCATGCAATAAATGCACATCCTTGAATGAGCGCGGATTTTCTAGCGCATTTATTTGAACTTCATAGGCAATATATCTGTGGTTCCCTTACGAGAACGTTCTCTCGTACTGCGTTGAAAACGCTGTGGGAAAAGTCCTTTTCTCGAGAATATTGAAGCCTTTATTTTAAAACGCATTGCTGCAGCACATGCGAGAGCTAGAAGCTCGCGTGAGCGTGCTGATTGGCTTGTGCAAAGCAACTGCACGAACCAATGGCGGAACAGCAGAGGAGCGCGAGCCAATCGGGGCACTTGCCAGAGTCAAGCGCGCGAAACTGCACGTGACAGAAGAGTATAAATACACAGAGAATCCGCCATTTGACAGATTTTATCTCCTTCAGCTTTCGACTCACCTCGTCGCTGATTCTCTCCAGAGTGAAGCCGCTCGTCGTCGAACAGCCTTCCAGCGGAACTGCTTCGCATCTCGGCGTCTGCCAAGCTGAGCGTTTCCCTGTGGCATCCGACGAGTATCCTTTTTTCTAACTCAAAAGAGCATTCTAAGAGAGCAAATCGCTGTTTTCACAGCGCGCGGCGTTGTTTCAAATGCCGCTCACCGTGTGTGACTCATGCGGGGTCTCCCTGCACGCCTCTGACACACACTCTCGGTGTGTTGCCTGCCTCGGCCCTGAGCACGCCGAGGCAGCGCTCACTAAAGGCGGCTGCCTCCACTGTGACGGAATGCCTGTTGCCACGCTCCGTGCCAGATCTTCCGCCGCCTCGCTGAGTGTTCCCGCCCACCTTCCATCTCCGGCGCCCCGTGAGCCCCGTAGGAAGAAGCGGCGCGACCAGAGGCCTCCTGAACGCGCTCATCTGGACGAATGCACGCCGGGTCTCTCCCCGCACGCTTCGCCCGCGCCTTCATCTCCAGTCCTGTTCTCCCAGAGCGACCAACGCCCCTCTTCTGAAGCGGCAGGTCTCGTCTCTTTCGGTCTGTCAACAGAAGAACTGGACGACGCTGTTTCTATGGCAGCATCTGAAAGTGAGGAATGGTCGGGCTCCGCGGACCCCGCCCCCCTCTCTCAGCTGGATCCCACTGACACTCGAGCGAGCATTGACGCCGAACTCTTCCGTGTCATGTCTCGCGCTGTCGAAGAACTGGGACTCAACTGGCTTTCCCCAGGTGAGCCTACCAAAAGCCGCCTCGACGAATGGTACCTGCCGGGGCGCCAACAGGCCCCTCGTCAACGTGCCGCCCCCTTTATGCCCGAGGTCCATGATGAGCTCACTAAAAGCTGGCGCGCGCCCTTTTCAGCGCGAACGCGCTCTTCAGCTTCTTCAACGCTCTCCTCTGTCGACGGCGCTGAAGAGAAGGGGTATGTTTCTCTCCCTCCATTAGAGGAAGCGGTCGCTGCACACTTATGCCCCCCCACTGCTGGGAGTTGGAGGGCTAAATCCGTGCACCCCTCTAAGCCGTGCAGGACCACTTCGGCTCTCGCCAGCCGTGCTTATGCTGCCGCCGGTCAAGCCGCCTCTGCACTCCACGCTATGGCGACCCTGCAGGTGTTTCAAGCTAAGCTCCTCCGCACTATGGACGAGTCTGGCCCGGATCCAGACACCTTCAAAGACCTCAGGAGTGCTACAGATTTGGCGCTGAGGGCCACGAAGACCACCGCGCAAGCACTGGGCCGCAATATGTCTAGCCTGGTTGTCTTAGAGCGCCACCTGTGGCTCACTTTAACGGAGATCAGGGACGCTGACAAAACTGCCTTCCTCGACTCTCCAGTCTCTCCATCCGGTCTCTTCGGCCCTTCTGTAAGTGGCTTCGCTGATCGCTTCACGGAGGCTCAGAAAGCTTCAAGTGCTATGAGGCACTTCCTGCCCAAGCGCTCTAGCTCGGTCCAACGGCGCCCCAAGAGCACGCCGCGACCGGAAAAGCCCGCGTCTCAGGTTCTCCAGCCCCGCCCCGCGGCTGACACCACTCGACGCCTGAAGCCTGCAAAACGATTCCCGTTTCCCAGGCGCCAGGGCCCTCGACCGAAGCTGACGCTCGACCATGAGCCCAAGAAGCCGTCCTAACCGGCAGAAAAAGGGGTCTATGTCCCGCCGCGGCCGGACCAGCCCCGAAGATCGCTCGATTGCTTCTCACAGCCCCCTCTTCAGTTCAGGCGGCTGGAGCAGTTGTGTATGCAGACAATGGGCCCGTCACGTGTTACGCACCCCTGCACCCAAACGCTGTTTTAACGGCGACCCACACAGAGCACAAAACGAGCAAAATTTCTCCCCTGACTTCATATCAGTTCGAGCCCCCGTCTCTGGGCGTTCCAGATATGATGATGCCTTTGGCTCTTCGGGCTCTAGCCTGGCAGGCTATCCCAGGAGTTTCAAAATGGGTGATAAACATCATAAAGCACGGCTACTCGCTTCAGTTTGCACGCAGACCCCCGCGCTTTCGCGCTGTGGTTCAAACCTCGGTCAGCAGCACACTGTGTCATGTCCTCCGCACCGAAGTACTAAGTCTGCTAGCAAAAGGGGCTATCGAGAGGGTTCCTCCTTCTCTAAGCGAGTCAGGCTTTTACAGCCGTTACTTTCTCGTTCCGAAGAAAGACGGCGGCCTGAGGCCCATTTTAGATCTCAGACATCTGAACAAGGCTCTCATGTCACGGCCGTTCAGGATGCTCACGACCAGACATATACTGGCGCAAATTCGCCCAGGCGACTGGTTTTTCTCAGTAGATCTGAAAGACGCTTACTTTCACATTCAAGTGAATCCCCACCACAGGCCATTCTTGAGATTCGCCTTCGAGGGGCAGACATACCAGTACACGGTTCTACCGTTTGGACTGGCTCTGGCACCTCGTACATTCACGAAGTGCATGGATGCAGCTCTCTCCCCCCTGAGACAGCGGGGAATGCGCATTCTAAACTACCTCGACGACTGGCTCATTCTGACTCAGTCAGAGGCGGAGTCACATACTCACAAAGCCTGGCTCCTCAGCCATCTAGAATGTCTAGGGCTCAGGGTGAACTTTTCAAAGAGTATTCTGTCACCCAGCCAACGTATCATGTTCCTGGGGACAGTATTCGACTCCGTTCTTATGAGAGCATGGCCCTCCCCGGCCCGTGCTCTATCGATTCAGCGGCTCGCCGCATCGTTCACGGAGGGCTCTCATGCACCCCTCAGAACGTTTCAGAGGATCCTTGGCCTTATGGCCTCAGCATCATCAGTACTCCAACTAGGCCTACTGCGCATGCGTCCTCTTCAGCTATGGCTAGCACCTCGGGTGCCACCCCACGCCTGGCACTCAGGCCGATTGATTATCAAGGTGGATCAGCGCTGTGTTCAAGCCCTGGCCCCTTGGACGAACGCCAGCTGGTTTCAGCAGGGCGTGAGTATGGGGGTGGTCTCCAAGAGGAGGGTGATTTCAACAGACGCTTCCAACTTAGGTTGGGGAGCCCTGTACGAGGGCAGGCCTGCCTCCGGCCTCTGGTTGAGCTCGGAGAAACGCCTACACATCAACTGCCTCGAAATGAGGGCAGTTTTTCTGGCCCTGAAAACCTTCCTCCCATACCTGGCTGGACACCACGTATTGGTCCGGACGGACAACATGTCAGTGGTATCTTACATAAATCGCCAGGGCGGCCTCAGGTCCCGCAACCTGCTTGCCATAGCCACACAGCTACTGTTATGGGCTCACACCAATCTGCGCTCGCTCAGGGCAGCTCACGTGCCGGGCACGTTGAACACAGGAGCAGACATGCTCTCTCGGGGCAGGGTTCCCCCAGAGGAATGGTCTCTCCACCCTCAGACGATTCTCCTACTTTGGGAGGTCTTCGGGAAGGCGGAAGTAGATCTCTTCGCCTCAGAAGACAATCGTCACTGCCCAATCTTCTTTTCAAAGAGCAGGGATGCGTTGGCCCACGACTGGCCCAGCCTTCCCCTCTATGCGTTTCCTCCGGTCTCGATGCTCCCTCAGGTCATCGAACGGATCAGAGACACGAAATGCGCAGTGCTCCTGATAGCTCCTCTATGGCGAACCCAGTCTTGGTTCCCGGAGCTGATACGGCTGTCTGTGACAGACCCTTGGCCAATCCCAGTGAGGCGCGACCTCCTGGCTCAGGCCAGCAGGACTATATGGCATCCCCGTCCCGATTTGTGGGCCCTACACGCTTGGCCACTCAACGGGTACCCCAGGACCTCCCAGAGGGCGTCCTGAACACGATCAGGGAAGCTAGAGCTCCGTCTACCAGACGCCTCTACCACCATAAATGGTCAGTGTTTTCCAGCTGGTGTTTAGCTCGAAACCTCGACCCACACACTTGTGAAATTCCAAGAGTGCTATCCTTTCTCCAGGAGATGCTGGATGCGGGTCGCTCCCCCTCCACTCTCAAGGTATACGTAGCAGCCATTGCTGCACAGCATGTATTGGAAGCCGGAGCCTCCTTAGGAAAATGCGACCTTATAGTTCGCTTCCTTAAGGGCGCCAGAAGGCTTAACCCGCCTCGGCCGCCATCTGTCCCAGCATGGGACCTTTCTTTGGTTCTGCGGGCTCTTAAGGGACCTCCCTTTGAACCACTTCGGTCAGCCGACCTAAAACCTCTCTCCCTGAAAACCGCCCTGCTGTTGGCACTGGCGTCAGTCAAGAGAGTAAGTGACTTACAGGCGCTCTCTACTAGCGCTTCCTGTCTGGAATTCGGCCCCAATGACTCTAAGGTCATCCTTAGGCCAAGACATGGATATATTCCTAAGGTGCTCTCAACTCCGTTCAGAGCCCAGGTTATTTCTCTGTCAGCTCTTCCCATCTCAGAAGAGTTCAGTGATGTTCTCACACTCTGCCCTGTCAGAGCTTTGAGGATTTATTTAGAGCGTTCAGCCTCTTTCAGACAGTCTGAACAGCTTTTTGTTTGCTTCGGGGGCCGAACCAAAGGTCTTCCTGTCACGGAGCTCACGCTGTCCAGGTGGATAGTGGATGCCATTGCTCTGGCCTACACCTCACTGGGCCTTACATGTCCCATAGGTGTTAGAGCTCACTCCACGAGAGGCGTCGCCTCTTCGTGGGCCTGGTCAAGTGGTGTTCCTATCGAAGACATTTGTGCGGCGGCCGGATGGTCCGTCCCGTCCACATTTGTGAGATTTTACAACCTGGAAGTTCCTGCTCTGCAGGTACGAGTTCTCTCTATCTAAGCTCTGGCTCTGCGGACCCAGGCTAGTTTTGACATTCCTTCTGTCACATTGTGCGATGACCGGCTAGTCTGTTTCGTCCACATTTGTGAAACGTTACAACCCAAAAGTCCCTGCTCCGCAGGTACAAATTCTCTCTAGCTAGGCCCTGGCTCTATGGATCCAGACTAGTTACGAAAATGCCTATGTAGGACCTTATGCGGCAGCCGGCTGGTCCGTTCCGTCCGCATCTTAAACCTCTATGGTACCTGCCTTATAGGCATGAGTAAGTCTCTATCTAATGTATGCGGCGGCCGGCTGGTCCGTTCCGTCCGCATCTTAAACCTCTATGGTACCTGCCTTATAGGCATGAGTAGTCTCTATCTAACGTATGCGGCGGCCGGCTGGTCCGTTCCGTCCGCATCTTAAACCTCTATGGTACCTGCCTTATAGGCATGAGTAGTCTCTATCTAACGCTGGCTCTGTGGACCCAGACTAGTTTTTGACTCAGACACTGGTTGTCATCTCGAGTTGTGGGATTCTTAAGACTGGCCCTTGGCCCAGCTTTATCTGTTTGGATATCTAAGGGCCCGAAGATTCGGTCTCTTTATCCTAGGCTATTCTGTACTTCCTGGAGCTCTCGGTGAGTCAGATTGGCCAAAGACGACAAGCACGGCGTTTTAAATAGTGTTCCCACAGCGTTTTCAAAGCAGTACGAGAGAACGTTCTCGTAAGGGAACGTACTTGGTTACTTACGTAACCTCGGTTCCCTTAGAGATAAGGGAACGAGTACTGCGTTGCCTTGCCGTGTTATTGTCTCTTATGGCAGGTGTCTTTTCGCTTCAGTCGATTTAAACCTGTCAAATGGCGGATTCTCTGTGTATTTATACTCTTCTGTCACGTGCAGTTTCGCGCGCTTGACTCTGGCAGAGTGCCAAGCGCCCCGATTGGCTCGCGCTCCTCTGCTGTTCCGCCATTGGTTCGTGCAGTTGCTTTGCACAAGCCAATCAGCACGCTCACGCGAGCTTCTAGCTCTCGCATGTGCTGCAGCAATGCGTTTTAAAATAAAGGCTTCAATATTCTCGAGAAAAGGACTTTTCCCACAGCGTTTTCAACGCAGTACTCGTTCCCTTATCTCTAAGGGAACCGAGGTTACGTAAGTAACCAAGTACCTTTAACCCATTTGAGAGGTGGCCGAAATCAGAATTTAAAATGGACTGAATAAGCTCTCTACGAACTTGAGCGATGCCGCGCTGACGGACCATAGACTATAAAAAAGAGTGACTGACATGTATGCACATAAATCACTGTCACACACTCTCTCAGAGTAATATTAAGTTACTGCATAATACATTTTCAACTAGCAGAATAGTACAGAATCACGATACACAGTCTCACTTGTAGCCATGTCTTTTAACTATTATAATATTTCGAAGGGCAAAAACAGGAACTTTTAATTGGCTTTACATCATCAAGTGTCACTTTAGCGCGAGGCCCTGTGCAGTCGCAGACTTGGTACTGTCAGTAGCATTACCCAGAGCATTAACAGCCTGAGCTAACTCCATCACGTCGAGCTATTTGGGTGATTTCTCAGCCTCTTTGCCCATTTTCTGTTATCCGGGAGTGACGCGAGGCCAAGATGGCGACGGGCGGCTCCGCCCACTTTAGGCTTCAAAAATGCTCTTCAGAAACCTATGGGTGACGTCACGGACACTACGTCCATATTTTTTTACAGTCTATGATTTAGATACACATGTAAACATTATAAAATAATTTTTTGGTAAAGTTTTAGCAATTTTTGTTTGAATTTGAGTTTTTTTCTTTATGTACTGAATAGGGGTCTGCGATAATATCGTAATTGTTGTTTTAACGATGTGTGATTTGACATTATGGAGTATAGCCTGTCTCACACACACACACACACACACACACCCAGAGAGTGTATGCATACTCTACGTGATGTAGTCTTGTAGACTAGACTAGTGCGGGTGCGCATTCAGAGTGCATGCTTTCACTGCGCGAGTTAAGCCCAATTTATACTTCTACGTCGAACTTACGGCGTAGCTACGTCATAGGCTATGTGTAGCGCGCGTACCCTTCGGCGTACCCTGACGTGCACCTCTCCAAAAATGTAACAACGCGTCAACTCTACGCGGACGCAAGCGCTGTGATTGGTCTGCTAGGACCGCTCCCTCGGGTTTCACATGCTCCCTCTGCAAGTGTAATTGCGCGTCAACGCGGACAACGACGCAGAAGTATAAATGAAAACCAACGCGTTGCCTACAGCGTAGAGGCTCCGGCGTAGGTCCGACGCAGAAGTATAAATCAGCCTTTAGTCTTTATATCATTTAGTAATAAATATCACAAGAGTGCAGTTTTTCTCCAAACATCAGCATGATAACAAATGTGATATTGATTTTATACAAGTTTAATAAACAAGAAGTTACTATTGAGTGGCACCATATTGCCTGTTTTTGCTCTATTTCGCCAACAAATATAGTTCAAAACAAAGCCACACACGGCGGTGTTTCCTTACTGAGTGAATCAGCTTTTTGAACGAGTCAGTGGACTAGGACAGATTAAGAGTCAATGCTTCTTTCCTTGAAGAATCAGCCGTTTGAACCTCAGTGATTCGCTAATTAACAGTGTCATGCTGCCACCTACTGGCGGCTTCAATCTCACATTTAAAGAGTCTTTTCTTGTTTTAAATCATTTTAAATATCAATATTCAATATTACAAAGATGGATTATGTTGATACTGATTTCATTTGATTGGTGATAGCCTTATTGTGTCTCATTTTTATAATTGGATTTGATTACATTTATGAAATTGACACAAAAGATGATGCATGAATTTAATTAGGTTTAAAAAGGCTTTATAAAGGTAAAAATCAATTGAAACATATTGGAAAAAATAACTGACCACCACACAGAGTGTGGAGAAGATCAAAACCTCTAGGAGTCGGCTGCCCACGACAGTCCTAAACCTGCCAAAGTACCAACACAATAAACACACTCAGCAAAATATCGGGATTATTTGATGAATAAAAAGGTCATTATGTCATTGAAATAATATTTCACAATATTACTGCTCTTTTTTTTTTTTTATTAAATAAATGCAGCCTTGGTGAGCAGAAGACTTCCTTTAAAAACATAAAAAATCTGACAAATCCCAAACTTTTGAACAGCAGTGTATATATATATATATATATATATATATATATGTACATATATGTAGTACTGTATATATGCACAGGATGTGCAACGCTAGAGCCTTTATGTAAGTGCATTGCATGGTGCGTTCTAGGGCTGACTTCTAATAGTCGAGGATTCGACGATTCGATTCGGAGAGGTCTGATTCGACTATGAACCTCATAGTCGAATACATGGGCGTCAGTTTGGTTTGAAATGTGCTGGGGACAGAGACGCATTCGCATTTTCAGAAGGGCTGGGTACCATTTTTATTTTATTTTTTCGCTTTCGCGCAGGTCCTGTAGCTTACTAATGTAAATAAATAAAAATGTATTCAAAAACCTGCTTCACGTTTTCAGCAGGGCTGCGGAGCGGCTGTGAGTTGACTCCACACGGTTCTCATGTGCGTTAAAAAGCTTTACGTGGTTTAATGTACCTAAACAATGATTACCAAATTCCCCTCTCATGTTGCTCCTCATAACCACTGAAAATGGTAAAAAAATCGAACCCAGAGTCCAATTATTATGGACGTTAACAGATATTAAGCGTTTCTGCTTTACATTTTCAGCAGGGCTGCGGAGCGGCTGTGAGTTGACTCCACACGGTTCTCATGTGCGTCAAAAAGCTGACTCCACACGGTTCTCATGTGCGTCAAAAAGCTGACTCCACGCGGTTCTCATGTGCGTTAAAAAGCTGACTCCACACGGTTCTCATGTGCGTTAAAAAGCTTTACGTTGTTTAATGTACCTAAACAACGATTACCAGATTTCCCTCTCATATTGCTCCTCATAACCACTGAAAATGGTCAAAAAAATCGAACCCAGAGTCCAATTATTATGGACGTTATCTGATATTAAGCGTTTCTGCTTCACATTTTCAGCAGGGCTGCGGAGCGGCTGTGAGTTGACTCCACACGGTTCTCATGTGCGTTAAAAAGCTTTACGTTGTTTAATGTACCTAAACAACGATTACCAGATTTCCCTCTCATATTGCTCCTCATAACCACTGAAAATGGTCAAAAAAATCGAACCCAGAGTCCAATTATTATGGACGTTATCTGATATTAAGCGTTTCTGCTTCACATTTTCAGCAGGGCAGCGGAGCGGCTGTGAGTTGACTCCACGCGGTTCTCATGTGCGTTAAAAAGCTTTACGTGGTTTAATGTACCTAAACAATGATTACCAAATTCCCCTCTCATGTTGCTCCTCATAACCACTGAAAATGGAAAAAAAAATCGAACCCAGAGTCCAATTATTATGGACGTTATCTGATATTAAGCGTTTCTGCTTCACATTTTCAGCAGGGCTGCGGAGCGGCTGTGAGTTGACTCCACACGGTTCTCATGTGCGTTAAAAAGCTGACTCCACACGGTTCTCATGTGCGTTAAAAAGCTGACTCCACACGGTTCTCATGTGCGTTAAAAAGCTGACTCCACACGGTTCTCATGTGCGTTAAAAAGCTTTACATTGTTTAATGTACCTAAACAACGATTACCAAATTTCCCTCTCATGTTGCTCCTCATAACCACTGAAAATGGTAAAAAAAATCGAACCCAGAGTCCAATTATTATAGACGTTATCTGACATTAAGCGTTTCTGCTTCACATTTTCAGCAGGGCAGCGGAGCGGCTGTGAGTTGACTCCACGCGGTTCTCATGGGCGTGAAAAAGCTTTACGTGGTTTAATGTACCTAAACAACCATCACCAAATTTCTCTCTCATATTGCTCCTCATGTTTATGAAATGTTATGATATATGTGTGATATATATGTGTTTTTAGCTCTTTTGTTTGAAATGGAAAAAATCTAGCTGCTATCTAAAAAAAAAAGAAAAAAAAAAAAAGGTTCGACTATCAGTCGACTACGGCAAAATCTAACGAATCAGATTCGACTATGAAAATCCTTAGTCGAAAACAGCCCTAGTGCGTTCGTCCAATCAGTGACACCGACACCACAATTGAACTGAACACGTTATGTGCATGTGTGCAACGTCTGCGTTTTTGCGGGTTTGCGCAGAGATAACTGATAATCGTTTGCACCTTGGAACCTATTTTCGGGAGTGCGTTCTCGAGACACCAGGCACTGTTCTGTGCGGATGAGCGGGCCGGAGCGTGTTAAGGGTTTTCTGTTAGAACGGTGTCGTGTTAGCGGCCGCTAAGTTAATAACTAATGATCTTCGCAATGGAAGTTAATCAATCAAACTAACTTTAGCTGGACAATAACTTTATTCTAGAGCTGCTGTAAAGACAAAACAATCTGTTACTGTAATTTCCTATTATCACTGTAAAGCTGCTGTGAAACAATCCATATTGTTAAAAGCACTATGCAAATGAATGTGACTTGACTTGACTTGGGTAAATATTGTGTAAACTTGACTTGACTTGGGTAAATATGGACGTTAACCCAAAGTTTAGGAATGTACAGCGTGAAATGGCAGTTTATGAATGCCAAGGATCAATTGTTAACCCCGGGTAGATTATGGGCAGTGGTGAAACATGAAGATAACCAAGGAGTTCAGGATGACCCAGGGTTAACTAGCCCTATTGTGCACTCAACATTTTACAATCAAAACTTAAGCTGCTTTCACCTCCCGTCCTCCCCCAATGCAGTGCTAAATGTTGTCTCCTCTGACTGTGGTGTGTGTGTAGGTGGCAGTGTGGACATCGACCTGGAGGTGTTTGTGTGTTGTCTCCTCTGATGCGACTGTGGTGTGTGTGTAGGTGGCAGTGTGGACATCGACCTGGAGGTGTTTGTGTGTTGTCTCCTCTGATGCGACTGTGGTGTGTGTGTAGGTGGCAGTGTGGACATCGACCTGGAGGTGTTTGTGTGTTGTCTCCTCTGATGTGACTGTGGTGTGTGTGTAGGTGGCAGTGTGGACATCGACCTGGAGGTGTTTGTGTGTTGTCTCCTCTGATGTGACTGTGGTGTGTGTGTAGGTGGCAGTGTGGACATCGACCTGGAGGTGTTTGTGAACCGCTCTACGGCCCCGGAGCTGAACTCAGGCCAGCAGCAGCTCGAGGATATACTGGTCCTGCACCTGGACAGGGGGAAAGACTACTTCATCTCCATCACGGGCTCGTACCTGCCCAGCTGCTTCGGCTCGTCTCTCGCCACACTGTGTCTGCTGAGGGAACCCATCCAGGAGATGCCGCTCGACACCGTCAGAGAGCTGGTGAGAGAGACACTCTTCCTGACTGATCCACAAACCGCTGGAGCTTTGAACCATGCATTTGCCAGTCAGCAGTAGGGGGTGTGTCCACTAATGATGGGGGAGGAGAGAGAGTGAGCCAATCAGCAGTAGGGGGCGTGTCCACTAATGATGGGGGAGGAGAGAGAGTGAGCCAATCAGCAGTAGGGGGTGTGTCCACTAATGATGGGGGAGGAGAGAGAGTGAGCCAATCAGCAGTAGGGGGCGTGTCCACTAATGATGGGGGAGGAGAGAGAGTGAGCCAATCAGCAGTAGGGGGCGTGTTCACTCATGATGGGGGAGGAGAGAGAGTGAGCCAATCAGCAGTAGGGGGCGTGTCCACTCATGATGGGGGAGGAGAGAGAGTGAGCCAGTCAGCAGTAGGGGGTGTGTCCACTAATGATGGGGGAGGAGAGAGAGTGAGCCAATCAGCAGTAGGGGGCGTGTCCACTAATGATGGGGGAGGAGAGAGAGTGAGCCAATCAGCAGTAGGGGGCGTGTCCACTCATGATAGGGGAGGAGAGAGAGTGAGCCAATCAGCAGTAGGGGGCGTGTCCACTCATGATGAGGTAGGAGAGAGAGTGAGCCAATCAGCAGTAGGGGGCGTGTCCACTCATGATAGGGGAGGAGAGAGAGTGAGCCAATCAGCAGTAGGGGGCGTGTCCACTCATGGTGAGGTAGGAGAGAGAATGAGCCAATCAGCAGTAGGGGGCGTGTCCACTCATGATGGGGGAGGAGAGAGAGTGAGCCAATCAGCAGTAGGGGGCGTGTCCACTCAGTGTCACATGATTCTTCAGAAATCAGTATAATATGATGATTTGAATAAACAGAAAGTTCAAAAGAACAGCTTTTTTTTTAAATGGAATCTTATCAAATAAAATATCTCAATACATTGCAGATATACTCACTGAATATATATATACCCAACAGATCACTCAGATCATTAGGATCACATCAGCTAAAGATACCAAGGGTTCACTCTAAGCATGGCGAGTCTGCTTTAGCTGTTATGCTGATCCAGCTTCCAGAGGAGATCAGATGTGCTCCTACAGCATCACATTCACATCCAGACTCAAAGCACATCTGTTTAGCTGTGCATTTACTGAATGAGCACTGTGCCGCTGCTCGTCCGCCTGATCACACTGTACTTTATCTCTGCATTCTCCTTTTGATTATAAACTGAACTCATGGCACTGATTGATAATCTGTGAAGGGTATTGTAGTAGTGGGGGAAACCCGATGGTCCTCATGACCAAATTTGTGAGGAAGTGCTCAGCTTTCTGTGGTGGAGTTTGAGAGGGATTGCCTCATGACGGTCAAGAGAACACTGTGGTGACTAGTACAGATTACTGGTCTGGATTGGTGCAGATTACTGGTCTGGATTGGTGTAGATTACTGGTCTGGATTGGTGTAGATTACTGGTCTGGATTGGTGCAGATTACTGGTCTGGATTGGTGCAGATTACTGGTCTGGATTGGTGTAGATTACTGGTCTGGATTGGTGCAGATTACTGGTCTGGATTGGTGTAGATTACTGGTCTGGATTGGTGCAGATTACTGGTCTGGATTGGTGCAGATTACTGGTCTGGATTGGTGCAGATTACTGGTCTGGATTGGTGCAGATTACTGGTCTGGATTGGTGCAGATTACTGGTCTGGATTGGTGTAGATTACTGGTCTGGATTGGTGCAGATTACTGGTCTGGATTGGTGTAGATTACTGGTCTGGATTGGTGCAGATTACTGGTCTGGATTGGTGTAGATTACTGGTCTGGATTGGTGCAGATTACTGGTCTGGATTGGTGCAGATTACTGGTCTGGATTGGTGTAGATTACTGGTCTGGATTGGTGCAGATTACTGGTCTGGATTGGTGCAGATTACTGGTCTGGATTGGTGCAGATTACTGGTCTGGATTGGTGCAGATTACTGGTCTGGATTGGTGCAGATTACTGGTCTGGATTGGTGTAGATTACTGGTCTGGATTGGTGCAGATTACTGGTCTGGATTGGTGCAGATTACTGGTCTGGATTGGTGCAGATTACTGGTCTAGATTGGTGCAGATTACTGGTCTGGATTGGTGCAGATTACTGGTCTGGATTGGTACAGATTACTGGTCTGGATTGGTGCAGATTACTGGTCTGGATTGGTGCAGATTACTGGTCTGGATTGGTGCAGATTACTGGTCTGGATTGGTACAGATTACTGGTCTGGATTGGTGCAGATTACTGGTCTGGATTGGTGCAGATTACTGGTCTGGATTGGTGCAGATTACTGGTCTGGATTGGTGCAGATTACTGGTCTGGATTGGTGCAGATTACTGGTCTGGTGAGCTCAGATAATCCACGGTATATGAACATCCACTGAAGAATACTGACCGTCATGGGGAAATCTCAGAGTCAAAATAAGATACACCGGTGTTTTGCCAGATGAGAAGTTTATTCTATGTATCATCTTTTTACTATTTTAATTCATTTTACTCTAATTCATTTTATAACTGTATCATTTATCTCTTTAAATTCCTTTTATAACTGTTGTAATTTACCTTGCTTTTATTTTGTGTCTATTTTCTATGCAAAGCTCTATGCATTGCTATAGTGTGATTATTTTAATTCCTTTCTATGTAAAGCTATTGAATTGCCTTGCCTTTTGTAACATTAAAATGGTCTTTTCTTTTTATCAGTTCGATGGGTCCTTGTCTCTAGGTTTAGATTCAAAAAGGCCTTTTGCAATCAGCCAATGGAGACATTTCTGGACCGTATTTAAATGTTCTATTATCATAAACTTGGTTAAAAGCCATAATTATCTGGGAATTATTAATTTGCCTCATATTTTGTGTGTTATATCAGAGTCTGAAGTCAAAAAGCCAGACGAGTGACACAGAGACTGATAAACCTCAAGAAATCCCCAAGGAATTATGGATGATGGTGGACCATCTCTTCCGTTATGCAAAAAAGCAGGTCAGGACTTGCTGAAACTCGTCTCTTCGCCTGTGTAAAAACATTCAAACTGTGCTTTTGTGATTCTGTGCTGCTGTTTGTCTTTGTTATGGCCTCCCATTGAGCTCCTCTCCATAGAAACACCAACACTAAAGCAGGAATCTGGCCAGCGCTTGCCTTGGGAGTTGTTCAGGAACAAGAATTTAACATTCCCCGAATCCTGCTTTGTTGTTGAGAGAGGCCGGACTGAGTTACTCATGTGATTGACTGAACTGATTGTAAATTAAACTTTAAAGGACAATGACTGGAGTTCATCCAAGGACTTTGAAAGCAGACCTGATGAAGTGTGTGTGTGTTACAGGAAGACCTGTTTCAGCAGCCCGGCCTGCGCAGTGAGTTCGAGGAGATTCGGGATTGTTTGGACACGGGCAGCTTGGACACTCTCCGTATCCTTCCACACGCTCACTGTATAATAAATGTCTGTGGTCTGAACTGACTCGAACTGAACCCTTTATTTCTGGATAATTCCAGATATTAAAATGACTATTTTTGCCACTGCATAAATAGACCAGGTGAAAGAAAGGACATATTCCAATTGCAGTCCAATGGAATAAATAATTCATGGGATACTGTACTGGTTAACATGTTCTTTTTCACATTAGAAAAACAGAATAAAAAAGAAAAAAGACAAACATAACGTAAAAAATATTTACGTCGCATTAAAGTGCTCCTATTATCTTATTTTAAAGGTTCCTGAGGTCTTCTGCAACAGCATTACATGCATCCAAGGTCATAAAATCCACTGAAGCATCAGCTCTTTTCTCTCAGTGTCTGAAACGCTCCGATAAAGATTCAGTCTCTCTAAACCCCGCCTCTCTGAGAGCTGCTCTGCTCTGATTGGTTAGAAACCAAACGCTCATTATCATGTCTGAATCTCAGCTCTTGATCACACAGTGATACGAACAGTAACGATGTCTCATCCTTTGGAAGTGCGTCAAAGTATATTTGCTTTCTCAGCTCGGAAAACTCTTCCAGTCTCATCTACAACTACAGCGTTTGAGGGCGGAGCGAAGCAGACGCTGTTCAGCCAATCACAGGCTGGCATTATGCAAATTAATAACAAATTAGCAGATTCAGCAGAATTACTGACGACTCGTTTCATGCAGTTCGATTCTTTCTTTTGGGAGACAAAAATTCTATTACACACTACATGACAGGGAAAAACATAATAGGAGTACTTTAAAAATTTAATTATTAAGAAACATAAATAAATACTAAAATTTTAATACAGTAGTCAACTTTAACTCAAACGTTTTGCCTATTGAAGTGTTCAGGTCTTTATAGGCCTAATAATATAGTATGACTCAAACTACTTTACACACACACTTCAGTTATTTCCAGTGATGTGAAAAAGCTGTGCTTCTAGTTAAGGACATTTACATGTAATCATGTAGCAGATCTTTTATCCTACAACATGAGCCACCAGTGAAGGCGCTCTGCTGTAGTGAACGATGATGATAATGACCCTTGACCTGAGCGCTGTCAGCCGGCAGTAATCACTCCGTGGCCGAAGCCCTGCTCCTGTTCCTCGACGCTCTTCCCGAACCCGTCATTCCCTTCTCCGTCTACCAGCAGTGCCTGGACATCAGCGCCGACAGCAGCCAGTGCAGACAGGTGTGTGTGTGTGTGTGTGTGTGTGTGTGTGTGTGTGTGTGTGTGTGTGTTACTCTGACTCTCACCCACATCAGCGCCGACAGCAGCCAGTGCAGACAGGTGTGTGTGTGTGTGTGTGTGTGTGTGTGTGTTTATGAGACCTTACTCTGTGTTACTCTTACACACATGCTGTTGGACATAAGTGCCGACAGGTGTGTGTGTGTGTGTGTGTGTGTGTGTGTGTGTGTGTGTGTGTGTGTGTATATGTTACATTCGAGTCTGAAAGAGTGCACATCAAAAATCTAGTGCACTGTCACTAAAGTGTCTTTTTTATATTAAAGCTTTTCTCGGTAAACAAACAAGTTATGAATATAGCATGTAAAAATTATCCAAACAATAATAAAACATTCTAAACCGCCTGAATAAAAACACAAAACATCTCTACTTCAGTGTATCTTAATAACCCCAGTTGCATTTTCTTATTTATAACAACAACATTAATATTAACAACAGGCGAAATAAACTTACAAAGTCTAATGTTTTCAAATGGAGAACATAAATAAATGACAGGGGAGTCTATCAACTCTTATTTATATAAGCATGAATATAAGCATAAATATAAGCATTTGTTTTAAAGTACAGTTTTAAAAGGTGTGTGTGTTGTTTAATAGACTAAAGAGTGAAGAGACTGTAATATACATTACTCATGCATTCACTGAATACGCAGATATTATCAGAAAAGTCCATCTCATCCGGCATGTTGTCAGAATAATTCAATATTAGTTTTTATCAGTCTAGATTATGAAATACCTGACAGTGCACTGTTTTTATCTGCGTTTACACAGAGAATAATTCATTTCCACAGAGCTGTAATTATTTAGATGTTTATTAGCAAAATAAAGTTTAATTCAGTGCTTTTATATCCAACATGCACTCATTCATGGCTGTTTTATATAATTCATGGAAAGTTACGTCTTTATTGGGACAGGACTTGACAGATTACGTGACTCGAGTTTATATTACATGTGAAGCATTTATGTAACATCTCATTTGCGCATTAACGGCTATTATGTTGAATAAAGTTTATTAATTAAAGAAGTTATTTTACCGTTGAACACCGTTGTTGACTCGTCTCCCCTCAGACACGATGCTTTAAAGTCCCCCTGTGGTGTAAATCCAGCTTTTAGTGTTGTTTATGTGTCTATGTGGTGTTTTTAATATGCTTTAAGACAATCCATGTGTAAGTTCATAAGTCGACAGCATTGCTGAGTATTTCCTCCTTAAAACTGCAGTGAACCAAAGACAGTCTCAAAAACACGCTTTGACATCGCTGGTGTTTCTGACGTCACAAACTACCTTGTAACCAATCAGATCAGCGTGTGATCGTCAACCAGTGGATCTCTGAGCTGACTGAGTGAGTGGAGGCGGGGCTCATCTGCATATTCATAGAAACGTGCATACTAAATGAGGCAAGGGTGTCGAGTTACATTCAAAATATTTTAAGGCATGAAGATTTTTTTTTTTTCTAGGAAAAAACTTTTAAATATGTAATTTTGGTGATTAAAGATGAGTTTTAAGGGATGAAATGATGGACTACAGGGGGACTTTAATGGCTGTCGTGCAATTCTCAAAACGCCCACAAGATTATCGGTGAATCCGATATTACAATCCGATACCTGATTATGGGAAAATGCTTAAATATCGGAAGAAATATCAGTAGAACCGATTATCGGTCTTGTCAAGTTGAAATGTTTAATGTAGTGTTATAAAGTGCCCCTATTATGCTTTTTCAGATATTATTGTTCATGTAGTTTGTAATATACTTGAAATAATAATATCTGCAAAGTGGCAGTAAAACAATAAACCAGAAAATGTTCTAGCTTTTGCTTTATCATCAATATATTTGTGTAACATTTCATTTTTCTTTCTGTGCGCAGATCATTTCCACTCTACCTCAGTGCCATAGGAATGTGTTTAACTATTTGACGGCCTTCCTTCAGGAGCTGCTGAAGCACTCGGCACACAATCGGCTGGACGCCGCTATCTTAGGTCGGTTGACGATGCGCTTTCACTTCTTGTTTTGTGTGTATTTTTGTCTGCAGATTTTGAGAGCACAGGCCAGTTTCAGTGGAAAGCAGAACTCAAACTTTGACTTTGCATTCTGTAATTTCAATGTTATTATTAGTCATCAAAACATTATTTACACCTTTGCTCATGTGCGCTTGGTGAAGGAAAGAAGAAAGCATGAGGTTCTGATGCAGTCGTGGAAACCGTCACTAAACTGGTACGTTTCTGTGGTTTACAGGCCCGATCTTCGCTGGCCTGTTGCTGCGGTCGCCCACAAAGCAAGATCTCACAGAGAAAAGGAAGGTGAAGGAGTTCTTCCAGCATTTCTTGGTCCAGACGCCCTCCGACAGAGACTTTCATGATAAATCACCCCAATAATGGACTCCTTATTTCACATGCCTAGTTTCTTCCAGGTGTCAGCAGAATTATGCCCATGCATTTTGTAGTTGCCATTTAATTCACAGCATTTTAAACCGTTATTGAAAATAATTGGTTTTATTGCAAATCAGATGGGAGTTTTTATTTGAAAAATAATGGTTATTTAATGAAATATATTTGTATTTTCGATGTTTGTAAATACAATACAGCTGTTATTTTATATTAAATCTGAACAATCATAATAATCTCAGCGTTTGACTCTTCTTTGATCATATTAGGAGTGTGGATGCAAAATCACATAGAGGATTTCATTATTTTACCATGTATATCTTTGTCTTTTATGTTCATGCTCATTTTCAAGATTTTTCTCAGACAATCTCAATCTCACAAGCATTAAAATAATGACTGATTTAAGAGAATATTATGCAATTACATAATAATTAGTTCAGTCACTCAGTCATTATTTCAATATTGAGCATTTACTTAGCTGATAACATCATTTGTAATAAAAAAAAGTAAATATGAAATATAAATATATAGCAAAGTCTTAGAAAATAATTGAAGATAATAATAATTAATGCCTTAAAAAGGTTTTAAATTAGAGCAGAAAGTCTCAAATTCATAAAGTAATGCCATTAAATGCTATATGCACTGAAAAAACTGATTCTTCCTCAGTATTTGTGTCTTGTTTTCCAGACCAGTACATCTTAACATTCTTAAATCAAGATACATTTACTTAAGAAGAAAAATTTTTGTTTTCTGAGAAACTGGTCAAGTTTATGATTTAAACAAAAACAAATATCTATCAGTGGGATATAAAAAGTTGTTTCCCCTTTGAATTAAGTAGATCCTTCTGAGCCCATTAGCTGATAATGGATTTGTTGCTCTTTAAATCATAAACTCACTGAATTTTGATATGTTTTTGGATTTTTCTTCTCAAGTAGGGACATTTTCCCAGTCATCCCAATGGCAAACGTGTCCCAATTGGCCCTAAATGTATGTATATAGACATTTGCACTGGAAAACATGACAGAAATCCTGAGAAGGGCATCACTTTATTGCAGTATGATCAGAAGGGACAGTAAAAGTGATGTTCATATACTAGTGCTTGAGAGAAGTATTCAAGCAGTAAAAAGGGTCTTTATTTTATTGTATCTAATTAAATGAATTAAAAAGTGATGTAGATGGATATGAAGTGGTATGTTGAATCGTTAGCAGTGTGTTGTGTGCTGTTGTGAGTGTGTGTGACTCTGAATCGAGCGATCTGAGCTGATCTGGAGTCAGTATGAGCTGCTGCTCTTCATGATGCTGCCTCTGAGGAATGAAGACAGGAGCCGATACACAACATTACACGGGCCTCGAGCGTCTCTATAACACTGGTAAACCCATCAGACCATTTTTATCCTCTTGATGTAAAGCTGTAAGAGCGTGGCGTTGTCGTTCTGATATTTTAATGGCCTGTCTCGATACCATTCGAGTTTCTGTTCAATGCTAACGGGCTAAATCTGTTAGCATTCATCCCATACCCTACATGTCAGTTCTTTAACCATCACATAGTCACCATTTTCAGAGTGTTTTACACTTTAACGGGTTTAAACGACAAGTGAACTGCGCTTTTGTCTAACGATAGTGAATAATATAGTCTATAAACCGGTGTTAACGGCGTGCTAATGAAGCTAACGCCTGTCATTGATGGGACTAGCACTTTAGCCTGTTAGCTTCTCTGTGCAGTCAGTCTTAATTAAAACACCACCGTTTTAATTATTACATGAAATATGTGTGGCTTAATTATTTCAGCCCTTTTGTGTTGGGGATGTTATTCATGTTGATCGGACCGAAGCAGATGAACTAATGACTGGAGCTTCAATACACAGGTGAGCTAATCAGTTAGCAGGACTGACATGACAGTTTGTTTTTATGGAAAATGAATATATCGCATGCATGACCGCTTGTCATTAATGGCCGCATGGTAATTATGATCTCTAATATGTTTGCGGGTTTCTCTAAATGTGCGTTTACATTGATAAATGTGAACATGTTCATGCTTGACTTGTGATTGTCATCAATGTCAAAGTGAACATGGAAACTTCTAGAAAGTGTCCAGGATGACAGAGGCTGATAAACTCACCTGTTTCAAGACTTATTGTGTTAAAACCAGGACGGGTTTTGTTGTTGTTGTCACAGTTTGTCCATTACTTTGAGACATAATGTCCTCTTTGTAACTGTCTAGTCGTGTGAGAAAAGCATTCTTGTGTCTCACATCATATCAGCTGCCTTCCCAGACAGTGTTTTCCAGCATTATAACCTAGCAAACTGCTCTCTAGACAGCGTTATAACCTAGCAAACTGCTCTCTAGACAGCATTATAACCTAGTAAGTCTAGCATCATAATCTCAAGACATTTGATTGAAATATTGGGGTGTCATAGGTGTGTATAATGTGTCAGCTAGCGAAGTGTTGTGACACAGCCCTTGTGTCTGGACAGTTGTGTGTTTTAGGTTAGTTTTGTTCAGATCAGTGTGTGTGTGTTTGTTATAGTAACATGAAAACAGTGGTTTCATTTTACAAATGCTCCTTTTCCCTGATTGTTTAGTAGTTCTACTAACACCGGCCAAAAATAGTTTCCCTGCATTGTCCTACTTTCTCGTGACTGTATGAATCAGCAATTTTCCAAGACATTATGTTGTTGTTTTATTGAAACCCCATTTATTACAACCAAACTGTTCAACTTTGTGGCAGATTTGTGCATTTGAAAGTGCTTACACTGATTTAAATGTACCTAGAAATGAGCATTTTTAACTCACGTTTAGCTTGAAAATGCTCACATAACACTGTTACGCTTCTCGATGATAATAACCTGCGTTTATTATAATGATTCAGTGTTATTTTAGTATTACTATTATTTTAGTTATATACTATTGTAGTATTTATTAATATTTTGAATGAACTATTATTTTAATTTTAGTTATGTTCCTTTTTCATCCATACATATATTTCTAATTTAAAGGAAAAAATTATATCTTATCTTTTATTTAATGTACAGAAAATAATTTGTATTGGTTTTAGTTCGAGCTGCACGATTTTGGATCAAATGAGAATCATGATTTGTGTTGTTTCAAATATGGATCACGATTCTGAACAGACAAAATTAAAAAATATGTAAATTAGGCTACTAGAGGTTCTGACAAAATATTAAACAATGTTTAATTAGAATGAATATTTAAAAAATCAGTTGAATGAATGATTCAGTGACTCACTCATAAAGACTTCACTTGTTTCATTACTGGATGAATCAGTGTTTTTAAAGGAAAGTCTTTAATTAATGGTTAAATGTAAAACACATTTTTAACCGTCGCTTGTCTCCACCTACTGGTGTAACGATGTAATGATGCAATCTTTGTTTGAAGCAACAAGTTACTTTCAAAAGGTGATTTACTCTATTCTGATCACTACTGTAGACATCAGTGTTAATATCTGAACTATAAACCTTTAGTTATTGATGTCATCATCCAGCTCAGTTCAGTTCTCATATAGTGGTGTCAATGCAGGAGATCAGTGATATTGTTGAATATTTCAGTCCAATCCTGTTCTCAGTTTGACTAACGAATGTTGTCTTTAACCTCTTTAAACTCGTTCCAGCCGCAACAAAAGCAAGCGCGTGGACACAAACCCGGGACTGAGCTTTTCCGTCAGGATCATGGGAGAGAATGGTCCTCTCACAGAGTCAGCCATGCTCTTTGAGGACGAGGAGGAAGACGTGGACAAACTGTGCCGAGAGGAGGACGACGAGGACAAGATGCCCCGCTTCGAGCAGGACGAGGACGAGCTGATCTCGGGCCCGTCGTCGTCCTCAGGCCGCATCTACGACCGCACGACGGTGCTGATCGAGCAGGACCCGATCCGCCTGGACGAGGAGGGCGAGGAGGACATGGCGTTCGGGGAGGGCGAGGGGGACGAGGGCTCGCTGGCCTTCATGTGTGACCCCGACGGCATGTCGCAGGGGTACATTCACCACACCATCTCACCGGACCAGATCCAGTTCATCATCAACCCCGGGTCGACCCCTATGCCTCGAAACATCGAGGGCGCCACGCTCACGCTGCACTCCGAGTGTCCCGAGACCAAGCAGAGAGAGGTGAGGAACCACACGCCGTTCGTTAGAAAGAGCGTCGACTTATTGCTGACGTTAGGGCTGTCACTTTTTATTCGATATTCGAATATGCATTCGAACATGATGTGAAATATCCAAAATCGAACTATAAATAAACTATCTGGTTTTTAAAGTGCCATGTTTTACAGTCTATGATTAGACCATTTGCTTTTTATTTTATTGTTTGCCATCTCATCCAGTAGCGGCCGCTCTAACCGCATCGTAGCGTAGGCCCGTGACCAAATCAAGAGAATAACAGCCAATAGCCAGCTTGTTTTGAAAATGGAAGATAACGACAAGACTAAAGAGACCGCGCTGTAATTCCTGCCTATTACACACACACACACACACACACACACACGCACGACCAACAGAAAAGACGCGTGTCCGTATCGAGTATCTAAGTATTCAAGCCAGTATCTTTCGGGCTTGAAGAAACCATAACACACAAATTTAACCTGTTAGTTTGTTTTGTCAAGTGTCCTCATAAGAGCAGTCTTAAATTATTTAAATAAAGTCTTAAATGAACGTAGAGATGTGAGAAAATGGGACGTGTGTCAGATCGCGTCTCTGTCCGCAGCGGCTGGTCTTAAAGTGTCATTAATGTTAATCAAAGAGCAAAGGTAAGAGAGTACATTACTCACTCAGACCCGGCGGCAGGAGGATTATTATACCGCTAGCCTAATCATGAATGCACTCCGCTATCTTTAACACATCTCCGGCGAACGGCTTCTTCACGCAAAAGAACAACTACATGAAGCGCAGTGAAATTCAGCAACCATGTGGCGTTTCCTGATGGATCGAGGTTGTTCGTTAACTTCATTTTACATTTTACTCGTAGATATTCGAATACATTCGAATACATTGCTTGATATTTGATATCCGTTCTAAAGTGACAGCCCTAGCTGACACTGAAACTCTGAGAACTCAGGGCTCCAGACTGCGACCAAAATTTGAGAGTGTACGACTGAATTTTACATCCAGGCACACATGCACACACACCAGTAAATTTGGCCACTGTAACTGGCTAATGTGCGGAGGGGGAGGGTCCTAGAGATAATCGAGCGCGCGTAAACGTCTGTGGGAAGGAGACGGAGACAGATATCAGGGTCACAGACACAGTCGGAGGATGATTCAGAGTCAGAGGTTTGTGAGGGGATAAAGCCCGAACCCACCATCTCCGGGAAGACTGGCTGAGAGAGTTCAGCTGGCTGAGGAGCTGTAAGGAGACGAACTCCATGAACTGCGCATGTTGCAGGCGCTACCCCAGAACTGCGGGGAACACGATGTTTGCAGACAGTGCACTTCGCAGTTTAAACACAATACACTAGTTAGACACAATCTCAGCCTCAAGCCGTGACATGTTAATAAATCAAAACAAAATGAAAGCGGAAAAAAACGTAAAATAAAACTGCACATTGTAATTTCTGTACGTTAAGTCTATTTATTATCAAAGCATTTGTCAGTAATGCAGTTATTTGGGGGGAAAATGTGAATAATTGCATTGCAAGCTGATTTAAGGTGTGCCCCTGAATTTTCTGCTTGCGCTCCTAAAACTGTACGTCAGGGGCTCCAGCGCTCCTAGTAAAAAGAGTTAAGGCCCGTTCACACCAAGCACGATAACTATAAAGATAACGATAAAGATAACTATATATGCGTCCACACCAACGACCGATAACGGTCTTTTTATTCTAAGCACGCGCGCGCGCCCGCGCTGCGGTTTCAAAGTAGCGAAAATGGATAACCTGCTAGAATGGATTCTGATTGGCTGTCAGTGTTTTATCGTTTGACAGCTGGAAAAAAATCGTTCTGAAAGTGATCCCTACGATATCGTTCCTCATGTCTTTATTGTTATAGTTGTGGTGTGAACTCTGTTATTCTTTAATATGGAGAACGATTTTTAGAATTATATCTTTATAGTTATCTTTATAGTTATCGTCCTTGATGTGAACGGGCCTTTAGTCTGGAGCCCTGAAACTGAATTTTTTTCACTCACAGTAATTTTCATTTTGGGTGAACTCTGCAGAATAGATATTGTCACTATCCACGGTACATATTGTTGAATTTTTGTATTGCGCTATATTGTAACACGTTGTGTTGTTGCATCCCTAGTGTGTGATGTTGCTGTGTGATCATGAAGAAGCTCCAGTTATTCTCTATATCAGTGTCAGTGTTTCTGAACTCCTGAAACGCCTCCACTGTAGTCTTGAGTTTTCTTCCACGTCACAGCGTTCCTCATTTAAACAGGGGTGTGATTCTTCCGGATAAATCCGGAAATCCGGCTTTTCCGACCTGAAAATGATGCTCTCGTAAATCATGCAAATCTGTTTTTTTTTTTTTTTTGCGGGTTGCGCTCAAAGCACAGTTTGCGTATTGGCAGAGGTGGGAGTAAGTCACACATGTACAAGTCTCAAGTCTTAACCTTCGAGTCTCAAGCAAGTCCAAGTCAATTCTGTGAAAAGCAAGTCAAGTCAAGTCGTAGCTTGGGTCACAAGTCACTGGCAAGTTATACAAACGTTTGATGATTTCACTGAATTTATATATTAAAATAAGTTATTAAAAAAAATCTAGCATTTCGAGATTAGAGTCGAAACATTGAGAATACAGTCTTCCGTAGAAGTTGGGTGTGTGCTTGGTCGTGGTAGGTGCACCGTATATTTTCCTGCTTTTTTTGTCCTTTGCCAGTCACACCTATGTTTAAAGGCCCCCTGAAATCGAAATTTAAGTTTTTTAGCTTTTTTAGTATGAATATGTTAGCCTTAAAGTTAGGGCTGGGCGATATATCGCAAGACATTGTTATGCGCATCTCAACAGTAAAGCCGGTTCCTTGATTAGTAGTAAATCGCCATCACCTGCTTTCAGATGGAGCGGCATTTACTACACAATATTTATAACAATGTCATGCGATATATCGCCCATCCCTACTTAAAGTATGAATAAGCTTCCAAAACAATGACAAAACTCGCATTGAGGAGATATAAGCATTTAAAACCTACAGTCTCTCACTTCCGCTTAAATGGATCAGGGATTTTTATCACATCACCGCCGACTTCAGCTTCTCATCACATCGTCTGTCCAATCAAATGCCCTCTAGAATCTGAAGCTCCGCCCCTATGCTATAAACACCACCTGACCAAAGCGACCGTTGACACGGAGCAATATGGCGATGTGTGTTCGGTTGCTCAAACGCTCGAGTTTTATCCCGTTTTCGTACGTTGGTTAAGAATGAAATGGCTAGAATTTATTCACACATCTACTATTGAATCCAGCGTATCATCAGCGCTCGGATTCGCTTCCATGGTGCCGTCAGTCTGTGAGGTAAACTAAACGCTATTGGCTATTTGAAAAGGGGGAGGAGCCATTCAGTATGTCCCGTCTTAGATTCCTGTTTCAGTGGAAATTACGTCAACGCATCAAACAAAGCTGATCGTTCCAAGGCACTTCAGTGGGACTTTAAATAATTAATGCGCAGAATAAAGGGGCGGGGCCTGGTTGAGTTAGTTAGTAGTAGTGTGTTAAACTGGCGGTTATGGTAAGGGACATTTCCCAAACACACTCGAAACGCTCAATCAATCACAACACACTGATCCAGCCGACCAATCAGAGCACAGTGTGCTTTCAGAAGGAGGGGCTTCATAGAGACAGGAAGTAAACAGAGCGTTACTGACAGACTGGGAAGAGAGGAGCCGCAACAATGGAGAATATGAGGAGAATAATCAACATTCAAGCAGGAAAACCTGTTCTAGTAGAGCCTGAAAACCACATCAAGGCATAATAGGTCCTCCGAGCCTCATATAGCAGATGTTGTTTAGTCTGTGCTTGATCTTGCTGGACTGGTAGGGCCAGATGTGTGTCCGTCAGTCACGCGTGTCTGAGAGATGTGCTTGCTCGGTGAAAGCGGATCAGATAAGCCGGTCTAGAGGATTGTTCAGTTCCTGGCCTGTGTTTGTTCATCCCACAGGATCTGTGTTTCCACATGATCTCACATCAGAGATCAGGATCCAGCCGTTCTCTGTCCCTATGAACCTCCCCATCTGCCAATCACACGAGGACTCACGCTAGTCCTCCTGAACACACACTGCACACACAGGCCGTTTTCAGTGTGTGTTCTTCAGCGATCTTGTGTTCTCGTACGTCACCATCATCAAAAGTCCTGTTCCAACACTCAAGAGCGCACGAGCTGAACGGTTAAAACCTGTTTTCGACTAATTGAAATCCAGCGTGTAGTTCAGGATGTCGTGATCAAGCCAGTTGTAGTAAACTTATACAAATATACAGTTTTATACTGTAGCAACTGTTTCTTTCTGTCTCTCAAAACTATTTCGACCACCAAAACACTGGTGCTTCACCAGACTTCAGGTGTGTGTGCGTCTGCGTGCGTGTGTGTGTTTGCTGGTGTTGCTCAGTGATTAATGAAGCTGACTCTCAGATGGCGTGCCTAAAGCCGGACGCTGCTGTTTATGGCCTGTGTGGGATTATGGGATAGATTGACTGTTGAACTGACCGATGTTAGGCATCATCTCACGCTGAACAGAAGCTCCAGATCTGCGGATGCTCCAGTGTTTCTGCTGTGGACTGATCACCGCCAGGCAGAAACTGATCTGGCTGCATCAAAAGGCAGCAGTGCTTTATTTGCATTACACACACTTGCCAATTACAGTCTTTACTGACTATTTTGCCACACACACTCACACTCACGCTGTCTCACACACACACTCACACTCACGCTGTCACACACACTCTCACACTCACACTGTCACACACACTCAAATACACGCACGCTGTCTCTCTCACACACACACACACACACACTGTCACACGCACACTCACGCTGTCACACACTCTCACACTCACACTGTCACACACACTCAAATACACGCACGCTGTCTCTCTCACACACACACACTCACACTGTCACATGCACACTCACGCTGTCACACACTCACGCTGTCTCTCTCACACACACACTCACACTGTCACATGCACACTCACGCTGTCACACACTCAAATACACGCACGCACACTCATGCTGTCACACACATTCACGCTGTCACACAAACGCACACACACACTCATGCTGTCTCACACACACAGTCACATTGTCATACGCACACTCACGCTGTCACACACACACACACACACACACACACTCATGCTGTCTCACACACACACACTCACACTGTCACACACACACTCATGCTGTCTCACACACTCACGCTGTCACACACACTCAAGCACACGCATGCATTTTCACGCTCTCACACTCACGCTGTCTCACACACACTCACGCTGTCACACACACGCAAATTTAAAGGTCATTCATCACACACACTTTGTCTCATAATGATCCTGAAAGCGTGGATATGTTTGAGCTTGTGTGTTGTGTGTGTTATACTGTGTGACACGAGCTCTTGGTGTTGATAGAGTGGCTGATGTGGATAGCGTGCGAGAGTTCGCTTCATCAACATGATCTACAGTGTTGTGCTCAGATCAGATGTTGAACAAATTGAACTCTTTACATTTTTAAATGAGTTTTGAATTTAATTTATTAATATATGCTGACGTTCGACGGTTTGGGCCGGTAAGATTGAGTTAATGTTTCTGAAAGAGTCTCTTCTGCTCACCAAGGCTGCATTTATTTGGTCAAAAACAGTAAAAATGTTAAAGTATTATAACTATTTAAATTGACTGTTTTCTGTGTAATTTACTCCTGTGATCAAAGCTGATGTTCAGCATCATTACTCCAGTCTTCAGTGTCACATGATCCTTCAGGAATCAGCATAATGAGTTGATGCTCAAGAAACATTTGATTATCAATATTGTTTTTTATTATATATTTTTCAGGATTGTTTGATGAATAGAAGGAACAGTGTGTATTAGAAAGGGAGTCTGTTGTAACATTATAAATGTCTTTACGGTCACTTTCAGTCACACACATCCTTCCCTGGTGAATAAAACCCTTTCCAACCCTAGACTTTTGAACAGAAGTCTGTCATTATATAATTATATCAATTATTTCAGCTTTTCAAATTTAATTATTTTCATAATGAAGTATTGGGGGATTATTTTGACATAATATATTGATGATTTTCATGCCAGTTCTTCTGTCAATCTAACGACTGAGATTTCTGTGCCTGATGTAAAATAAGTGACACAGACACCTGATAACAGTGATGATCTGACAGCGTCTGAAGGCGTTGATTGGGAATGTGAATACTGATTATGATTAATCATAAACTGACAAATTACAATTTGTTCGAGCAGTGCTATTGGTTAACACATGTTATTGCTTTACAATAATCAACTAACGAGATCTAAGTTAATGTGTTGATTATGTAGAGTATTATATGTGAGGAGATGGTCAGATATGAAGACGTGGTGAGAGAAGACGTAACAGGGTCGGTGTGTGTGAGGGTCGGTGTGTGTGAGGTTCAGTGTGTGTGAGGGTCAGTGTGAGGGTCAGTGTGTGTGTGAGGGTCGGTGTGTGTGAGGGTCAGTGTGTGTGAGGACAGTAGACGTGTGATGAGGATAACATCAGATTAATGTAGTTGTAAGCTGTAATGAGTCTTAAAGTGAGTTGGACATGTTGAGCAGGAGTGAAATTTGAGCTACTAATGTGTGTTTATATAGTTTGTCTACTGTGTGTGTGTGTGTGTGTGTGTGTGTGTGTGTGTGTGTGTGTGTGTGTGTGTGTGTGTGTGTGTGTGTGTGTGTCTGGTGTGTGTGCGTGCGTGCGTGTGTTTGCCTGGTAAAAGAGAGAGATCAGCATTATCACGGATCTGTGCTGCTGAATACTGATCATTGGCTTGATGTAAACGAGAGTCTGTTTTTACACACACACACACACACACACACACACACACACACACACACTATCTCTCTCTCTCTCTCTCTCTCTCTCTCTCTCTCTCTCTCACAAACACACACACACACACACACATACACACACACACACACACACACACTCTCATTCTCTCTCTCTCTCTCTCTCTCTCACACACACACACACACACACACACACATACACACACACACTCTCATTCTCTCTCTCTCTCTCTCCCACACACACTCACACATACAGACACACAATCACACACCCTCACTCTCTCTCACACAGACACACACTCACACATTCTCTCTCACACACGCACTCTCATTCTCTCTCTAACTCCCACACACAATCACACACACACACACAGACACACAATCACACACCCTCTCTCTCTTTCACACACACAGACACACTCTCACACATTCTCTCTCTCTCTCTCTCTCTCTCTCTCTCTCTCTCACACACACACAGACACACATGCACATACACTCACACACAGATGTCAACAACTCCGAATAATTTTCAATATTTCCCAAACACAGTTTATCGAGCCTTTGTTATGATATAAGCAGCTTTATGCTGAGACTTATAATGTTAAAATTGATTACTTGACATTATACTTATGATTATTAATTATGATCTTTGATTTGGCCTTTTGATTGGATTTTGATCTTCATTTCCACTGTTTATTATATTTTTTTTGTTTTACTTTTGCATTAAACTATGATTTTGAAGTCACTTTTCTGCTCACCAAGGCTGCATTTATTAGATCATAAATACAGTAATATTGTGAAATATTACTACAAGGTTTTCCATGTGAATATATAGTAAACTGTAATTTATTCCTGAACTTTCAGCATCATTACTCCAGTCTTCAGAGTCACATGATCCTTCAGAAATCACTCTAATATGATGATTTGCTGCTCAAGAAACATTTATGATTATTATCAGTGTTGACGACAGGAGTCTTTACTGCCATTCTGCTGTTGGATAGATGATAAATAGAAAGTAACTAATGAGACTATATAAGAATGCTCTCATCGCACTGTAAGATGATCTCCTCACACTGGAAATGAAAGGTCAAGTCAAACGCATTGCATTGTGGGATACAGTATTCCATGCCATGTTCTAGGGCTGTAGTCAAGACCACCTTTGTCGAGTCGAGGACAAGACCGAGTCCAAAAAGGTTCGAGTCCGAGTCAAGACCGAGTCCAGGACAGGAAAAAAAAAGTCTGCTAAAAAAATATAGGCTAGCCTTTAGAAATTAAATCATTATGTAATAATGAAATAATGAATAATTTAATAATAATTTTTTATTTAGTAATTTTAATAATTTTATTTTAAATAATTGACATTCAAAGAACAACAAAAAATAATAATTATATAGGCCTAAAGGCGCACACACATTCGTTTCGACTGTCTGATCAGCCTCACATTCTGTTCCTGTCAATCATACACGCGATGTCAACCAATTAAACTGAGCCGAGCCAACTCACACACACACACACACACACACACACACACACACTAGAGATGCGGATAAACCGCGGATCGGGCGGATGACGTGACGAAAATTTTATTCAGGTGGGTGGCGGTTGAAGCAATCAAATGAAAAAAGTTTGCCACTAAGCAAACCTGCAAGTTATGAGCTGGGTTATTTTGTTTCGATATGAGCTATATTTTAAAACAGCCAGTCTATCACTCGTGGCAAAGAAGGAAAGGTAAGAAAAAAAGTCGTAAAACTTAATTAATTAGATGTGCAAGGCAAGCAGACTAGTTTTCTGGGTTTTATGGACAATTAAAAATGTGAATATTCACGTTGCACTAGCGGTGGACTTTCAGCGAGTTTATTTAAACATTTATTTTTTAAAGAGCCGTTTGTGAGTCAAAAGAGCCGGCTCTTTCAGTGAGCTGAGTGAAACGAGCCGGCTCACGAAAAAGAGCCAAAATGCCCATATTATTAGGTGGCCAGTGTTTCACTTTCCCTCCAATAATATTTTGTTTTAATATCGCGGCGACGTATGTGTGATTACTGGGAACATAATAAAGACACCTGGACTCGGTTGAGACCAAAAGCCATATTTGGCAAGACCAGTGGCCGAGACCGAGACAAGTCCGAGTCCGAATACCAGCAAGTCCGAGACCATAGAAAAGCGGTCTCGAGTCCGGACTCGAGTCCAAGACCGGACTCGAGTACTACAGCCCTACCATGTTCTATGTTGTATTTGCACATTATTTCATGTTCTAAGTATGCAGAGAATCTCCCTAGGCCGACTATCCTCAGTGTGCACACAGTCCTTAGAAGCATCGGTCGCACGGCAACCGTTTCCCAGTAGAGTGACTGGGAATGAGGAGGACTGGGAAATGAGCTGACATGAGCAGCACGCC
Organism: Scardinius erythrophthalmus; assembly: GCF_964197995.2. NCBI lineage: Eukaryota > Metazoa > Chordata > Actinopteri > Cypriniformes > Leuciscidae > Scardinius > Scardinius erythrophthalmus. The sequence continues at coordinate 39,264,387 of NC_138236.1, forward strand.
AGTTAATAACCACTAGAGGCCACTCCTCAGACCAGTGGCTTAACCACACGTGACTAGAGAGAAATGGAAACTGATAAATTTGTCAAGTCATTTCAGGTCGCACATATTCCAGACAGAGTGTGTTTTGTTCAGTGTAGAGCTTGCGTCTGTGAGAGAGTATTGTGTGTGTGGTAGTTTGGTGTAAAAAAAAAGGAAATGTTTTGTTCATTTGAGTTCTGCTCGTTTCTCCTTTGGATTCTGTTATACTCGTTCAACACATGATTATGATCTTCTTCAGACTCTTGATGTGGTTTTCAGGCTCTACTAGAACAGGTTTTCCTGCTTGAATGTTGATTATTCTCCTCATATTCTCCATTGTTGCGGCTCCTCTCGTCTCAGTCTGTCAGTAACGCTCTGTTTACTTCCTGTCCTGGCCCAATTTACACTGCATGGCTCAAGTGACCCAATTCCGATTTTTTCCTCTCATGATGTGGCACAGCTCGGATATGACCGGCGAACGTGTAAGCAGGAAAAAAGCACATGGATGCCGATATTCTCAGATCGGTTTCAGGCCTGATAAAAGAAATAAATCAGATATGAATCGGATACGTGCATTTGCGTCAGCCATGTAAGCAGACAGATCGGATATTCCCCAGTAAATGCGAGTCGTACGTCATTAAAAAAGGGACGTCAACTCAGGTGGACACCACCAACTGCGATCACATGACTTATTAATGGCGTGATGGAGGACGAAGGCTCAACACAGTGGTGTCATTTTTTGATGCGCGGATGAGCTCCAACGTCACCCGAATCCACAGCCAAAAACAAATCATCCACCCGCCCCAATAATCTTCTCTGATTTAAGCATCCGCACCCGATGGTCATTATTCTTATGTGTTGTTACGCGTGAGGATAACTAGATGATCATCACCTTCAACAGCGGACTCGGTGACGGTTGATGATCTCTAATGGTAACATAATACACTGATGAATGAACGCAGTGTAAATGCAGCCTATGAAGCCCCTCCTTCTGAAAAGCACACTGTGTCCTGATTGGTCGGCTGGAGCAGTGTGTTGTGATTGGTCGAGCGCTTCGAGTGTGTTTGGGAAATGTCCCGTCCCTTACCATAACCACCAGTTTCAACCATAGACTGAATAAAAATATGGACGTTGTGTTCGTGACGTCACCCGTAGTGTTTCTGAAGAGCGTTTCTGAAGCCCAAAGTGGGCGGAGCCGGCCGTCGCCATCTTGGTCGCGCGTCACTCCCGGATAAACGAAAATGTGCAGTGAGGCGGAGTAATTGAGGTTACGTGACGCTAACAGACAGCAGACAAACGGCTAGTAGTGACATCAGCGGCAATCCACCTGTCACTCACACACACACACACACAGAAACCTCACACACACACACACACACACAATCACTCACACACACACGTCAACGACTCAGAATAGTGTTCAGTGTTTCCCAAACACAGTTCTTCGATCCTTTATGATATAAGCAGCTTTATGCTGAGACTCAGAATTCTTCATACAGAATGTTAAAAATAATTACTTGATATTAATTAATTATGATATTTAATTTGGCCTTTTGATTGGACTTTGATCTTACTCTCCAATATGTCTTTATTTTAATATTTTATACTTTTGCATTTAATTGATTTTTTTTTGTTCTTTAAGTCACTCTTCTGCCCACCAAGGCTACATGTGTTCAATCAAAAATACAGTAAAAACAGTGAAATATTATTACAATGTACAGCAGCTGTTTTCTGTGTGTGCATATATATATATATATATATATAGTAAAGTGTAATTTATTCCTGTGATCAAAGCTGAAAAAAATACACCAGTAACACATATGTGACCCTGGACAAACAAAACCAGTCACATGAACAAAGTCACAAATTGAGATTAACACAAAGCTGAATAAATAATATTTCCATTGATGTATGGTTTGTTAGAATAGAACAATATTTGGCTGAGATACAACTATTGAACATCTGGAATCTGAGGGTGCAAAAAAATCAAAACATTGAGAAAATCTCCTTTAAAGTTGTTCATTTATGTTGGCGATTGTGCAGCATTCACTCACACAAATACATGTTTTATATATTTACAGTAGGAAATTTACAAAATATCTTCATGGAACATGATCTTAATATCCTCATGATTTTTCGCTTAAAAGAAATTCATTTTGACCCACACAATGTACTGTTGGCTATTGCCACAAATATACCAGTGCGACTCGTGACTGGTTTTGTGGTCCAGGGTCACAGTGTCCTGTGGGCGGATCATGTGTGTTAGGCCTGTGTGTGTGTAACTGTTGTGTGTTCTGTGCTGGCCTCAGGTGAAGCGCTACCAGTGCATGTTCGAGGGCTGCACGCGCACCTACAGCACGGCGGGGAACCTGCGCACGCACCAGAAGACACACCGCGGCGAGTACACGTTTGTGTGTAACCAGCAGGGCTGCGGGAAAGCCTTCCTCACCTCCTACAGCCTGAAGATACACGTGCGCGTGCACACCAAGGAGAAGCCCTTCGAGTGTGACGTGCAGGGCTGCGAGAAGGCCTTCAACACACTCTACAGGTGAACGGGTTTTACGTTAGCATGCTGGAATAGCCTTAAAACGCTCACACCGTGGCCTAACCAGAGGCGAGGCGACAAGATTCCAGGGACACATCATTTGTCTGTCCACACTAGACACGACACGACTGCGAGATGCGTCAAAATCAATCAAAACCCACAGCCAATCAGAGCAGCGTGTGGGCGGAGTCAGCCAATCAGAGCAGTGTGTGGGCGGAGTCAGCCAATCAGAGCAGTGTGTGGGTGGAGTCAGCCAATCAGAGCAGTGTGTGGGCGGAGTCAGCCAATCAGAGCAGCGTGTGGGCGGAGTCTCGCGGCGAGTGCACGGCACCAGAGAGTAATCTTGACGCCACTCGCAAGAAAATGGATAAGTGCTACATACTCAAATTCACAAATATTACACCATTTAAACATTATTCAAACACATAGGCTGAGTTACTAAAACAGTCTTTGTCAAAGAATACACTTGTTTGTTCACAGTTTGAACGTTCTTGTTTCCATTTGTTTAATTTCTAGATCTGAGGTGAATTGCATCCATTGTTGCTTTTACAGCCTCAAAGCTGGAGCACTAAATGATGTTCAGAGTCACATGACATTCTTTTAATATTAAATAAAGCACATAAACAGCACCTGAGATCATCATCGCCACACTTTGTGTTTGTTGTTCCAGGGCGACGTCGCAGAAAAATAGAAACCGTTTCTAAAATAGACTCGTCACGTGTCGCCGTCGCTGGTTAGGACAAACACTCTGATTAACATGGAAAAGAGGAGTTTTATCGTGCCGCGGCGCGTGTCGTTAGGACACGGTGTCACACAGCGACTGCATTGTGTGGATGAAAGCGTGTGAAACTCACAGAAACTCATGGCCTGAAGCCACAGATCTGACACCATTTCACTTCCTGTTAGCTTCTGTTGGCTGTAGTGTATGATATATATATGTGACCCTGGACCACAAAACCAGTCACATGGGTCCATTTTTTTGATATTGAGATTTATACAACATCTGAAGCTGAATAAATAAGCTTTCCATTGATGTATGGTTTGTTAGGATAGGACAATATTTGGTCAAGATGCAACAAATTGTAAATCTGGAATCTGAGGATGCAAAAAAAATCAAAACATTGAGAAAATGGCCTTTAAAGTTGTTCATTTATGTTCGCATCCACTCACAATTTATATATATATATATATATACAGTACCAGTCAAAAGTTTGGAAACGTTACTATTTTTAATGTTTTTAAAAGAAGTCTCTTATGCTCATCAAGCCTGCAGTTAAAAAAAACCCAGTAATATTATGAAATATTATTACAATTTAAAATAATGGTTCTCTTTTTTAATATACTTTAAAATGTAATTTATTTTTGTCATGCAAAGCTGAATCTTCATCAGCAAGTACTCCAGTCTTTGGTGTCTTATGATCCTTCAGAAATCATTCTAATATGCTGATTTATGATCATGTTGGAAACAGTTGTGCTGCTTAATATTTTTTTTATAACCTGAGATACTTTTTTCAGGATTATTTGATGAATAAAAAGTTAAAAAGAACTGTATTTATTTAGAATAGAAATCTTAATTTGTAACAATATACACTACCGTTCAAAAGTTTGGGAACAATAACTATTTTTTTTTTTAAGAAATTAGTACTTTAATTCAACAAGGATGCGTTAAATTGATAAAAGTTGATGGTAACGATTTATATTGTTAGAAATGTTTTTATTTTGAATAAATGCTGTTTTTATGAATAAATGCTGTTAACGTTTCACTCATCAATGAATCCTGAAAAAAGTATTCCAAAAAAATATATTAAGCAGCACAACTGTTTCCATCATTGATAATAACTGAGTATCAAATCAGCATATTAGAATGATTTCTGAAGGATCATAAGACACCAAAGACTGGAGTACTTGCTGATGAAAATTCAGCTTTGCATCACAAAAATAAATTACATTTTAAAATATATTAAAAAAGAGAACCATTATTTTAAATTGTAACAATATTTCATAATATTACTGTTTTTTGTTTTACTGCAGGCTTGATGAGCATAAGAGACTTCTTTCAAAAACATTAAAATAGTAATGTTTCCAAACTTTTGACTGGTACTGTATGTATATCTTCATGAAACATGATCTTTACTTAATATCCTAATGATTTTTGCCTTAAAAGAAAAATCGATAATTTTGACCCATACAATGTATTGTTGGCTATTGCCAAAAATAGAACAAATATGATCAATATGAAATTATATAAGCTTTCTGGACAAAAAAAAAAAAAAAAGTATAATTTTAGGGCTTCAGTTCATTTTGACCTGCGAGGAAAGGATCATATTTTTCATAACAAAATGAACACTAGAATCAAACAAGAACAAAGCTTACTGCAAATGCATCATAAGCACATCCAGCTCCATCGGGAGTCGTGTCATGATTGACTCGTCCTCTGTGTGAAGGCGTCTGCTGATCAGCGAATGGTTGTTGTGTTTGTCTCTCACAGACTGAAAGCACACCAGCGTCTGCACACGGGGAAGACGTTTAACTGTGAATCCGAGGGATGCACCAAGTACTTCACCACGCTGAGCGACCTGAGGAAGCACATCCGCACACACACGGGAGAAAAACCCTTCAGGTCACCATTCACTCACACACCAGCTTTACTTCAGAAGTGCTTTACAGCATCAACAGCCGATCACATTTACTATGATGTTGACCATCATCCATTGTATTATTCACTGCCAGTGAGAGTCGAGCTGGAACACGTGTATGGAAGTAAAATAATGCCAAATGTTTTTGAAACAAAAAAGCCTGTTGAATTGCACTACTTGAAAAAATATGCATTGCATTAACCCTGCTTGCATTTTAGTGCATTGTATTTTTAGGGCTTGTATTAGGGCTTATTTTTTTATGGGCTGAAATTCAGCATGGTTGAATATTTAAGCTGTGAATATTTCAATTCAAAACATTTCATACACATTTTCACTATTAAAAATTCAATAATCCATATTCACCTTTCATATTTCACTTCCAAAATATTCAAACTGTTTAAAAAAATACAACCTAAAATATTCAACAGGCAATTTCCGGTCCATTTTATTTCGCTTTGCAAATTCAGTGGTTCAAATTTGACAGAAAATACTACTTGACATCCAGGAACTGCAGGAAAAGCAGTAGATTGCCGAGCATACTCTCCATCTGCTGTTAGTCGACCTCACCAGCAGGGGGTGCAAAAGCGTGCTTTGTTGACAAAGACCAGCAACAGTTCGAGCAAAAAATAAGCCCTAATACAAGACCTAAAAATACAATGCGTTAAAATGCAAACAGGGTTAATGCAATGCATATTTTTTTCAAGTAGTGCAATTCAACAGGCTTTTTTGTTCCAAAAACATTTGGCATTATTTTACTTCCATACACGTGTTAAATATTGCTGGGTATCGTTCAAAGATATTCGATATCAATACCGGTTCCTGATCGATACTTTTTCCGATACCAGTTTTATGGTATAGCATTAATGTGAAGAGGGGGAAAAACAAGAAAGCTGAACTGTTAATGCAGCCGACCTGCTAAATTAAATGTGATTGTTCAAAAGCATGTGTAATTATGAAACTTGTTTAGTTTAACAGCAATTTATTAACAGTTTAACAAAAATTACATTCTTAATTTTATTACTTTTTTTTCTTCTTTTTTTACCAGTTCTTTGAAAAACAAACAACTGAATTGATTAATTTGTTTACAATTATTAGGGCATATGAAATTTATTTTTATAAAAAATTTTAAATTCTATGTTGTGTATTTAAATTTTTCTGGTAATCAATTGAAGGCATAAAACATTACTTTATCGTTTATTCAAATGAAAATTAAACAAGAAGTAGAGCTTCTTCTGTGATGAGATCACAGTTTCTCTCAAATTAAAAAATGTTGTTAAAAGTGAGAATATTACACTGCAAAAGGACTATTTAAATATGAATCCTGCATGTTCTGTGTCAGTGAGCGGCTCTGTGTCCATCAAGCCGACATAAACTAGTGTTTTCCCTTGATCACCAGCTCTTGATTTGGGGACATCATACATGCTGCGTGCTTATTGGCTCACTGACGTTGTCTAGATTAACCCCTCAGGTATCGAAATTTGGTCCCGAACGACAAGACATTTTTTGATACTCTATGGTGTCGTGGCAGTTCGGTCGGTGCCTCAAAAGTATTGAGCTCGACACCCAGCGCTAGTGCTAAATCATGGACGTGCTGTGTTTGCATATTAGCAAAGATGGATGCGCTATTAGAGGCTACTGTTGTGTTTGTGTGTGCAGGTGTGACCATGATGGCTGTGGTAAGGCTTTCGCTGCTAGTCATCACCTGAAAACACATGTACGGACACACACTGGTAAGACACTGCTCAAAACAGGCGAAATCAAAGCACACACACAAAAAACAACAGCATCATATTTGATATTTGATTTTTGCTGTGAAATATTTACTGATTTTTATAAAGTAAACGTATTAATAACTTTGTTATTAGCAATATTTCAATTTAAAAAAAATATATATTTTACTTATGCCACTTTTTGTCTGTTCAAATTCACCTCAATCAGTACTAAAGTAATTGTTTCTGGCTTTGTTTGCAACAAACAATTGTTGTGCTGAAATGGCAATTTTATTTAGATTAGAGAATCTCCATTTCTTCTTGGGATGCTCGATATATCGGCCGATGTATGTTCGGTTTAATGTTATCGTTATCAGCCTGATAAGAGCATTTAACCGATATATTAAAGCTGATAAATAATGGATTATTCCTCCAGCTGAGACTCTTCAGATGCGCACTGTTCAACATGTTCTTGAATTATGATCAGAAAAACTTGAAAAAAGGAAAATACAGTTAATTATATAATTATATAAAATACAGTTATTATATAAATTTTGGATTTAGATTTATCGGCCATTTATCGGTTATCGGCCTCAAATATAAAGAATTATCTTTGCATCCCTAATTTCTTCTGGTACTCCCTTTCCCTGTTCCAGGAGAGAAGCCGTTCTTCTGTCCGAGCGACGGCTGTGAGAAGACCTTCAGCTCTCAGTACAGCCTGAAGAGCCACATCCGGGGTCACGACAAAGGCCCGGCGTTCACCGTGAGCGCTCATCCGCTGTCAGAGGTGCTCACTCACACACTCACTGCCCTTTATTACACCAGCACTTTGTGGCCGTGGACTTAATTGGTCCTGTTGTCCTTGTTCAACCGCAGGATGCGAATCACTCGCTGTGCCTCAGTGATTTGAGCCTCATTTCCACTGACTCTGAGCTGCAGGAGAACCACAATGTGAGTTTGCGCCCTCATTTTTTTACACAGAGCTTTTTTTTTCAGTCGTCTCCCAGATACATAGAGTGCATCTCAGCACATGTTCATGTCTCAGTCTCAGGGTTTGGATCTGAACAGCGTCACCCCCATACGAATCTTTGAGCTGATGTTCCAGAGTCCTGAGAACAGTGTCAGCCAGGACGACCCCAAAACCACAGGCAAGAACCTTTAGAGCTCACTGTGTTCAAAGGCACTCGAGTCACTTCTGTTATGCAGTACGCTTTGAACTGTTAAAAATGGATAAGCATGTGCTAAAGAGGACCTTTTTCAAAGTCTTGATGTTGTTGGGCTCCACTAGAACAGGTTTTCATTATTTTTCCATATATTCTCCATTGTTGCGGCTCCTCTCTTCCCAGTCTGTCAGTAACGCTCTGTTTAGTTCCTGTCTCTATGAAGCCCCGCCTTCTGAATAGCACACTGTGCTCTGATTGGTCGGCTGGATCAGTGTGTTGTGATTGGTCGAGCGCTTCGAGTGTGTTTGGGAAATGTCCCGCGCCTTACCACCAGTTTCAACACACTACTTACTAACTCAACCAGGCCCCGCCCCTTTAATAAGCATGTGCCTTGGGTGGGAATTATTAATTTTTTATTATTTTTGTGTATGCCAGACCTTCAGAGACTTGCTCGAAACACATTCGCAATGTGTTAAAGCATGCTAGAAACCCGTTAACAGAGTTATATCAATATGTTGAAAACATGCTATCAAGGTGTTAAAACATGATAGCAATGCACTACAAAATGCTGCCAATGTGCTAAAACTTGGTTGTTAACAATAGTTGTAATAATGCACTATGCACTCGACCGTGTAGTTATGAATATTATAAGGTTTTGTCGTCATTCAGTATTGGAGTGTGCGACAGTCGAGTGAATGAAATGTCCATAGTTCTTCATTTTATCGTTAATTAAGTGCATCATTAAGGTATTTACAGTGCACTTTTTTATTTTTGGAATTGTAAAACATGTTAGCAACGTGGTTAAACATTCTAGAAACGTGTTAAAACATGCTAGGAACATGATTAAAATATGTGCTGTCAAAATTAATGCTTTAATTTTGCAATCATTTTTTTTTTCCATTTTAACGCATTACAAATATTTGACGCAATTAACGTAGTAAAATTAACGCGTGCGTTTTTTTCCTGGCAACCTTTGGCTACTGTTACATAACATGATGTGTGATTGTTTTTTTTTTATTATTATTATAATTGAATTGACAGCACTAGTTAAAACATGTAAGTTAAACAATGTGTTAAAACTTTCTGTGTTAAAATATGCTACTCATGTGTTAAAACATAATATATATATGTGTTAAAACATGATAGCACTGTCTGTGTGTTAAAACATACTAGGAACATGCTTAGAAATGGGTTAAAACATGTCAATGTGTTAAAACATTTTAGCAACATGCTAAGGAATGTTAAAAACATGGTAACCACATCTTAAGACACATTGAAATCATTCTAGCAACAAGCGAAAACATGTTATCAATAAGTTAAAACATGCTATCTACATGTGCAAAAACTTATTAGTAACATGGTATCAACATGTTGAAACATGTTAGCAATATCAATGTGTTGAAACATTAAAAATGTTAAAGTTAAAACATGTGGTAGCAGTTTGGTGAACGTTTACAGTGTGTTAAATCATGCTAGCAATTGTTAAAACATATTAGCAAGGTGCTTTAACATATTAATATTAATATTTAACATACACCATAAAAACATATTAGAAACATGGTATCAACATTGTTGAAACATGCTAGCGATATCGATGTATTAAAACATATTAAAAATGTTAGCAATGTGCTAAAACTCGTTAGAAACATTTTAAAACATGTTAGCGCTGTCAGTGTGTTAAAACATGCTAGAAACATGTTAGAGCATTGTAAACAAGTGTCAGATGTTATCGATGTGTTAAAACATGCTATCCATGGGCAAAAACATTAGAAACATGGTATCAACATGTTGAAACATGCTAGCAATATCAGTGTTAGCAACATGCTAAAACATGTTAGAAACATTTTAACAACATTTTAAACCATATTAGCACTGTCTGTGTTAAAACACACTAAGAACATGCTAAGAAATGTTAGAAACATGTTAAAATATGGTATACGTGTTAAAAATCATTCTGGCAACAAGCGAAAACATGTTAACAATGTATTAAAACGTGCTATCCATGTGCAAAAACATTAGAAACATGGCATCAACATTCTAGCAATAACAATGTGTTGAAACATAATTTTTTTAGCAATAAGCTAAAGAATGGTAGCGACATGTTAAAACATGATTGTGTTTAATTGAATTGTGTAAGTGACGTGCTTGGACTTTTAAAAAAAGTTGATGTAATGGTGATATTTTGATGACAAGGTTTTCATTTTAAAATTTGTAACCAGTATATTAACGAAGGGAACATGTGACGTGCTGCCTAGTAGGAATGACCGATCATACGATGTGCCGTCCCTCAGTCTGACGTGTGTCCCGCCTCTGTGTCTCCAGATCCCCCCGGTGAGGTGTTCGGCCTGGACTCGTGTCCTCCGTCAGCCTCAGACGTGTTCCCTCCGCCCTCTTCATCCCCCATCACATCACCTGAGGCTCAGACTCCGCCCACCTCACAGCCGGCTCCGCCTCCTGCCGCCGGCAGCTCGTCACTGACTCCGCCCACCTCATCACTCTCGCCAGAAGTGCCCATTGCTCCATCAGCTCCACCCGCTCCACCGGCTCCACCGGCTCCCTCGGTCGCGCCGCTCTTCGTGGCTCAGCCGGGGTCGACCGCGACTAGCGTCTCCGTGACCGCGGAGGTGACACACACAGTGCCTTTGGCTCCTCCTCTTCCGCCTCCTCTTCCTCCTCCTCCTCCTCCTCCTCCTACGATCACCATCGCCCCCACCCTCGGCCTGCAGCCCAGTATCGTCATGTCCGATCAGAACCTGCAGTGGATCCTCAGCAGTGCCGCCAGTGCGCAGCAGAACCCAGAACAACAGGTCCGGCCGTTTAACTAAACTCTACTTTAGCTTTAAGTTTTATGTTTTTTTCTCTGTGGTTTTAATCAGATAGTTTTTTTGAATTAATGCCACAAATTTATTCTTCTGATTTTATTTGTTGGTTGACATTACTACTGTTTTTATTTTCAGGGTCCAAAAGTAGAGAAAGTCTTTTTTACAACAGCCATACCAGTCGGTGGACATTCAGGTATGATTGAATATTTTGCTGTTATGTGCTGTTTTTGCAGATCTGCTTCTGTTTATATAACTGAAAGTTAAAATGACAACTGAGTAGGGCTATTTAAATTTGTAATTGCGATTCTAGTTTCTGCTTTTCTCGATTAATTAAGTGTAATCGTCTGCCATATTGGCCCGTTGGTTATTTATTTGTCTTGCATTTGTAACAAGCCTTCAAGAGTTCATGCTCAGGGTTGCCAGATATCAAGAGTTTAAATCCCCCAATCAGGGTTTTTCTATTAAATAGATGCATTTTCTGCTTAATCTTCCCAACCTGGCAACCATGTGCACACGCTCTCTCTTTCCATTCATTGACACATTAGGATAGCGAGCCAGTCTGGAGGATAGATTCTGACTGGCAAGCCGTGTATATTTGAATATCGTCAGCACAGCAGTGATAAAAACAATTACGATGAATAATCTGTCCAAGAGGCAAAATGTATTTGGACTGCAGTACCCATTTCAACCGCTAGTTGTCAGTCTCACATACCTCACCTTTGACATCCAAATCACCCTAATAAGTGAGTGTAGTAAAATGCAGTCTGCTGATGCTAAACTGTGGGACGTGTTTGATTTTAAACAGTGTTATTAAAAGCGCATTAAGGCGCAAACTGTTCCCCTGGCGGCTTTCTGTGTGCGCGCTCTAAGTCGGAGCCGAACGCGGATACGCAAAAGGGCTTCGGAGACACTGCTAAATGCGTACACACAAAAAATAGTAGAGTATTCATGTAAACACAGGGGGTTTCGTCTTAAGTAAACGTACACAGTTGAGAAAGAAAACGCGTGTAACAGTATATTAGATCCATGCAGCTCTTAAAGTGACAGCAGCCTAATATATGCTGCAGTCTGTCATTAATGGTAATCAATCTACTAATGACATAATAAATCTTTAATAAGGATTAAAGCAGAGAATGTCTAATATGGCGAGAAGTTTCACTCTCACTACACTTCCGGCTTCTGAACTGGTTGCAGTTCCTCTCTGATTCCACATGAGGGCGCTCACAGGACGAGTGCAGAATGAATGGAGGTCTATGGCGCTATACCCCTCAAAATCCACTTTTCTCAGTATGTAATTTTTTGTCTAGTAATTTGAATGTTGTATTCGAAAGGAGATGCAAAGAAATTACACATTGCTGGGTGTTAGATTTTTTAGAGTCACTTATTTGCTTTAAAAAGTCTTTCAAAATGTCAATGACGTCAGAATGCTGACGTCATTAGCAGAATGCTAGCGTGTTATGGGCAACAACAACTCAACCTGTAAGAAATCAAAACGACATAAGTACTCGTTCATTCAACTTTCGACCTATAACCCATGTTGAACTTGCAAAATCTTCAATCAGATCTGAGATTTCTCAACGGCAATCGGGTGAAAGAGACAAATTTAGCCGTCTAGCTCCATAGACTCCCATTCATTCTGCACTCATGGGCGATCGCCCCCAGTGGAGCTCTGGTGGAACTACAACCAAAATTCGGTACAATAGGGCTTAATAGGGAGTGGGCAGGCTCTCCTTAGACGGGCTCTGATTAAAGTAACACTAGGTAACTTTTGCTCTCGGGGTCCCCCTACAGTTGGGAAACAGTATTGTCCTCTACTACTGTCGTAAACTCTGTCATCCTACATGCACGTGCATTTGTTGACAACCATGATAGCCCTGAACACTGTAGGAGGAGTTCACATGCAGGTGTTCTGCTTGCGTCGCGTGTGAAATGTCTTCATCCCAGGTACAGTGGCATATATTTCAGAAATTATATGAATATAATTTCATGTGGTTTTTTTTTTTTTTTTTTCAAACTCCAAATGATTGCGATGCTCACGTTTACAAGCCAGCGTCATTATAGTAGCCTAGTCTATTGGATACCGTTTTACTGAATCTATATGATACTTCAATGCAATGTTTGAGTGGTAGATATTAACCATATATCGTCAATATTATAATATCAAGCTACCATAGATGAATCTGCAAATTTTACAAATCGATTTGCATTATAGCTTGAGGCAAGACAAATAAACATGACAGCCAAGTCCGCATTGGTCGGGCACCCCTCCTCCTCCTTCAGCTCACGCCAGCGAGAAAACGCTGGCCCAATGTTGATCCTCGTCCTGCCTTTAATGCGATCACTTTCTCGTTTCCTCTTTTTGCTCTCCTCCGACAAAACCTTTGCTTTCTTGCTTTTCTGTGCTGCTTCGGCCATGACTATAACATTTGGCAAACAAACGCTAGTTGGGCTCGCACGTCCGAATTTAAGGAAGTGGTGGAAGTGACGTATATGCCGTAAAGCAGTCGAATTTTGTAGTTCTTTTTGTTCGCGGGTTACTACCCGAAACCCGAAGTTTAAAAGTACGATTAAAAACGATACAGACCCCGTCAGGCTATGGCAGACGTGTCATTCAACCTACTGTAAGTCGAAGTTTCCTAGTGCTGCTTTAATGTATATTTAATGTGTACAGTAAGACTATGCAGCGTTATATGCAGTTATTTTGTATTTGATTGATTTATTCCTTTTTTTTTCCCTAGGCTATTATTTATCTGAATATCTCTGTTGGTACATCTTCATGAAAAACTTAAAACACTGTTTAATGTGTATTTTCGTTTTGTTGTATTTATTTGTCCAATTCACGTTTTTCCGCACCCTTTTGATTGACAGGATATAATCGGCCCTGATCACCGGCTGTTTTTAATCAATCTGCCGATGGCCGATAGTGAAAATAATAGCTTTAATCGGCCGATACCGATTATTGGCCAATACATCGATAACCGAGATCATCATGGTGCAGCCCAATAACAGAGTGCAATATGGATTGTCACAGCTGGCTGTGTTTATTTGTTTGGTTATTTCTGAGATTTTGATGAGGAAGATTGGCCTGTTGTGTTATTGCTGGAGTATCTGAAGCTCGTGTAAAGGCTCCGCCCTCTTCTGAACGGAGGCTGGGCAACAGCTCATTTGCATTTAAAGGGACACACAAAAACGGCACGTTTAATATAAATATTAAATATAATATTAAAGCTGCAGTCGGCAAGTCTGGCAGTTTGAGGGGACTTTGCCAAAATGTTTAATGTTTACAACTCTCATGCCCCTCCCCCACTACCACCACGCGTGTGCACCAGATCTTCTGTGAACCGTCTCTTCACCATCGAAGCATCATTTTCTTTTCCTTGGTTGTTTTGGATCTCCTAGCTCTGGTTGTTAACCGAGGAATTGGAAGCTTGTTAGTAGTTTCCCTCTCTGCCATCACGCTTCGTACAATCCAACGCACTTCAGGCGTGTGCATGTGATATTGTAACGTGTGCGAGGGGGGAGGGGGGATCTGTGGCGTGTGCACGATCTGTGATTGACAGTCAGATCTCACACAGCCCTGCGCTGATTGGACCAGAAGAACCAGGAGCTGTGGATTTTTGCAAAACAAATAACAGGCTCCAGGTGGAGGTAGAAGCGCAGGTCTTTTTCTAAAACAGGCGATTTATGTTGTTCTGTCGGAGCATAGTGTCGGTTTCAGTGAATATGATCAAAAATATCTTGCCGACGGCAGCTTTAAGTTATAGCAAATTATCTGGTCGTGAATTTTGAGCTGAAATTTCAGTCGTATTCTGGAGACACCAGATATTTATATGACATCTTGTGAAAAGGGATATAATGTCAACTTTTACTTCAACAGTAATGTGGATCATCACAGCTCGTTGTGCTTGTGTTTCAGGGAACGCAGTGCAGCAGATCGGCCTGAGTCTGCCGGTGATCATCATCAAGCAGGAGGAGTCCTGCCAGTGTCAGTGCGCCTGCAGAGACTCGGCTAAAGACAAGAGCACTGTCTCCTCAGTGGAGAAGACCAAGACCACATCACCTCCTCCTGCTCCTCCATCTCTCCCTGAGGATCCTCCATCAGAGCCCATCCCTGACCCGGTGACCCCTGACCCCCCCACCGACGGCCTGGATCTGCTCAGCCCGGAGACCACGGCCAACATCGAGGCCCTGCTGGACCAGTTCCCCAGCGGCGCCCCCTAGAGGTTCATCTGTACCGTGTACAGATGCGTATCTCACACACACCATCCAAACCAGTGGTTTATGGTGCACTTTTAAGGCAGGCAGAGCAGTTTAGGGCACCAGGCAGAGTAGCTCAGCTTCTCACAATGCTCTGAGTTAGCGCTGCTCGATTAATCGCAATTTACATGTAATCGCACTTAAATCGAATTGTCTTATCGCGATTTTGAAATCGCCAAGGCTGTGATTATTTGTTATGCGCAGCTTGTCATTGATGATCGGCTCTGTAAACGCTGCTCCGTCTGAACGCACTGTGAGTCACTTATAACGTGCATTTGAAAAAACAACACATCTTTCCAAACGTTTATGAGACCAAAAGCATTTATGCATTTTTCAAAAAGTATTTATGAAGCTCTTGTCCAACAAAAGATAACATTTAATAACATGCTTTTACTCCAAACTCACTTCATAAGGACAGTTGAGCTCCTCCTTCTGTGAGATGATGAACTTCTTAAAGAGAATAAGGCAGTCGTGTGTTTATTAGTCATTAGTTAAGCGTTTCAATCTTCTGTTTATTCAGATACAGAGATACTATGATGCCCATAGGGATTTCCTGGAATGATGTGCGTTATCATCGTGTGTGTGTGTGTGTGTGTGTGTGTGTGTGTTAGACACCCTCTGGTGTTCAGATGGAGAAGCATTTACTACCAATCAGCTGCTGCACAAACTGTGCATTAAATAATCGCAGCCTTTGCCAAATCGCGTGCGGTTTCGTTGCGATTAATGGTGCAGCCCTAGCTTTGAGTCTCATTAGCGTTTTAACCCCGCTGGATTATTAATATTTGCTTATAGAGATTCACCGTATAAAACAAGAGGCGTACATGCTGTACTTAAGTTTAAACTTGAAAATCCACTAGATCGATCATGGGATATATATGTTATATATATATATATATATATATATATATATATATATATATATATATGAGACTTCAACAGTAAGGTCTTCATCATGGTTTGAAGTCATCTACGCAAAGTCCTGCACATTGAAACATTGAAGTATTTTATGATGTGTAATTTATTGGAAAGGCTGCAGTGGTTATGATGATAATGTGATGTTTGAGATGTTTTATTTTACGGTTTGTCAGTCTGGATGACCTGCGATGAACATTGACCTGCCTTTTAAATGTAATTTAGAGGTTTGTTTTGGCTGCCTATAACTTAGTATTTAATTTGATAAATGTTAATTTATTAAAATACTCAATTGTTGGATTAATGTAGCTCTCTTTCCCACATTTTCAATCAATTTTCGCTCCCCTGAAAGATACTTTAAGTGGATCTCACGAAACCTGTCTAGAAATTCTTTGGGTCATATTTCCCGTAAGCAAAAGAAAGAGAGGAAATGTTTTTGGGGTTTTTCTGCATAAAGAAACGAACGGTTTAGAATATTTTGCCTATTAATGACCATTTCATCCGCAATTCTCATCATGTTAATGTAAAGAAATGTCATGTACATTTTTTTTTTTTAAACTGAATTGAATTTAGACTGATTTAAATTTTTCTTTTTATTTATGAAAAAAAAAAAGTCCTCTTGATTGTTGGATGAAATATGAACTCTTGAAACTCTGTGATGGAATCAAACACTGTCATCTTGCCTTTGTGACGGGCATGTGCTTGGGTTTCTCTTCTTTTCTCTCATTGGTTGTTACAGTTTGCAGTGTTTTCTGCGTCGCGTCTCCTGCACTTTCCTTTCGTGAAACACCCACGAGTCTCTGTTGTGAGTGATGACCCGCTCAGGGATTCAGAAGAACAAGCAGCAGTAAATATACATACTGTGTGTATAGAGTGTGTGTGTGAGTGAGTGAGTGAGTGAGTGAGTGAGTGAGTGAGTGAGTGAGTGAGTGAGTGAGTGAGTGAGTGAGTGAGTGAGTGAGTGAGTGAGTGAGTGGGTGGAGTGAGTGAGTGAGTGAGTGAGTGGGTGAGTGAGTGGGTGAGTATGTGTGAGTGATTGATAGTGTGTGAGTGATTGATAGTGTGTGAGTGATTGATAGTGTGTGTGTGAGTGATTGATAGTGTGTGTGTGAGTGATTGATAGTGTGTGAGTGATTGATAGTGTGTGAGTGATTAATAGTGTGTGTGTGAGTATGTGTGAGTGATTGATAGTGTGTGTGTGTGAGAGTGATAGTGTGTGTGTGAGTATGTGTGAGTGAGTGAGTGAGTGAGTGAATAAGTGTGAGTGATTGATAGTGTGTGTGTGTGTGTGTGTGTGTGTGTGTGTGTGTGTGTGTGTGTGTGAGTGAGTGATAGTGTGTGAGTGAGGGAGTGAGTGATTCTATGAGTGAGTGAGTGATAGTCTGTGTGGTTGAGCGAGTGAGTGAGTGAGTGAGTGAGTGAGTGAGTGAGTGAGTGAGTGAGTGAGTGAGTGAGTGAGTGAGTGAGTGTACGTGCGAGTGAGAGTGTGTGAGTGAGTGTACGTGCGAGTGATAGTGTGTGAGTGAGTGAGTGAGTGCGAGTGAGTGAGTGAGTGTACGTGCGAGTGATAGTGTGTGAGTGAGTGAGTGCGAGTGAGTGAGTGAGTGTACGTGCGAGTGATAGTGTGTGAGTGAGTGAGTGAGTGCGAGTGAGTGAGTGTACGTGCGAGTGATAGTGTGTGAGTGAGTGAGTGAGTGCGAGTGAGTGAGTGAGTGTACGTGCGAGTGATAGTGAGTGAGTGAGTGAGTGCGAGTGAGTGAGTGAGTGTACGTGCGAGTGAGAGTGTGTGTGAGTGAGTGAGTGTACGTGCGAGTGATAGTGTGTGAGTGAGTGTGCGAGTGAGTGTATGCGAGTGAGTGAGTGTACGTGCGAGTGAGTGAGTGAGTGTGAGTGAGTGATAGAGTGTGAGTGTGTGTGAGTGAGTGTGCGAGTGAGTGTACGTGTGAGTGAGTGAGCAAGCGAGTGTGCAAGCTAGTGAGTGTGTGTGTGTGTGTGTGCAAGTAATTGTGAGTGAGTGAGTGAGTGAGTGTGTGTGCGAGTAAGTGTGTGTGTGTGTGTGTGTGTGTGTGTGTGTGTGTGTGTGTGTGCGAGTAATTGTGAGTGAGTGAGTGAGTGAGTGAGTATGTGTGTGTGTGTGTGTGTGTGTGTAGTGCACTACCCGGCCCCGGTTCAGCCTGCGCTCGTTCGCCCTCTCCTATAAACCACTGCTGTAAAGACAATAGCTGACCGTAATGTAAATATATAGTAGATTTGAAATGATAAATGTTTAAGCCATTAGATTTTATTTGTATTTTTGTACAGAAGTGTGTGTGTGAGACGAGAGACGAGCCTCTGCACTGCCTTCACTGTCAGCTGTGTGTACAGTGTGTAGTTCTCCACAGATCCTGTAATTTGAGGACTGCCTTACAACTCCAGCTCTTTCATTCCTCACCGTTTCAGATCCCGACTGAGAACCGGCTTTGGAGAAACACTGAGCCTTTTCCTGTCCAGTGCCAAATAACAGCGTGAGGTCGTCGTTACGCTAGAATCGGTGCGTCGCTCCCTCAGTGTTGATCCCTTGATTTATTTATCCACTACATTTTCTTTTTATCCATGAGCTGTGCAAACTTATCACAGGAACATTACAGTTTGAACAACACAGTTCTTTCCCTAATGAACGGCACTTATCCAGCCGATAACCGTACCTTAATAATAATAATAATAATAATGCTTCTGACCTTATTGTTTGTTGACATTTCATATAGGATTAGTTACTTTACAGGATGAAAGATTAATTTCCACTGAAGCCAATTTTTATTCATCAACTAACAAAAACAACTATGCAATGTGTCATAGAGCACCAAACCACTCCATCTGTACATGTTCACACGCAAACATCACGCGTCAGCGTTCATATTTAGCATATGCAAGTCATCATAGAGTAAAACTGTCCTGTTGCATTGAATATTTCACGTTTAAAAGCCTTTTTTTTTCTTAACCCATCAAAATGTTGTGTTGTGTACAGTTATGTTTGATGTGACTTAATCTGTTGTTTTGTTTTGTATCTGGGCATTGCAATGTTTATATATACATACATATATATATATATATATATATATATTCCTGTTGAGAACTTTTGCTGCTTTATGTAATTTCTTTGACACTCACATGACATAAAAATCATGCATTTGTTTTAATTTTGGAAAAATAATGGTGAAAAACTACTCGCTCGACCTTCAAGATCAGCTTTTTTTCATGTTGAATCCGTGCTTTTCTGAATCATTCCACCTTCGTCAGGTGCCATCATCATCATCATTACGCTTTCATTCACACGTGGGTCTTTTGAAGGCATTAACTTATGATTTGGTCCTTCAGTGCAACAAAAATAGCTTATTAAACAGTTGCTTTTCATAGAAGATATTTATTCAGAAATTCTGATCTTCTGGTCCGGCATGTTAGTCGAGTCACAAATGCTTCCACAATGACTGCTTTTGATACCCAGAGTGTGAGGAAACTGTAAAGATCTGTATTTTTAAAGAATGTATAATGTGAAAATTTCTCATATGCTTGTTTTGTATAAAGTATTATGGCAAAGTAATAACTTTTTGAATCAAAAAGCAATACAATACCAGTAAAACCCTGTGTGATTTGTTACTTTATTTCTTGTTTCAGAAAGAAATTGTTCCATCCCAACACTTTCACATCAAGATTTTATTTATAAACGCACACACATACACATACATATTACAAATCATAATCTGCTCAGTTATCTGGTCCTGGATATGAGGTGTTCTCAAGGCCTTTTTCCTACCAAAATAAACACCTGAATGAGTAGAGTTGAAAAAGCCCTTTAAAACCAACTCTATAAAACAATATTAAAACCTACAGCAACTATTTTCTGGATTTCCAGCAGGTCGTTCATGATCGTGTTGCAGAGCCAGATCTGCTGCTTTCTGTCAGAGATTTTGGCATCGAGAGCCTCCAGATTTCTCTCAGACGGACACTGTTTTAAACAAATAATTAAATGCATGGTTTTCTAACATAAATGCAAAAACATGCAATTTACCTGATTTGTGTTTAGATCTTTTTCCTGGGTAATAGTGTCTTCGGGTTCTCCTGAAGCGGGACATTTAGAATAATGTATTAACCTAAGAAATAGTTCTTCAAATGTATGAAAATATCTTACCTGCAATTGATGCCATTTTTAGTTTTGGTTTTACATCCAGATGCAGGCGGTCTTAATTATATAAATTATTTATTAGTCATAATTAATTACATCAGCAAGTTAATTATGTTTATTGGTCTTAACAGGATGCACCTGGAGTATTTACACTGAATTAGTTGTTCTTGCAAGACCAAATCACCAGAGTGGAATTATCTAAATACATAAGTCATTTAAAGTCCCCCTGTGGTGAAAATCCAGCGTTTAATGTTGTTTATGTGTCTATGTGGTGTTTTTAATCTGCTTTAAGTCAAACCATGTGTAAGTTCATAAGTCGACAGCATTGCTGAGTATTTTCTCCTTAAAACTGCAGTGAACCAAAGACAGTCTCAGAAACGCCCGTTTCCTGCATCACAAACATGTGACCAATACCGTCACGTGTGGGCGGGGCTTGATAGTTAGAAGGAAGCTCTCTAATGGTTGGTTTGTGTGGAACATTAGCAAGCTCACTTAAAGGAGAACTCCGGTCAATTTTAAAGTCCAACTGAAATCAAATTGACCCTATTTACTTTGTTAGCGCATATTACTAGTCTTGTGGTGAACAATTAATCCGTGCAAGTTAATACACAGAAAACAATTGTTTGCCGTCGTAATCTTTAATCAAAGTCTGAAAAGTTACTTCCGTCTGGAATGGTGTTCCTTCTCTGATGACGTAGGTTTGACGGCTTGGTTTGGGCAACGCTTAACCACTCCCCTCAGACCGTTAGTCTGTAATGAGCAGAGATGGAGAGGAGGAGCGCTAGAGTAAAACCCTGCCCTCTGTTCAATATTCCTTTTCACTGGGAAATACGTCACAGCACTGGAGAAAAGTCGTTTGCAACTTCCGGTTCACGCGGACTTTAACATTGAGCTCATTTTTTGGTAAATTTGGAGTGCTGTCAGTACAGAGAACAACTACAAAAATCGGTGTTGCCTACACCGTGTTAGCCTATCCTCTTTTTTAAATTTGCACCCTGTTGACTTCAATGGGGCAAGTTTTAAACCTGCTTTTAGCCTCTTAACATCCTTGATGTGTCATTACAAGTGCACAGCTAATGTGAGTGATTTTATTCAGAGTGAACGCGGGTGAATCTGACTGCAGTAGATGTGAAAGGTATGAATAAAAGTGATGTTAATTCGGCCAGCGCTCATACCTGTATTTATTTCCTGTTTTCGGTCGAAGTCCATAGTAGTCGATTGTCGAGTTCACGTGCGTGATAACCTATGCACGTGAACTCGACAATCGACTACTGTGGACTTCGACCGATCATATACAAAAATCGTGTATAATATTAATTGCTGTATTTTTTATTATTATTATTATTATTATTATTATTCAGTTTGCTTGGTTTTTATTTTTATTGTATGTTATGTAACTTTTGTAATTCAGTTGTTGCCATGAAGATAGCTGCAGATGCTGACATGGCATTAAATAAAACTATACTGATACTGTACAACCATAGACTAAAACAAGAGTGTAACATTAGCAACGCGCTCATCAATGTCAAGATGATTAAAGAAGGCGGGGCTTCACAGTGTGTGTGTGTTTTTTTTTTTTTTAGTTAAATTACAAACATTTCAAGTAGGCTACAATCAATGCAACAAAAAACAAGATTAATACAAGGCATTGTAAATACAATTCAAAATGTATAAACCAAAGAATAACAACACCAACTAAGGTATAAATGTACATAATAATAGGGGCTTCACATTGTGACGTTAGTGTCTCAAACAAGCGACGCCATTTTCTTTGACTCGCGAACGCGAAGCGATGCGGATTATAGCCTACGAGGACGGAAAACACCGAAATTAAGTGTTTTTAGCTGCTTTACAATATTCATATTATAACATCATAGTGTATAGCAGGGATCAGCAACTCCGGTCCTGGAGGGCCACTGTCCTGCAGAGTTTAGCTTCAGCCCTGATAAAAACTCACCTGCCTGTATCTATCTAGTAATCCTGAAAACACTGATTGCCTTGTTCAGGTGTGTTTAATTAGGGTTGGAGCTAAACTCTGCAGGACAGTGGCCCTCCAGGACCGGAGTTGCTGATCCCTGGTGTATAGCGACATGTATGTCCTGTGTGCGCGCCTACACTTTTCTCATTTAAAAGTTACTTTTTCTTTGATTCGCGGTGCGGAGCAGACGAGAAGTTGCTTTTTAACAGCGAAACGTCGAAAGTAAGTATTTATTTCTCACTTATAGCCAAGTTTTATAACATCATATTGATTTATACCGATATGTTTTGTTGTGCACGTTTAAACGAGCCGAGACTTGTTCACAGACGACATTTTCTCTGACTCGCGATACGTAACGTTAGACTAACCAAAGCCCCTCATTAGACTTTCTCTGGACTAACCATGTTCGTACACAGGCCCGGCTGCAGAATGAAATGACTGAGGGGGCATGTGAAATTGTTAAGGGGGCTTAACTTTATACCATCAATGAACAATACACAATAACTTGCTTAGTAAAAAAAGATAAGCCAGCTTCATTTATTATGCATATATTAACCCTTTCACGCTTAATTTTAATATTCTAACTGACTCTGAGTTTTTTCAAGGCGACTGTTATTTTAGAATTTAGAACGTTCCCCCTTAATGTTTCCATGGCAACGCGTCATATTTGTCACGTGACACACCGCGGATATATCGCTTTTATCAGAGAATAGGCTTGTTTGAGATGAGCAAAATCTGCGCAGAATCGATCACCGGTGATCAGCGCGAGATGCATGCCGGTTAGAAATGTGTCCGAGAGCGGTCCGCCTTGCTCTGATGTCATGCTGACGTATGTCAAAAATCTCTCGCGAGCGCAAGGCACACCTGTCGGATTCTGCAGTCGCGCGCAGTTGCTCTCCACCGACTGCGCTGATCAAAAGCATGATGGGAAACGACTTGCTGACGACACAGCTTAATGCTCATTGGTTTAAACAACCGTGATGTATTGTTCTCTTTTAAAATGTTTGATTTTAAAACTCTAATATCATGTTTTATGTGTATATGTTATGTGTGAATATTCCCAAACTATCTGACAGTGCGATCTCTTTGGGTTATGCAGTTTAATTTTTATAAAAATAAAATAAAAAATAAAAACACATATGTCTGTATTAAAGAAAAAATGATTGATAAACATGTATTTAGAATGGAATTAAATAACAAGTACTTTGGGTGTCTTGTTCATTTTATTTATTTCCATATAAAAGCAACAGAACTTGAATTACATCCAGTTTATTAGCAACACTGTGCACGAGCGTGAATCCCGTGAATCCCGCGATATCCATCTTTGATCTCACAGGTGTCAGATCCACTGCGAGAAGAGAGATCTGTCCGGCTTGCCTGCGCTTTTTTCACTCCTCCTCTCACTGCAGCCGCCTACTCTCGACTACATTTCAGGCGAGGCAAGGCGCATCTCAAACAAGCCTAATGTCTAATATGGCGAGAAGTTTCACTCTCAGTACACTTCCGGCTTCTGAACTGGTTGCAGTTCCACTCTGATTCCATATGAGGGCGCTCACAGGACGAGTGCAGAATGAATGGAGGTCTATGGCGCTATACCAATAAAAATCCACTTTTCTCAGGATATAATTTTTTGTCTAGTAATTTGAATGTTGTATTCGAAAGGAGATGCAAATAAATTACAGATTGCTGGGTGTTAGATTTTTTTTGAGTCACTTATTTGCTTTAAAAAGTATTTTAAAGTGTCAATGACGTCATATACATGTACGACCAGAAATACTGCTTCACGGCAATCCTTCAGTCACTTTGGTGCGTTCGCGCTCTGCACTTTCTTTTCACTCGAGGCATCGACAACACAGCTGACACAGGTAAACACACGTGAAGAAGAGTTTTTGTTTTGTTTGTTTCTGGTCCCGCTGCGGATGACACGATGCCATCAAGCGGTATCTCTGGTCGTAATCAGTCCTTCACTGACCAATCAGCGTTCATTAGCAGAATGCTAGCGTGTTATGGGCAACAACAACTCAACTTGTAAGAAATCGAAAGGACATAAGTACTCGTTCATTCAACTTTCGACCTAAAACCCATGTTGAACTTGCAAAATCTACAATCAGATTTGAGATTTATCAACGGCAATCGGGTGAAAGAGATACATTTAGCCGTCTAGCCCCATAGACTCCCATTCATTTTGCACTCATGGCGATCGCCCCCCAGTGGAACTCTGGTGGTACTACAACCAAAATTCGGTACAATAGGGCTTAATAGGGAGTGGGCAGGCTCTCCGTAGACGGGCTCTGGCTTTTATTTCCTTTTCCCTTTTTGATTCAAAATACTCACAAACTTGCTTATCATGTCATCAACTATCTGATAAAAAAAATGTGTATGTGAGTGTGTTTGGTCATTTAAAAACCTTTATAAATAATCTTGATCTTGATCTATAACGTGAGATGGCTGTTTCTTTGCGCCGCGTTCTGAGAATCCTGTGAGTCATCAATTTCTCCCGAAATACATGCAAGAAAGTGGAATAGAAGAATAGAGTAAACTACTTTATAGTTACTTCCACTGTGTTTGTCTGATATGATGAATAGCACACGTCGGCAAATTATATTTGAATAGATTGTTATTGCTGCTTCCACAGACATCAGTGTGTATTTTACAAACTCCAAATGTATTGTTTTACTAGTGCTTAATGTGTATTTAATTGTCTGAAACCTAAAATAAAAATTGTGAGGTTGAAAACACTGCATAGTTGTGATATATGACAGCGCTGAGCGCGTCCGACTCTGGCTCAGCGCCAACCAACGCGCGAAAGCACAGTTTGAATCTGGCAGTTATGTCACGTAACCGAACATTCTAAATCCCATATGTGGGACCGTACTCTCAGGGGCACTGAAATAAAAAAAAAATCCCATATATGGGACTGTACCGCTCAAAAGGTTAAACATTTCATTTGTAACCATAAATACAAAAATGAAACTGAGGGGGCACAAATCAGATCTGAGGGGGCAATGCCCCCTTTTGCCCCCTCGTGGCGCCGGGCCTGTTCGTACAGATGAACTTTTTACCGCCGATCGCTGAATAAATACTTCCAGGTCATACACAAAATATATATGTGTCTCTTTATTTCTCCCTCTTTCACCCCGATCCAGACAGAGACTCCCAGCCGTTTGTTCCAGGGAGATTTCAGTAAGTCTGCTTTTAAAATGGCCGGTTAGTGACACTTCAGACTGCAGATCTGCGGAGACAACAGGCCTCGTTCAGACTGTCAGTCCAAATCCGATTAGATTTAGATATGTGATTTTTAACCGTTCTCACTGAAATCCGATCTTTACAAATCAGTTTCAGGCTACATTCATACGTGGTTTGAAGTCCTATTTAAATCGCATTTCTGGAAATCCGTCAGTCTGAACGATCTCTGATTGGATTTTGCGTGGTTTATGTGACTTTCTCACGGCACGTAAAACATAACGTCAGACGTTGTTATAGGAAACATGTAAGTCGCTGCCGAAACATTTTGAACATGTACATATACAAAATAAGTACAAATAAATCAACATCTCTATTGCAAACCCCTCCATGTTGCGGTTGTTGTTGTGTTTGGCGTAACGTTAACTTATTCCTACCGACGCAACGTCGCTGCCATAGAAACCAATGCAGATATTCCGGAAAACGGCAGACCTGCACGAACACACACATCGGATCTGCACGAACACACACATCGGATCTGAACAGTTACACACTGTGGACATCAATCATTTTACATCAGATCCCAATCGGATACACAGATTTGGACTGACAGTCTGAACGAGGCCTAGAGCAGCGAAAATGTACATTTCGATTTAATTTATGGTTCTCACAGTATTACAGTCTTTATGAAATACATATTATGTTATCACAAATTGTTAAATATATTACCTTTTTGTTGAATAAGTGGGTCATTCTATATTTAGGGGTACATTTCATGTCAGGCAAAAAGTCAGAAAATCAGTATTCTTTTTTGACCAATAAACTAGTTGGTTAAATAATATATGCCCTTAATGTGCTAAATTAGTTATTTGGCAAGCTTAAGCTCTAATGATTTTTTAAATATGTTAATTAAAATTTACATTTGATTCATTATTTTGTCAACTGTGTTACGGACAAATGCTGTGTCAAATGAAACATGAATGAAGTACCACATGCTAACACATTTGTTTGAAGGTTTACCCAAGATTTATCTCCAGAGATATCCCAATCTATTTTTCTGACGGTTTAGTTCACATTTAAAAGATTTATGACATAAAAACCACACATAACACAGTTGACCGAGAAAGTAACACAGTTGACAGGAGTAACACCGTTGACAGGACACATTAGAAGGAAAAGAGAAAACTTTCTTTAAGATGATAACTTTCTTTTTATTCAACAAATGTAAATAACAAGCAATTAAGCAAAGAGTTCAGTTAAAAAAAAGATTAATGAATATTTTATATTATCATCAAGGTAAATTAAGTTTTATAATGCATTATGACACTTCGGGTTGTAAGGACTGACCAGTCATGACTAAGCAGAAATAGACATATGTCAAATCTATAATAATATATAGGTTTAAGTCAATCATGAGGAATTCTGAATGCTTTATAACCCTTGACAAATGTGAATATATAATGTGTATATTATGTTATGGATACTGAGTTCATAGAAAGTGTCATAGAAATGTGTTAATCCTTGTCAACTGTGTTACAGTTGATGGGTAACACAGTTGATGGGTAACACAGTTGATGGGTAACACAGTTGATGGGGTAACACAGTTGACAGGTAACACAGTTGACATTTCGGCCATTTTGGGGCCTTGTGCAAACTGCTGGCCTTGGACTAGTTATTAGTTGACCTTGATTAACTTATGTTTTTATATTCTTTCTCTACACATTTATAAATATAACATGTGACGTAAGTTCACCAGAACATGTTGATAACACAGTTGACGGTCACTTAATCTACTCTATGCGCAGACAATAATATAGATAATATATTGAAGAGGAGAAGTTATGACTTAACACACTGTCTTCACATTTCCCTCCAAAAAAGGAATTGCATCACAGTGATGTTGGAAAATGTGACTTTGGAACAAACCATTGCTGATTTATAGGGGGTTTTATAGCGAGTAACACAGTTGACACTGATTTCTCGGACATACACAAAATGAATGATTAAATGTAGATGCATGAGCAAAATATTTTTTTAAACACTTTTCTCACAAGTTAATGATTATTTTGGACAAATATTTATTAGAAATATATACAGAAACATGCATTCTAGAGCTAATCTGAAGAGCAAAACCTCACATTTACCAAATCGGACAGCACAAAAACAGCAACTTCCAGTATAGAATATGCCATTTTTGCAAGATAAAAGATGGGTATCTGTTGGATTTTTGTATTAAATGAATTAGAAATGTCCCCTGATATAAAAGTGATCATTGATTGAAGTGAAAAGTTCATGATTTAAAAAAAAAAAAAATGATAATAGAGTCCATGGACATGAGATGTACCCCTAATTATAGAATGACCCAAATGCTTTGAAATGGGAATTTTTAAACGATTGTGGTCAACTTAATTGACCCTAATGAATATAACCATCATAACAGACACTGTTTGCCCATTAGCCTGCGTTTATTGTTGTGATGTTTATATTCATAAAGGGTTAGTTAAGTTAACGTTACATGAATTTAATATTTTAACATTATTTAACAAATTAAACATTAACTATAACTCAATTGACTGTGATGTTATTTCATAGCCAACATTTCATAAAGTAACTTGCGTTATTTAATAGGGATGGGACTTTTTATCGACAAAACGACCGACATTCGACACATGCTCCACTCGACAAAAAAAATAGAGTGTCGACATGTCGAGGGGGCGGGGCTTGTGGGATTTCCAAATTGCATTTTTTTTTTTTTTTGGGCTTTTAATTTATTACATTTCCTCGGTTACTTTAACCTCGGTTCCCTGAGAGATAAGGGAACGAGTATTGCGTTGCAAACGCTATGAGAAAACTCCTTTTCTCGAGAAAAGAACGACCATGGTGTGTAAACAGAACCAGCAGCGGAAATATGCACGATCCGCGAGTGCTGAACGTTCTGCACGGCTTTGATGGGTGCGCAGGAGGACACAAATGGGCGGTGACAGCTTCTTACAGTGGCGGGAGTTTTTTCCCCAGCGCCGTCAACAGAAAGAGCGTTAACTGTAGCCAGGTACGTACACACCACCGCCGACTGCAAAGAAGCTCTGGCCGCCCTGTCAAGGACGCTTGTCAAAAGGACGCCTGGCCGGGACTCGCTCTCTCTGCTCGTGCGTGCGCGCTTAAAATTTCATATTTTGTTAGGAACATTCACCCGCCAGTGTGGCGGATAGCCTTTTGAGATTTACTCGCCAAACAGAAAATCTACCCGCATTTGGCCTTAATTTCGGACACTGATGTAGAATATTTTCCACCCTCCGCATTGCTGCTGCTCTTTAAAAAAAAAAGAAAAAAAAAAGGCCGACAATCCCACAAAAAGTCGACACATGGGCCTCGACAGTCGATTTCCCAAATCCCGTGTCGTTCCCATCCCTATTATTTAACTTAAAGTTAAACACGATATATTCACACATATTTAATAAGATTTCAAACATCAAATGATTGATTATAAATTGTTTTTATTCACACAGTTTTGCAATGATATATAATTTGAAGTTAATGTGATTACCTATAACATTTCAAAGGAAAGTCGTTTAAGGTGAAGATAAGGAAGAGAAAGATGTACGCAAAGGAGATGTTAGTGAATGAAGTGAGGGCAGAAACACAACAGTACAACATTCCCCACACCGCTCTACAGGACTACAAATGTATAAATATATATATTCCCTTATCCTAATGCGGCCCTGACACCTACAGAAGAGCCCCTTATTTGTTTTATTTTTGGATGGCAGACCATGGCTTCCCAGTTACAAGATCCCTAGTCAAAATACTTGGGATAACTGGGATCATCAAGGAGAGCGGCAGGAGAGAGAGCGCCACTGTCGATGTGGAGACGGCCGAGCGATGATACCCCGTAGGAGAGACCTACATCTCTAAAGATGTAATCATGCACTGCAGGGAAAACAAAATAGAAATTCTCCACACACACATCCTCCAACCCACTGAAGATGGCCTTCTCCGCCGTGGCTTCCAGGATGGGTCTGGTGCGAGGCGATCTTGTTGTGGGGAAGAAGCCGTAAAACATGTTAACCCCTCACAGCCTTGAAAAACTACAACTCCCACCATTGGACTACAACTTTCCTACCTGGCTTTCACAGGTGTGGTAATCACTGTTGATTGCCCTGATGTGTTTGAACACAGTTAAGTTGATTGCTACATTCATTGTCTGTATGCCCTGAGGATGGTCGTTTGACCGAAAGCTTGGTGATTAAATTTGCTTAAAGGATTTAAGTGTGCAGACAGTTTATTTATTTTTTGAGATAACTTCAGTCTTGTTTGTCTGGCACCTTGGTGATCGTGAGTGTGGTTTAACTCCTTCAAAACATATACCCCTCACAGCCTGAAATATCAAGGCTGGCATCTCTCCTCCGTCCATGGGTGCTGTGGACACACACAACCCAGGTCATTTATTAACATTAACCAACATTAATACAATGATCATTCATCCTCTAAGCTGGTTGCATTTCTTTTCAAGTGTGCTAATGAGTTTCACTTTCTTGTGGGGAGGTGGGGAGAGTGCTCCCGTCTGCAGATGGAAGTGACGCCACTCCTTCACTGGCTTTTAGCAGGCAAATCGCCAGAAGTAAGTGTACCCTTTAAGCCCACTTTCAACTCTGAAGTCCAAAAAAAAAAAAAGAGAAAATAATATTTTATGCTGCTCATTATTTTAACCAATCCAGTGATTTGTTACCTCCCTGGCATTTTTTATTGCATACCAATCACATTTGGCAGTGTTGAGTTAGCCCCACCCATGTGCTGTCTCAGGGGACCTCACACAAAGTCACCCCAAAACTTCTGTGTTTTGGGACCCTTCAGAAATCAACACATTTCTGCAATTTTCAGCCATTTCTTTGGTAACTACATTGATATTACAATTACAATAACAATCCAACCGTCTCCATTGACTTTGCATTGTGAGAGGCTGCCTCCTTGTCATTTATGACTTATAACAAAAAAACAAAACAATGTCTAAAAGCTGCTATGTGACAAGGTGTACAGCAAATAAGCTAAATAACACAGAAATAAATTTTTGTAAGCTGTCGACTCCAAAAACATAAAAGTTTCAGGACATAAAAGTGGATCAATTGAGACAGAGCGCAACTAGTTCTCAAACTACTCTGAGAACTACGCCCACTGGAACGCGACATGATATTGTAAAAAAGAAAAAACATTCATAATTTTAACCATGCCGACTGCTTATTTCACCACCCTATGTGAGCCTGAGAGGAGGAGATATATTGAGAAGTTACATTTTATTGGTCTATGTCAGTGCCCCTTTTCCTTACCTTCCTTTTTTTGGAAAAATGATCCGACTGAATGGCCCAACGTGAAATACCCTGATATCTACAACTATTTGATCGAATCACCAGGTAACAGCATCATTTCACCTACGATCAAAACACACACTGTTACTAAAATAATGGGACAAGTTAGCTATTAGAAAGCTATATTAGCAAATTGTATTTGTTAATCTAAGATTTATATTAGTTGGTCTTGGTCATGGCTAGGGTGGTTGAGGGGAAAAAGGGTTTGGAAACGTGTTATGCATAAGTGTATGCCTATGTGTATGTATGAAGTGACGGCTGCAAGAACAAAAGTTGGTAATCTACACGGCTTGTAGTTATGTTTGTGTGGTATTAAGAAATGTCAAAAATGGGGACCAGGTGTCTTCAAAGGCTGATGTTTGCTTCCTTCTGTGTGCATTGTGTTTTTCCATTGAAATGTATTCTGAGATTAAATTTGTCCAATGTTTGATGTGGCAAGATTTTTTTGATTTCCAGTTTTGGAGAACTACTTTCTTAGCGACAGCTAGAGAGATGAGCAACGGATTCCTGTATTTTTGTGGGATATGGATTTCGGAAGAGTCGCCTATGAGACAAAGTGTTGGTGATGATGGGATTCTGTGGCTCAGGATAGTGGACAGTGTATCAGTGACTGTAATCCAAAAAGAGTGAACTGGTTGGCAGTGCCACATGGCGTGCAAATAGTCGTATGTGCTACCCAAAGTGCATTGTGAACAGATATCGGTGTTGTGTAGGCCCATTTTGAACATTTTACTTTGGGTGATGTGAGTTCTATGAATGACTTTATATTGTATAAGCTGCAGGTTTGTGTTATCGGTCATGGAAAATGTATTCCTACAGATTTGTTCCCAGTACTCAGGGTTGGAAGAGACGGCCAGGTCAGTTTCCCACTTGGTTGTTGGGAGTGTTATTGTTGTATTTTGGTTGGAAATCAATGTATATAGTTGGGAGGTTAATTTTTTGAAGTTATTAATTTTCAAAATGTCTTCTATAAGCTGGGAAGGTTGTAATGTATTGTTGGTAAGTGTGGTTTTATCTTTAATTTGAAGTCTAAGTTGTTGATATTGAAGGAATTGTTCTCTCCCAACCCCATATTTCTGTGTGAGTGTGTTAAATGACATGAAATGTTGGTTCTCAAATAAGTGGTGAAGATGTGTGATTCCTTTTTGTGCCCATGTGGGGAAATAAAGAGGTTTATTCTGTATCATGAATTCTGGGTTGTGCCAGAGTGGGGTGTACCTGTTTAATTCTAGTGATGATTTTGTGATTTGGTTTGTTTTCCACCAGGCTGTCAGAGTTGAATGGATGGTAATGTATTGGCAGAGTTTGGATTTTTTGATTGCTTGTGAGAGGAAGGGGAGGTCTGCAACTGAGATATTTGTGCATTGGTTTTGTTCCAGTTCTAGCCAAGGGTAATTATGCTTGTGTATATTGATCCATTTAGCTAGGTACTGTAATTGATTAGCCAGGAAGTATTGATGAAAGTTTGGTGCCTCAAGCCCCCCATGTGATTTTTTATTTTGTAGTGTTGAGAGTGATATCCTGGGTTTTTTGTTTTTCCAATAAAATTGTGTTGTTAATGAATTAAGAGTTTTGAACCATTTATCTGTAGGAGTGATAGGAATCATAGAAAAAAAGGTAGTTTATTTGGGGTAGGGTTTTCATTTTGACAGCAGCTATTCTTCCGATGAGTGTGAGTGGGTGTTTAGACCAGCGTTTATATTCATCTTCAATTTTCTTTAGGAGTGGAGTATAGTTGAGGGTGAAAAGCTCTGACAGCCTGGGGGAAATCTGAATCCCTAGGTACTTGATGTTGCCTGTGTGAAGGTGGAGGGATGTGTCCTGAGCTCCAGAATCCCATGCATCATCTGAAAGTGGTAGTAAAATTGACTTGTTCCAGTTGATAGTGTAATGTGAGACAAGGGAGAATCTGCTGATAATATTGAACGTGTCTTGAAGTGATAATCGTGGGTTCTGTAAATAAAGTAAAAGATCATCTGCATATAAACTGATTTTGTGTTGTGCGTTGTCTACCTGAATTCCTTTGATTATGGTGTTTTGTCTTATTGCTGCTGCGAGTGGTTCAATGAAAATGGCGAAGAGGGAAAGCGAGAGTGGGCATCCCTGTCTGGTGCCCTGATGCAGTGTGAAACTCTGTGAAGTGATTCTGTTAGTGGTGATGGTGGCCCTGGGTGATGTGTACAGTATTTTAATCCAGTGGATGAACGACTCTCCAAAACTGAACTTGTGAAGTGTATTGAATAAAAAAGACCAGTTTACCTTATCGAAAGCTTTTTCTGCATCAAGTGAAATGATAATGGTTTTCTGTTGTCTTTCTTGTGATATATTAAATAGATTAAAAAGTCTGCAGACATTGTCTGTGGCGTATCTATTTTTTATGAAGCCTGTCTGATCTGGATGAATGAGTGTGGGGGTGACTGTTTCTATTCTGGCTGCTAGTGCTTTGGTAATAATTTTCAAGTCAGTATTCAATAGTGAGAGAGGTCGGTAACTAGAAGGGTGAGATGGATCTTTGTTGGGTTTTAGCAGTAATGTCATGGCTGCTGTATTCATGTGTGTGGGTATGGTAGATGACGTTTTAATTTCTATAATTACTTTGTTGAATAGTGGTGATAATATGTCCCAGAAGTGTCTGTAAAATTCAGCTGGTAATCCATCTGGCCCGGGAGATTTATTGCTAGGAATTTTATTGAGTGCTTTAGTAAGTTCATTAAAGGGTTAGTTCACCCAAAAATGAAAATTCTGTCAGTAATTACTCACCCTCATGTTGTTCCAACCGCGTAAGACCTTTGTTCATCTTCGGAACACAAATTAAGATATTTTTGATGAAATCTGAGCCATATCTGAATCCTCCATAGGCTGCTATTGTGTCCGAAACTTGCTGGCCCAGAAAAGTTATTAAAGAGATCGTTAATATAGTCCAAGTGACTCCAGTGGCTCAATCTTATGTATATCAAGCGACGAGAATACTTTTTGTGCGCAAAAACAAACAAAAAATATAGCTGCAAGCAGCAATTACCGGGGCCAAGCAGAATAAGACGACAAGACATGCCAACATGTCTGAAAGTGTCAGACCAACTGCAACAATGAGCAATTAAAGACATTTAAAGAGGATTTTTGGCAAAATGCCTGAAAAATCATAGAAACAATAATTAAAAATATGATTTGATGGATTATCACTTTCGACCAATAGGTGGCGCAGTTACAAAACTGATGTGATGTGGTCAGAGTGAAGTTACAATGACACATACAAAGTTTGGTGTCAATATGTCAAGGCATTGCAGAGATAAAGCCTTAATTAGTGCTATTAGCATCATGCCTCAACTTTGTTGCTGCGCTATACGAAAACGGTTTCGTCTATCGACACGAAATCCATAACTTTTAGTCGGCACGGTCTGGAGATGATACGATTCAATTTTGGTGAAAATCGGACAAACGGTCTAGGAGGAGTTCGAAAAAGTAGGTTTTGAATGAAAATCAAGATGGCGGACAAGAAGTTTGACCAAATAAGGAAAATTTGGTATCTATGTTCTCGGCTTGACCCAAGGAATCTATTAAGACCAGTGGCATTTACATAGGCCGATGTATTCAAAAGTTATTAGTAGTTTTGGAAATGTTGTTATAACTTTTGACCACTAGGTGGCGCTGTCTCTAAATATTTTGGGTACCTTCAGGGGATGGTGCTGATGGCACATTCTGAGTTTCGTAATATTACACAAATGCATTTGTTAAGTATAGCATTTTATTTCACAAAACTGCATTGAAGTCAATGGGAATTTCATATTTTGTTCAATTATAGCGCCACCAAGAGGCTCAGTCCCACAATTTTTTTTACGTGTCCTCAGAGTGAGCCCATACATATGTGTGTCAATTTTGGTGAAAATATCTCAATTCGCTTCGGAGTTAT
The DNA here is from genome assembly GCF_964197995.2 of Scardinius erythrophthalmus. Classification (NCBI taxonomy): domain Eukaryota; kingdom Metazoa; phylum Chordata; class Actinopteri; order Cypriniformes; family Leuciscidae; genus Scardinius; species Scardinius erythrophthalmus. Next base: position 39,299,036 of record NC_138236.1, read on the forward strand.
AGACATTTATATGAAAAAACACGAAAAAAATGACTGACACATGACTTTGATTGGAAATTAGTACCCCTAATCATCAATATTTTCGCATTTGGGCATTGGCGTATAGCTATCGACCTATGTTTCCAAACTTCTGACGGTGGTTTCGTCTCGATCGGACTAGCGGTTTCAAAGATATAGCCAAATGTTTTTTAAGCGCTAAATCACAACGCTACACAAACCGTAAGGCGAAACCTAGCATGTTTGGTATCGTAGGACTCGGCAACGATTCAGGAGTCTAAAAAGATGAGTTTCGTGAAAATAAGTCGACCACACCCATAGTTATAAGCATTTGGAAAAAAAAATTCACCACTAGGTGGCGCTGTTTCGAAACTTCTCAGGCTCATTCAGGGCATCGTGCTGATGACCCATGCCAAGTTTCGTAACAATCCGTTCATGCATTCCTAAAATACAGCATTTTAGCACATAATTCAAAATGGCCGATATGGCAAAATTGGATATCAGTCGACCCGGCATGTCGCCCTGAATCTATCAAGACCAATTTTATGATTTTTGGACAAACTGTTCAGAAGTTATAAGCAAAAATAGCCATTTTTCATATCTCCGGACCAGTAGGTGGCGCTGCGCCGAAACACAGCATGTAGCCTCAGGTCATGCTTGTGATGACATGTACCAAGTTTGGTCTGAATACGATAAACCGTTGCAGAGATATAGCCTTACGACTGTTTTTGCTAGCGCTACGTAAAATTTATTCGTGGGTTTATCGAAAACTGTTAAGCGAATCAACTTGAATTCCATAACTTTTGGTCAGCACTGCCTGAAGATGATCTGGTTCAATTTTCGTGCAAATCGGACAAACCGTCTAGGACGAGTTTGAAAAAGTAGCTTTTTCAGAAAATTAAAAATGGTGGCCATATTTATATGACGGAAAATGACGTCATAGGGTGCAATCGAATTGGCATGAGCTCAGGAATCAGAGAGAAAAAGAATTTTGTTGATTGGCCTTACGGTTCAAAAGTTATTAGCAAAATAAAAGTGAAACTTTGGACAGGTGGTGGCGCTAGAGGGAATGACTTAGACACACCAAAATTGGTGTATTTAATGTTGGGACTGTCCTCTATCAGAATGTCAAACCAAAACAACTTTCCCGCATTCGGTTCTATGGGCTGCCATAGACTCCCAGTTGGAAGAAGGAAGAATAATAATAATAAGAACGGGAACAGATACAATAGGTGCCTCCGCACCTTCGGTGCTTGGCCCCTAATAATAAGAACGGGAACGAAAACAATAGGTGCCTCCGCACCTTCGGTGCTTGGCCCCTAATAACGACTTTATTCCACTATTCATTTCCTTCTCTCTGGACCTCTCTGGTTCACGTAGTGTTTTTGCGTAGCGCGTCCGTGTTACACGTCACCACGTAGGCTCACAATTGGCCGAAGCGGGTCATGTGTGTGATGCGTGATGACGTGCAACACAGACGCGCAGCGCAAAAACACTACGAGGTCCAGAGAGAAGGAAATGAAAAGTGGAATAAAGTCGTTATTTTTGTTTGTTTTTGCGCACAAAAAGTATTCTCGTCGCTTGATATACTTAAGATTGAGTCACTGGAGTCACTTGGACTATATTAACGATCTCTTTAATAACTTTTCTGGGCCAGCAAGTTTCGGACACAATAGCAGCCTATGGAGGATTCAGACATGGCTCAGATTTCATCAAAAATATCTTAATTTGTGTTCCGAAGATGAACGAAGGTCTTACGCGGTTGGAACAACATGAGGGTGAGTAATTACTGACAGAATTTTCATTTTTGGGTGAACTAACCCTTTAATGCTAAGGGGTGTGTCTAAGATGTTGGTTTGTTCTGCAGTTAATTTTGGCAATGTCAGACTGTTCAAGGTGTCGATTTCTGATTGAGTAGGTTGATGAGTGGGGGAATAGAGGTTGCTGTAAAAATTCCGAAATATGTTATTTATATCCTGTGGGTTTTGATTAATGTTTCCTGCAGCGTCTAGGATGGCTGGGATGATTGATTTCTCTTTCTTGTATTGGAGTAGATTTGCTAAATATTTACTGTTTGCTTTATTACTATATTGAAGACCATTAAATTTCAGTTGCTGAATTTGAAATTGTGTTTTTTTTTGTATGGCTATATAATATATTAGCTATGTGTGCAAGTAGCTGTAGCTTGGGCCAATTGGTAGCCTATTCGTCCAAAAGCTTTCTGTCAGATAAATGCTATTATTTTGAACGATGGTTTGTTGTAAAAAGAAAAGAAGTGTATTGACATTAAAAGTATTTTTAGAATTAAATTGTACATAAATAGTTTAACCAAAACAAATGTGTTTATGTCTGAGAACATAGGCTACTAGTACTTACCTGCAGACACTGAAATGACATACACTGTGTGATACTGTACAAATATTTCTGAAGTTGGCAACCCTATGCATAATTTATTTAGCTTAGCTTTAGCCTCTAACATATTTATTAATAATCAAGAGACAACCTTAGCTTTATGAAAGTTACATCCCCAATAATGATTTACTAAAAGTTTGTCATGAGAAGAGTATCGAGTTAAAGCTGATTGTTTGTTATTTGTCTTACCTATTGATAGGAATTTATACTCATACAACAATGAAAAACTACCGTTCATTGGATGCCCACAACTTTTTTATCAGTGGTTGGGTGCAAGTGTTGCACCACCACAAACCAACTAACTCAGACTGCGTAGTTTTTAAGACTGATGTGAAGCCATCCTGGAGGATCACAGACCCATCACATCACACATGGGTTGCTGTGAGGAGTAATGTGTTGTGTTCTTCTGTGCAGATTGGCCAATAGGTGGCGGTAGAGGTTCGTGATATGAGATATTGAGAACAGAAGAATAAGAGAGTCTGAAGTGTTGCACCTGCTGCTATCTTTTGCTACTTATATTGTTCATTAAAGAATTCCTTATTTAAGAATGCCTTTCATTCCTTCTTACTGAGGATATAATAAATGGAACTGTTGTGGCAGCCCATTGTGACTATGGCAGGGTAAGATCAAAGCAGATACCAGCAAAGTAGAATTTTACACTTTGTTTTAGGTTGTTTTAGGATCTGTACCAATTCACTGTCGTTCTTTCCCTATTAGGCTTGGAGAGACATGTTCTCATGTGGGGGCTGTTCTTTTTAAGCTAGAAGCATCTGGCCGTCTTGGTTTCAACAAAGTGGCATGCACTGATCTTGCATGTCAGTGGAATAAGGTGTGCACTAAAGAAGTAGAGCCAGGCTTAATTGAAGACATTAATTTCTATAGTGACTCAGCTAAGGCAAGACCACCTGCCAAGAGATGCCAACAGAAAGGACCTGTACCTCCAGCTACAGAAGCCCAGCAAATGCAACTATTGGAGATGGTGTCCTCCACAGGAACCAGTGCAGTGAGCCTTAAAACACACAGAACATTTACAAGATCAGCAAAGCTGTGGTTCCACAATCTTGATGGCATATCAGAGGATGATATATTGAGCATTGATAGAGAAACTGTAAGCCAGGCGAGCAGTGCCTTATGGCACAGACGTAGAGTTGGCATGGGTCACAGGATCAATTGAACACAGAGTTCTCCACACCTCTCCTGCTCCATCACTCATTAATACCATATGTCAACCTAAGAACAGAGCCATTAAGACCCCATGTATCCTCTGGGGTAGGAATCATGAGAGTGACGCCCTTGAAACATATAAGATAGCATTAGGGATTGGCCAACCAAAACACGGAACTTCGAACCAGATTTATCTGCATGACCAAGTGGGAACATCACATGTCAACTTTCAGGTGAAGAGGGCTGGGTCCCGTCTCTCACAGGACAAACCATTCATTGGGGCATCTTGTGGTGTCTATGTAATGTGTGGCTGTTGTGGGCCAGGAGTTATTGAGGCCAAGTGTCCCTTCAACTGGGGCCAAGACATGGGCAGCGGTCTAGATCAGTGGCTCCACGACACCAGCAGAGCGCAACCGTTTCGAAAAACAATCACTTTACCCAGGTGTACAATATAGTACAAAAATGAACAGCTATTTGATTGCAAAATGCTCTAAAATAGTTTCCCAATGTTGAGGGCTGAAGAGAGGCGGGAAAGGGCAAGTTCTTTATAGTATAGATGGGTACAGTATGTCATTATTTTGTAGGCGCAGATGGAGATGTTTGTGACAAAGAATTACTACTGTGATTTCATAACATGGACTCCACAGTTGTGTCATCTTTCGGGTACCCAGAAGTGAAGACTTCATCTGCTCTGCTGTGGGAACCATCACCGACTTCTGGACCTGCCACATTCTACCGAGACTGACCCTGAACACTCAGGTACACTGCACGGTGTACTATCATCTGCATGAACTTGCCAGATTATGAAACCGCAAATACATATAGTATGTTTTAACATTGGACCTTCATTTAAACACCATTCAAAAACAAACATTCAAATTGGCAATACAATTTTTGTATTGAATATTCAGTATCTATATTATCATCAATCTCACAGTACAAATTTTATGATGTACAATTAATCTATCATTTCATTTCAATTCTATCATTGCTTTTTTATATAAGTACTTTCCCTATGATTAGGAACTGGAGCACAACCCTGCCAGTTGTAGTAGTGCCACTATCGCAGGCACTGAGGCAGGGAGTAGTGGAGCAAATGACAAGAGTGCAGTCAAAGGCAAGAGAAAGGGCAGCAGAAGAGGAAGTGGTGGCAGTGAAGGCATCATGACAGGGACCAGCAGAGGAGCAGAGTGATGGTACTTCCCAATAGAACAGTTAGACCAGTAAAGCCAGACATTTCATGCTAAAGTTCATTATATAGACCCCTTTTGCGCCGACGTCACAGTTACGTCACGGCGCTAGCTGGAGGCAAAACAAACGGAAAACTGGAGGCGGCCAATACAAACCAACACAGATTCGGCTACATAATAAGGAGCTTAAATTATTATATTTATTATTAAATGTCGTCTTGTTGTGTTGTTGGGTGCAAGAATCGATGAAAAATGAGTATGCTGTATCTGGAATTTTTATTTCTAGAAAATATCCACATCTTTAAAATTGCACCGTAATATGTCACTCTTTACATTGTCGTCTTCTGTCTGGCCGTGGCGCTGGTTAGGCAGAACTGTGGATCGTACACACAAATCTTTACATGACCATTCAGCACATAGTTATAGGCATCTAAAGTAGGGCTGGGCGATAAAACGATAACGATATGTATCGCGATAGACACCTAATCAATATCATTAAAAAATGTGTTCGATAAAACGTTCGATAATTTTTTTTTTTTTTTCGTTGGAACCAACCAGCAAAGCAAGTTTGATTGCATGAACAAAGGCACTCACTCTCTAGTAACTAGATAAAACAGAAAAAGTCAGCTCGCCTGACTTAAAGTCTGACCGTAGTCAGACCAATGTCGTCTGCAGATTATGCAAGACCGTCGTCAGTTTCTCTGTTATTCGCGTGCTGATGCGTTCTAGCGTGTGCGTTTCTCAGCGCATACATGTGAAGCTCACATGCACTAAAAGCCTGTCTACCAGCGCCTGAATACTAAGTTATCTTTCGAGTCTTATTTTGCTAATACTGTTATATACACACAAGGTTTACATAAACTAGTCGGATATGTCTAAAGTAAAAGCAAACTTGAGAAAATTGAGAGAAAATCTGTTTGTCAAATGCGTGTATAATAGACGCGTCGCGCGCAGCTCTTAAAGAGACAGTAATAGTAAACTATCCTTAAAGGGATAGTTCACCCAAAAATAAAAATTATCTAATATTTTCTAATATTAATATTTTGAAGAATGTGGGTATCCAAACAGTAGCTGGTCCCCATTGACTTCCATAAAAATATACTATGGAAGTCACTGGGGTACATCAACTGTTGGTCATTCTTCCAAATAACTTTTATTTTCAACAGAAGAAAGAAACTTATTCGAGTTTAAAACAACGTGAGAGAGTAAATTATGAAAATTAGAATTTTTAGGAGAACTATCCCTTTAATGTTAATAAAACAACAAAATGTAAAGAGAAAATCACTCACTGCTCTTGACTAATAACTTTATTAATAGCTTTAATAAGTATCAATGTATAATTTATAGAAAATAGAAAGAAATAGATTTATAGAATTTATAGAAAGAAATCGTAATATTATATTTTTGCCATATCGCCCACCCCTTTATAAAGCATTTCTTACGTATTCTTTAATTTTGCACCTTAATGTTAAGAGATAATTGTTAAGTGTTCATTGTGATTTTAGACTTTTGAGTTTTCCATGGTCGTGTTGACATTTCTGCCTTTATAACTGATGGGATTATAATCAAAGGTAGGTTAAGTTTAAAATAAAAAAATCTTTAAATGTAATATATTTGTCTCCTGGACTGGTCCTTATTTTAAATATGTTATAAAAAAATTCAATAATTATCGATATCGACCGATATGAAACACTTATATCGTGATACAGTTTTCAGCCATATCGCCCAGCCCTAATCTAAAGATTTATATGTCCTCAGTTTCTCTATCGGACAGGGGTAGAAGTCAGGCCACTCAACCGTTGGTAGCAATAACGTTAATCCTGTCAGATCGTCCATCCATTGACTGAGCGTGTACGGTCATCTGGTTCCGTCCGTTAAAATTAACTTTTGCAAATAACAATCGCGGTCCTGGACAGTGAGTGACCTTGCACATTAAGATAAAATTGGATTTTCTCCAGTCATTGTTAAAAAAACAAGCTAACAAACTGGCAAACTAGCGTTAGTGAAGCGGCCAGAGGGATCTTTCTGCCTCCAGCTAAGCTCCGCCCACACAAATACGTCACCATGTTTACCAACTGTAAAAGGGTCTATAGGTGCAATAGTTAATTGAAAATGAGCTGTAAACGAGCAATATTGCCTTCAACAGGTATGTGGATTGTCATCTGGGATTGTTATTGTAAACTTACCACACTGCTGGACATGTTGACTAAAGCTGCACACACATGAACAATCAACAGTCAATTGTTGCCTCTTCTTTGTTTTGCCTTTCATCCATTAGGCTCTTCACCAAACGCATCAGAATCGGACCATCCAGGATGTGGAACCGTCCCTTGAGGACCCCAATCACTCTTTCTTTAAAGGGGGGGTGAATTACTGTTTCATGCATACTGAGTTTTTTACACTGTTAAAGAGTTGGATTCCCATGCTAAACATGGTCAAAGTTTCAAAAGTTAAGTTGTACGTTTGAAGGAGTATTTTTGTTCCAAAAATTGTCCTTCCGGTTTGTCACAAGTTTCGGAAAGTTTTTTTCGAGTATGGCTCTGTCTGACGTAAGATAGAGCGGAATTTCCTTATATGGGTCCTAAGGGCACTTCTCCGGTAAGATCGCGGGCGCGCGCGCACTCATAAAACAGAGCAAGAGAGTGAAAGCAGTTCGCCGTCAAAGCGCCCTGCCCGGCTTTTGGGAAATCAATGTCACCAAAGAAGTGTGTTTTTAGTTGCCAGGGCAAGACAACCCTGCACAGATTCCCAAAGAACCCAGCGTTAAGGCACCGGTGGATGGAGTTTGTTTTCCTGAGCATAAACGGAGTTGTGCAAGACTGTTGTTCCCTGCATTTCGACGATGATTGTTTTATAAACAAAGCCCAGATCGTCTAATGCTTAAGGATCGAGCAGTCACAATGATAAAGGTTCGCGGTCGTTGGAACCGGACGGTGAGTAAAACTGTTGAACAAATGTCTCTGTGTGTTGTTACTAGCTCGGCGCGTTAGCACAGCTTTAGCTCCGCCCACACGGCCCGCCTCCAGCCGCTCGTTTTTTTCCGGAAAGACTTGGTACAGCCAATCTTTCAATTAAAAATATAATAAAACAAAAGACTTTTTGGAGATATGAAGGATGCAATATTACTCTATAGGTACTCAAGATTAACAGGAGATTGAGTGAAAATGAGCATTTCACCCCCCCTTTAAAAAAAAAAGAAAAAAAAAAGACATATCTCATCTTTTTTTGTTGTTGTATTTTATTGTTCTTGTAATTCAAATTAATTATCTCAAATAAAAATTCTTACCTATGTGAATTCTGATATTCGATTTCACATGTAACTCCTCAACTTCTTCCAGGCAGTTGTTTCCGGCCACGAGTGAAAGCTGGCATGACCAAATGGGCACCGAGAACAGCAAAATCTTACACGAGTAAAACCCGTCAGCCAGTATTACGTATCTGTAATAGAGAATTCAAACATATAAACAAAGCTTTCAGTTTCTTTGGACGCTCGATCCTCATTTCGAAACAATCAATGATGCTTGTCAGGTGGGTAAACTGGAATCGCATTTCTGATGGTATTGAATCTCGTATGCACTCTCTATCAGGCCAGCGTATTAGGAATGCCATTTTGGCATACATGACATCTACCCACTTTGTTCTATTTAGCCCAAACATTTCAGCCAGTACAGGTGTTGTTGGGTTTTGGCGCAGCTTTAGCAGTGTGACAAATAACTGGTCTTCTGAGGTCAATTTGCAGAGCCGATTGAATGGAATGAACGGAGAAAGAAATTTATGAATTACAACAAAAACTGCCCAGGAAACACCGGTCATTAATTTGCACTTCTCATCATTCTCTTTCAAAATGCTTGCTTTACACCTCTGTTGTGCGTCATCCCTCTCTCTCCTAGCATCATCCCTCTCCTCTCTTTAAAGCTTAATCTCTTGGTGAAGTTGTTCTGTTGTCGGCTGGTCGGTGAATCTGGGGTGAGTTCAGGAGGGTTGTGGGCAGAGCTGTGGTGGTGACACCTAGATTTCGCTTGTTTCTGTTTTGCAGCCTCAGTAGTGAAGTGGCTTTGTTTACACTTTTGTGAGGCAGTAAGTTTGGAATGTAGTCTGGATGAGACTCATCATCACTTTTAGAGCCTGAAACAACAATAATCATCTAGGTAACAGTATCTTAATTTAAAACAACAAATTAATAGGCTGACATTGATTATTGTCAATCTACTGTGGTAAATAAAGCTTGTTTATCACCCCTCTCTGCCTCGCTCACAGAGAAAGGGACATTTTATTGGAATGATGTATTCTTTGTATAATCTTTTTCCAAGATTCTCTAATGTAGATGAAAATGTCAATTTATAAATTATTTATGGACAAAAAATCGAGCCAGATATATAGGGAAGTTGGAGTGCAGTTGATATCGATAACTAAAATAAGTTAGCAAGCTAGTGTTAGTTATGTGTTAGCAAGCAACTGTAGCTTGGCACTTGCAAACCTAACAATTATTGTAACTAAGGCACTTAGTAATAATTAATGAAAATATTAATATGGTTAATTATATACCCTATTATATTATTAATGTATATAATAATATATACGTTATTCTTAGTAACATAACCCTACTACTGTAGCTAAGGCACTCGCAAACATAACCGTTACTGCATAGCTTTCTGCTTTATCCACATTCTAAAAGTTGCATACTGTCAAAATGCTACAGCTTAGCTTACATAAATATAATATATAAAACTGACATTTGACTTGCCAGTGACAAAAATGTTTACTGCACACGTAGACATACTGAGTGTCAGGATCCCACAATTTACTCATTCTTCCTGCTGATACTTCACGTCTTATTGCCGGTATACACTTTTGTCTCCTTAAAGGCTGGCTTTTACGGTTCGGAAGCTTATAACAATGTATTTCTGGGTTTTTTAGCTTATTTGCTGTACACCTTGTCACACAGCAGCTTTTGGGCATTTTTCTGTCTTTTGTTATAAGTCATAAATGACACGGAGGCAGCCTCTCGCAATGCAAAGTCAATGGAGACTGTTGGATTGTTTTCCCCCCCGGTGGGCGTGGTCTTCAGATTACGGGGGATATTAACATGCCTAAGACTTTTGCACAGTACTGTACATTTGAGTATATTACTCCTTTAATGTTACAGATGGATCATGCTGGCTTAATACAAAAATCCAACTGAAATTATGTGCTTTAAGAGTATAAAGCCATCAATACATTGTTAAGTGTGATGAGAAGAGCTCTTGTTAACATAGGACACCTAACAGAGAGACACGGGTAAGATGCATTTAAATACAGTAGGAGTTTTTCTTAGGGGTGACACAGAAATCTTCATTATTTCAAGATAAAATTGAGTTTGACTATAATGTACTAGACTGTTTTAGTGCCTACAACACAACTGCATAATAGTGAAGTAGGTCATGGAATACTGAGTGAATCTGACCTTTTGTTGTATTATTTCTCACCTCCAGGGATATTAATAAAGGGGCTCACGCTATAGCTAAAGCTCAGTCAGCTTCTGGTTCTCAAAACCCACCATTGGCTTGTTCTCAGTTGTTGCATCTTCATAGATGAGACATGCAGATAACTACATACTGTAGTTCAAAGATTATTCAACCATCAACTCTCAACCAAAAAAGTTGCAACGAAAAAAAAATCTCTTTTGAATCCTCATGTGTAAGAATGTGAATCATGGCGGAAGTCAACAGCACATAAATGCCAGAATGTAAAATTAGTTATTTTATGCATTCCAATATGACCCATTTTTGTTTTTACTTAACAAATTAAGGAAAAATTAGAGCCTATATTCTAGTACAAATGCACAGTGCTCATTTATTTTTGCATTAAAAAAAATTACATATCAGCTTGTGCCTTATATTGTGATCTCACATATCAGAATATTTTATTCCAGAGACATGAAACACATACACACAAATGCAGACATGCATGCACAGTTTTGACGCAGCTTTAATCGCCTTTTTTGGTTATTTGTGTGAAGTTGACCATTTCGTCACTGTCTTGATTTACTGACGCATAAACGACAATGAACGATTTTGAGACGAAGAACATCTGTCATGAATCATTACATATCAGAAATCACTGTTCGCAGATCAGGCATTACAATTAACATGGTTACTTGCATGTTGTGGCATTACTGTCCTCTGTTTGCTAAACTTCTGCACCGAAATTATGACTGATTTACCAAATAATCCACATTGAAATGCGGGGCTAAAGACATGATGATGTAGAAGTGGGCGTTGATTTGATTCTGGAGAGGCGGTCACTCATCGCACTATTACATCACAATGTGACAAAATCCGCAACGAGTCCTTTTCTGAACTTGGAATCAATCAAAGCTGTTTTGAATTCTGAAGGTTACAGGATATTTTCATTGTAATTTTTATAGGAAAATTAGATTTCTCTTATTCATGACCCCTTTAACCCTTGTATGGTGTTCAGACCCGTTTTCATTTTTTATCAAGAGAAAAATTATGCGATTAATTATTTTTTTCAAACTCAGACTCCCCCAGACTCCTACCCTTCAAAAATTCCCTCATTTATAATTGATACAGCAACCTGTTTTTCTTCTTTTCCAAGGTGATTTTCCTCCATCAACCCAGAGAAATGCACTAAAGTGGAGAAGACAAACATCCCGTCTTCTCGTCCAGGAGTCCTTGCACTGATTTAGGAACAAATTATGAGTGGCGTGACGTCTGAAACTCTTCCATCTTGAAGGTTTGATTCAGCTCCTATGTTCTTCAAGATTAAGAAGCAAGTTCACTTTTCAGATGAAATTGTAACAGACGAGTGTTACAGAGTTTTATTGCTATTATATTTTCTGATTTGTTCATTTCTGATTTTCTAGTTTAAAACTGTAAAGTTGTTTACATTTTTTAAATGTATTATTTTAACCACAGATGCCAGATTTTTATTTTAAAACACCAGCATTTTTTTGTATAAATAAACTTAATGTCTTACAGTAAATCCCTGTACATTTTACAGGATTTTTTTTTTTTTTTACTTTAATGTAAAACTTTTTTTTTTGCAAAAACAATGGTGTAGATCACAGAATCCGGTGCTGATGGACCCGGGACAGATGATGGTCGTCCTGATGATCGTCCTGACTGGAGTCCGGTGTCAGCTCGATACTAGAGAGACTGGATAATCCTGAGACAGACATCAGCTCTAGATCTGGTGCCGACTCTGGATCCAGGACAGATGAACCGAAGAGAGACGACGGCTCGGGATCATCTGGATGGCTCTCAGGTGACATCTCAAGACTGGATACATCTGAGACGGACATTAACTCCATGAGGGATTCACCGGAGGCCGATGACGTCTCAGAATCGTTTAGATCTGCATTAACCGGCAGCTCGACTCCAGATGGACACGGGTCGACTGGTGATGCCCAGTCAAACCCGGATAAATCCTGCTGGACATCCGTGGGATCGCAGTAGGGCACTATATCGACCTCACTGCAACCGAAGGTGGGAAGCTCTATAGCCTTCCCTATTCCCCGAAAGAAAGCACAGATGGCTTTCTTCTTCTTCTTCCTGTTCTTTGGCTTTTCTAAAGAAAGGTAAAAACATTCCCACAAGAAACCGTAAATACAGAGGCTTGACATGATGAAGAAAGAAGAACATGGGACATCCATGGTAGTTACTTAACATCAGCTCAACATCTGTGTGTCCAGAGCTACTGAACATCAGCTCAACATCTGTGTGTCCAGAGCTACTGAACATCAGCTCAACATCTGCATGTCCAGAGTTACTTAACATCAGCTCAACATCTGTCTGTCCAGAGCTACTGAACGTCAGCTCAACATCTGCGTGTCCAGAGCTACTAAACATCAGCTCAACATCTGTCTGTTCAGAGTTACTGAAATTCAGCTCAACATCTGCGTGTCCAGAGCTACTGAACGTCAGCTCAACATCTGCCTGTCAAGAGCTACTGAACGTCAGCTCAACATCTGCCTGTCAAGAGCTACTGAACGTCAGCTCAACATCTGTCTGTCCAGAGCTACTAAACATCAGCTCAACATCTGTCTGTTCAGAGTTACTGAAATTCAGCTCAACATCTGCGTGTCCAGAGCTACTGAACGTCAGCTCAACATCTGCCTGTCAAGAGCTACTGAACGTCAGCTCAACATCTGCCTGTCAAGAGCTACTGAACGTCAGCTCAACATCTGTCTGTCCAGAGCTACTGAACATCAGCTCAACATCTGTCTGTTCAGAGTTACTGAAATTCAGCTCAACATCTGCGTGTCCAGAGCTACTGAACGTCAGCTCAACATCTGCCTGTCAAGAGCTACTGAACATCAGCTCAACATCTGTCTGTCCAGAGCTACTGAAATTCAGCTCAACATCTGCGTGTCCAGAGCTACTGAACGTCAGCTCAACATCTGCCTGTCAAGAGCTACTGAACGTCAGCTCATCATCTGTCTGTCCAGAGCTACTAAACATCAGCTCAACATCTGTCTGTTCAGAGTTACTGAACATTAGCTCAACATCTGTCTGTCCAGAGTTGCTGAACATCAGCTCAACATGTGTGTGTCCAGAGTTGCTGAACATCAGCTCAACATCTGTCTGTCCAGAGCTACTGAAATTCAGCTCAACATCTGCGTGTCCAGAGCTACTGAACGTCAGCTCAACATCTGCCTGTCAAGAGCTACTGAACGTCAGCTCATCATCTGTCTGTCCAGAGCTACTAAACATCAGCTCAACATCTGTCTGTTCAGAGTTACTGAACATTAGCTCAACATCTGTCTGTCCAGAGTTGCTGAACATCAGCTCAACATGTGTGTGTCCAGAGTTACTGAACATCAGCTCAACATCTGTGTGTCCAGAGTTACTGAACATCAGCTTAACATCTGTGTCCAGAGCTACTGAACGTCAGCTCAACATCTGTGTGTCCAGAGTTACTGAACATCAGCTCAACATCTGCGTGTCCAGAGCTACTGAACATCAGCTCAACATCTGTGTGTCCAGAGTTACTGAACATCAGCTCAACATCTGTGTGTCCAGAGTTACTGAACATCAGCTCAACATCTGTGTGTCCAGAGCTACTGAACATCAGCTCAACATCTGTCTGTCCAGAGCTACTGAACATCAGCTCAACATCTGTCTGTTCAGAGTTACTGAACATCAGCTCAACATCTGCCTGCCCAGAGCTACTGAACATCAGCTCAACATCTGTGTGTCCAGAGTCACTGAACATCAGCTCAACATGTGTGTCCAGTTACTGAACATCAGCTCAACATCTGTCTGTCCAGAGCTACTGAACATCAGCTCAACATCTGTCTGTCCAGAGCTACTGAAAATCAGCTCAACATCTGTCTGTCCAGAGCTACTGAACATCAGCTCAACATCTGTCTGTCCAGAGCTACTGAACATCAGCTCAACATCTGCATGTCCAGAGTTACTGAACATCATCTCAACATCTGTCTGTCCAGAGCTACTGAACGTCAGCTAAACATCTGCGTGTCCAGAGCTACTGAAATTCAGCTCAACATCTGCGTGTCCAGAGCTACTGAAAATCAGCTCAACATCTGTCTGTCCAGAGCTACTGAACATCAGCTCAACATCTGTCTGTCCAGAGCTACTGAACATCAGCTCAACATCTGCATGTCCAGAGTTACTGAACATCAGCTCAACATCTGTCTGTCCAGAGCTACTGAACGTCAGCTAAACATCTGCGTGTCCAGAGCTACTGAAATTCAGCTCATCATCTGCCTGTCCAGAGCTACTGAACATCAGCTCAACATCTGCATGTCCAGAGTTACTGAACATCAGCTCAACATCTGTCTGTCCAGAGCTACTGAACGTCAGCTAAACATCTGCGTGTCCAGAGCTACTGAACGTCAGCTCAACATCTGTCTGTCCAGAGTTACTGAACATCAGCTCAACATGTGTGTCCAGAGTTACTGAACATCAGCTCAACATCTGTCTGTCCAGAGCTACTGAACATCAGCTCAACATCTGTCTGTCCAGAGCTACTGAACATCAGCTCAACATCTGTCTGTCCAGAGCTACTGAACATCAGCTCAACATCTGTCTGTCCAGAGCTGCTGAACATCAGCTCAACATCTGCATGTCCAGAGTTACTGAACATCAGCTCAACATCTGTCTGTCCAGAGCTACTGAACGTCAGCTAAACATCTGCGTGTCCAGAGCTACTGAAATTCAGCTCAACATCTGCGTGTCCAGAGCTACTGAACGTCAGCTCAACATCTGCCTGTCAAGAGCTACTGAACGTCAGCTCAACATCTGTCTGTCCAGAGCTACTAAACGTCAGCTCAACATCTGTCTGTTCAGAGTTACTGAACATCAGCTCAACATCTGCCTGCCCAGAGCTACTGAACATCAGCTCAACATCTGTGTGTCCAGAGTTACTGAACATCAGCTCAACATCTGTCTGTCCAGAGTTGCTGAACATCAGCTCAACATCTGTCTGTCCAGAGCTACGGAACATCAGCTCAAAATCTGTCTGTCCAGAGCTACTGAACATCAGCTCAACATCTGTCTGTCCAGAGCTACTGAACATCAGCTCAACATCTGTCTGTCCAGAGCTACTGAACGTCAGCTAAACATCTGCGTGTCCAGAGCTACTGAAATTCAGCTCAACATCTGCCTGTCCAGAGTTACTGAACATCAGCTCAACATCTGTCTGTCCAGAGTTGCTGAACATCAGCTCAACATCTGTCTGTCCAGAGTTGCTGAACATCAGCTCAACATATGTCTGTCCAGAGCTACTGAACATCAGCTCAACATCTGTCTGTCCAGAGCTACTGAACGTCAGCTAAACATCTGCGTGTCCAGAGCTACTGAAATTCAGCTCAACATCTGCCTGTCCAGAGTTACTGAACATCAGCTCAACATCTGTCTGTCCAGAGTTGCTGAACATCAGCTCAACATCTGTCTGTCCAGAGTTGCTGAACATCAGCTCAACATATGTCTGTCCAGAGCTACTGAACATCAGCTCAACATCTGTCTGTCCAGAGCTACTGAACATCAGCTCAACATCTGTCTGTCCAGAGCTACTGAACGTCAGCTAAACATCTGCGTGTCCAGAGCTACTGAACGTCAGCTCAACATCTGCCTGTCCAGAGTTACTGAACATCAGCTCAACATCTGCCTGTCCAGAGCTACTGAACGTCAGCTCAACATCTGTCTGTCCAGAGTTACTGAACGTCAGCTCAACATCTGTTTGTCCAGAGTTACTGAACGTCAGCTCATCATCTGTCTGTCCAGAGTTACTGAACGTCAGCTCAACATCTGTCTGTTCAGAGTTACTGAACATCAGCTCAACATGTGTCTGTCCAGAGTTACTGAACATCAGCTCAACATCTGTCTGTTCAGAGTTACTGAACATCAGCTCAACATGTGTCTATCCAGAGCTACTGAACATCAGCTCAACATCTGCATGTCCAGAGCTACTAAACATCAGCTCAACATCTGTCTGTCCAGAGTTACTGAACGTCAGCTCAACATCTGTCTGTCCAGAGTTACTGAACGTCAGCTCATCATCTGTCTGTTCAGAGCTACTAAACGTCAGCTCAACATCTGTCTGTCCAGAGTTACTGAACATCAGCTCAACATCTGTCTGTCCAGAGTTACTGAACGTCAGCTCATCATCTGTCTGTCCAGAGTTACTGAACATCAGCTCAACATCTGTCTGTTCAGAGTTACTGAACATCAGCTCAACATGTGTCTGTCCAGAGTTACTGAACATCAGCTCAACATCTGTCTGTTCAGAGTTACTGAACATCAGCTCAACATGTGTCTATCCAGAGCTACTGAACATCAGCTCAACATCTGCATGTCCAGAGCTACTAAACATCAGCTCTAGATCTGGTGCCGACTCTGGATCCAGGACAGATGAACCGAAGAGAGACGACGGCTCGGGATCATCTGGATGGCTCTCAGGTGACATCTCAAGACTGGATACATCTGAGACGGACATTAACTCCATGAGGGATTCACCGGAGGCCGATGACGTCTCAGAATCGTTTAGATCTGCATTAACCGGCAGCTCGACTCCAGATGGACACGGATCTACTAGTGACGCCCAGTCAAATCCGGAGAAATCCTGCTTGACATCCGTGGGATCGCAGTAGGGCACTATATCAACCTCACTGCAACCAAGGGTGGGAAGCTCTATAGCCTTCCCTATTCTCCGTAAGAAAGCACAGATGACTTTCTTCTTCCTGTTCTATGCCTTTTCTAAAGAAAGGTAAAAACATTCCAACAAGAAACCGTAAATACAGAGGCTTGACATGATGAAGAAAGAAGAACATGGGACATCCATGGTAGTTACTTAACATCAGCTCAACATCTGTGTGTCCAGAGCTACTGAACATCAGCTAAACATCTGTCTGTCCAGAGTTACTGAACATCATCTCAACATCTGTCTGTCCAGAGCTACTGAACATCAGCTCAACATCTGTCTGTTCAGAGCTACTGAACATCAGCTCAACATCTGTCTGTCCAGAGCTACTGAACGTCAGCTCAACATCTGTCTGTCCAGAGCTACTGAACATCAGCTCAACATCTGTCTGTCCAGAGCTACTGAACGTCAGCTCAACATCTGTGTGTCCAGAGCTACTGAACATCAGCTCAACATCTGTGTGTCCAGAGCTACTGAACGTCAGCTCAACATCTGTCTGTCCAGAGCTACTGAACGTCAGCTAAACATCTGTCTGTCCAGAGCTACTGAACGTCAGCTCAACATCTGTCTGTCCAGAGCTACTGAACGTCAGCTCAACATCTGTGTGTCCAGAGCTACTGAACATCAGCTCAACATCTGTCTGTCCAGAGCTACTGAACATCAGCTCAACATCTGTCTGTCCAGAGTTACTGAACATCAGCTCAACATCTGTGTGTCCAGAGCTACTGAACATCAGCTAAACATCTGTCTGTCCAGAGCTACTGAACGTCAGCTAAACATCTGTCTGTCCAGAGCTACTGAACGTCAGCTCAACATCTGTCTGTCCAGAGCTACTGAACGTCAGCTCAACATCTGCGTGTCCAGACTTACTGAACATCAGCTCAACATCTGTGTGTGTCTTTCTACAATGGTCTTGAGCAAGGAAAAGGAAGACAAGCTGCTGAGGATTGTTCATTGCACCAAAGGAAATTTGAAAGAAATCAGTGTAAATACAAGATATGTTGAATATTAGTGCAATGTGGCAATACAAATATTTCAGAACTAGAAAAATTCCATGTTTTGAAGGCTTTATTAGATGTATTTCCATGTTTTGTACTTGTCTAAAAAAAAAAAAAAAAAAATCACAATTTTAAAATTCCCTGATATTTCCACAACAGTGAGGTAAACTAATCCAGATACAACAATCTGGCTGCACAGCTTCACGGTTTTTGATGTAAAAAACCCTATGACCCCAGACCGCTGTTCTTCTGGTTCAACGACTGCAGCAGCATCTGGGTTCTGTAGTATAAAAGATAGTTTTGCTCCATATGGCATTTGTCTTGGACACCAAATAGCGTAGAAGCAGCTTCACAAGAGAAAGTCTACCAGTGCTGGTATAAAAATGCATTCGTCATCATCAGCTCTGGATCCAGGACAGATGAACCGAAGAGAGACGACGGCTCGGGATCATCTGGATGGCTCTCAGGTGACATCTCAAGACTGGATACATCTGAGACGGACATTAACTCCATGAGGGATTCACCGGAGGCCGATGACGTCTCAGAATCGTTTAGATCTGCATTAACCGGCAGCTCGACTCCAGATGGACACGGGTCGACTGGTGATGCCCAGTCAAACCCGGATAAATCCTGCTGGACATCCGTGGGATCGCAGTAGGGCACTATATCGACCTCACTGCAACCGAAGGTGGGAAGCTCTATAGCCTTCCCTATTCCCCGAAAGAAAGCACAGATGGCTTTCTTCTTCTTCTTCCTGTTCTTTGGCTTTTCTAAAGAAAGGTAAAAACATTCCCACAAGAAACCGTAAATACAGAGGCTTGACATGATGAAGAAAGAAGAACATGGGACATCCATGGTAGTTACTTAACATCAGCTCAACATCTGTGTGTCCAGAGCTACTGAACATCAGCTCAACATCTGCATGTCCAGAGTTACTTAACATCAGCTCAACATCTGTCTGTCCAGAGCTACTGAACGTCAGCTCAACATCTGCGTGTCCAGAGCTACTAAACATCAGCTCAACATCTGTCTGTTCAGAGTTACTGAAATTCAGCTCAACATCTGCGTGTCCAGAGCTACTGAACGTCAGCTCAACATCTGCCTGTCAAGAGCTACTGAACGTCAGCTCAACATCTGCCTGTCAAGAGCTACTGAACGTCAGCTCAACATCTGTCTGTCCAGAGCTAATAAACATCAGCTCAACATCTGTCTGTTCAGAGTTACTGAAATTCAGCTCAACATCTGCGTGTCCAGAGCTACTGAACGTCAGCTCAACATCTGCCTGTCAAGAGCTACTGAACATCAGCTCAACATCTGTCTGTCCAGAGCTACTGAAATTCAGCTCAACATCTGCGTGTCCAGAGCTACTGAACGTCAGCTCAACATCTGCCTGTCAAGAGCTACTGAACGTCAGCTCATCATCTGTCTGTCCAGAGCTACTAAACATCAGCTCAACATCTGTCTGTCCAGAGCTACTAAACATCAGCTCAACATCTGTCTGTTCAGAGTTACTGAACATTAGCTCAACATCTGTCTGTCCAGAGTTGCTGAACATCAGCTCAACATGTGTGTGTCCAGAGTTGCTGAACATCAGCTCAACATCTGTCTGTCCAGAGCTACTGAAATTCAGCTCAACATCTGCGTGTCCAGAGCTACTGAACGTCAGCTCAACATCTGCCTGTCAAGAGCTACTGAACGTCAGCTCATCATCTGTCTGTCCAGAGCTACTAAACATCAGCTCAACATCTGTCTGTTCAGAGTTACTGAACATTAGCTCAACATCTGTCTGTCCAGAGTTGCTGAACATCAGCTCAACATGTGTGTGTCCAGAGTTACTGAACATCAGCTCAACATCTGTGTGTCCAGAGTTACTGAACATCAGCTTAACATCTGTGTCCAGAGCTACTGAACGTCAGCTCAACATCTGTGTGTCCAGAGTTACTGAACATCAGCTCAACATCTGTGTGTCCAGAGCTACTGAACATCAGCTCAACATCTGTCTGTCCAGAGCTACTGAACATCAGCTCAACATCTGTCTGTTCAGAGTTACTGAACATCAGCTCAACATCTGTGTGTCCAGAGCTACTGAACGTCAGCTCAACATCTGTCTGTCCAGAGCTACTGAACGTCAGCTCAACATGTGTGTCCAGAGCTACTGAACGTCAGCTCAACATCTGTCTGTCCAGAGCTACTGAACGTCAGCTCAACATCTGTGTGTCCAGAGCTACTGAAAATCAGCTCAACATCTGTCTGTCCAGAGCTACTGAACATCAGCTCAACATCTGTCTGTCCAGAGTTACTGAACATCAGCTCAACATCTGCATGTCCAGAGTTACTGAACATCATCTCAACATCTGTCTGTCCAGAGCTACTGAACGTCAGCTAAACATCTGCGTGTCCAGAGCTACTGAAATTCAGCTCAACATCTGCGTGTCCAGAGCTACTGAAAATCAGCTCAACATCTGTCTGTCCAGAGCTACTGAACATCAGCTCAACATCTGTCTGTCCAGAGCTACTGAACATCAGCTCAACATCTGCATGTCCAGAGTTACTGAACATCAGCTCAACATCTGTCTGTCCAGAGCTACTGAACGTCAGCTAAACATCTGCGTGTCCAGAGCTACTGAAATTCAGCTCATCATCTGCCTGTCAAGAGCTACTGAACGTCAGCTCAACATCTGTCTGTCCAGAGTTACTGAACATCAGCTCAACATGTGTGTCCAGAGTTACTGAACATCAGCTCAACATCTGTCTGTCCAGAGCTACTGAACATCAGCTCAACATCTGTCTGTCCAGAGCTACTGAACATCAGCTCAACATCTGTCTGTCCAGAGCTACTGAACATCAGCTCAACATCTGTCTGTCCAGAGCTGCTGAACATCAGCTCAACATCTGCATGTCCAGAGTTACTGAACATCAGCTCAACATCTGTCTGTCCAGAGCTACTGAACGTCAGCTAAACATCTGCGTGTCCAGAGCTACTGAAATTCAGCTCAACATCTGCGTGTCCAGAGCTACTGAACGTCAGCTCAACATCTGCCTGTCAAGAGCTACTGAACGTCAGCTCAACATCTGTCTGTCCAGAGCTACTAAACGTCAGCTCAACATCTGTCTGTTCAGAGTTACTGAACATCAGCTCAACATCTGCCTGCCCAGAGCTACTGAACATCAGCTCAACATCTGTGTGTCCAGAGTTACTGAACATCAGCTCAACATCTGTCTGTCCAGAGTTGCTGAACATCAGCTCAACATCTGTCTGTCCAGAGCTACGGAACATCAGCTCAAAATCTGTCTGTCCAGAGCTACTGAACATCAGCTCAACATCTGTCTGTCCAGAGCTACTGAACATCAGCTCAACATCTGTCTGTCCAGAGCTACTGAACGTCAGCTAAACATCTGCGTGTCCAGAGCTACTGAAATTCAGCTCAACATCTGCCTGTCCAGAGTTACTGAACATCAGCTCAACATCTGTCTGTCCAGAGTTGCTGAACATCAGCTCAACATCTGTCTGTCCAGAGTTGCTGAACATCAGCTCAACATATGTCTGTCCAGAGCTACTGAACATCAGCTCAACATCTGTCTGTCCAGAGCTACTGAACGTCAGCTAAACATCTGCGTGTCCAGAGCTACTGAAATTCAGCTCAACATCTGCCTGTCCAGAGTTACTGAACATCAGCTCAACATCTGTCTGTCCAGAGTTGCTGAACATCAGCTCAACATCTGTCTGTCCAGAGTTGCTGAACATCAGCTCAACATATGTCTGTCCAGAGCTACTGAACATCAGCTCAACATCTGTCTGTCCAGAGCTACTGAACATCAGCTCAACATCTGTCTGTCCAGAGCTACTGAACGTCAGCTAAACATCTGCGTGTCCAGAGCTACTGAACGTCAGCTCAACATCTGCCTGTCCAGAGTTACTGAACATCAGCTCAACATCTGCCTGTCCAGAGCTACTGAACGTCAGCTCAACATCTGTCTGTCCAGAGTTACTGAACGTCAGCTCAACATCTGTTTGTCCAGAGTTACTGAACGTCAGCTCATCATCTGTCTGTCCAGAGTTACTGAACGTCAGCTCAACATCTGTCTGTTCAGAGTTACTGAACATCAGCTCAACATGTGTCTGTCCAGAGTTACTGAACATCAGCTCAACATCTGTCTGTTCAGAGTTACTGAACATCAGCTCAACATGTGTCTATCCAGAGCTACTGAACATCAGCTCAACATCTGCATGTCCAGAGCTACTAAACATCAGCTCAACATCTGTCTGTCCAGAGTTACTGAACGTCAGCTCAACATCTGTCTGTCCAGAGTTACTGAACGTCAGCTCATCATCTGTCTGTTCAGAGCTACTAAACGTCAGCTCAACATCTGTCTGTCCAGAGTTACTGAACATCAGCTCAACATCTGTCTGTCCAGAGTTACTGAACGTCAGCTCATCATCTGTCTGTCCAGAGTTACTGAACATCAGCTCAACATCTGTCTGTTCAGAGTTACTGAACATCAGCTCAACATGTGTCTGTCCAGAGTTACTGAACATCAGCTCAACATCTGTCTGTTCAGAGTTACTGAACATCAGCTCAACATGTGTCTATCCAGAGCTACTGAACATCAGCTCAACATCTGCATGTCCAGAGCTACTAAACATCAGCTCTAGATCTGGTGCCGACTCTGGATCCAGGACAGATGAACCGAAGAGAGACGACGGCTCGGGATCATCTGGATGGCTCTCAGGTGACATCTCAAGACTGGATACATCTGAGACGGACATTAACTCCATGAGGGATTCACCGGAGGCCGATGACGTCTCAGAATCGTTTAGATCTGCATTAACCGGCAGCTCGACTCCAGATGGACACGGATCTACTAGTGACGCCCAGTCAAATCCGGAGAAATCCTGCTTGACATCCGTGGGATCGCAGTAGGGCACTATATCAACCTCACTGCAACCAAGGGTGGGAAGCTCTATAGCCTTCCCTATTCTCCGTAAGAAAGCACAGATGACTTTCTTCTTCCTGTTCTATGCCTTTTCTAAAGAAAGGTAAAAACATTCCAACAAGAAACCGTAAATACAGAGGCTTGACATGATGAAGAAAGAAGAACATGGGACATCCATGGTAGTTACTTAACATCAGCTCAACATCTGTGTGTCCAGAGCTACTGAACATCAGCTAAACATCTGTCTGTCCAGAGTTACTGAACATCATCTCAACATCTGTCTGTCCAGAGCTACTGAACATCAGCTCAACATCTGTCTGTTCAGAGCTACTGAACATCAGCTCAACATCTGTCTGTCCAGAGCTACTGAACGTCAGCTCAACATCTGTCTGTCCAGAGCTACTGAACATCAGCTCAACATCTGTCTGTCCAGAGCTACTGAACGTCAGCTCAACATCTGTGTGTCCAGAGCTACTGAACATCAGCTCAACATCTGTGTGTCCAGAGCTACTGAACGTCAGCTCAACATCTGTCTGTCCAGAGCTACTGAACGTCAGCTAAACATCTGTCTGTCCAGAGCTACTGAACGTCAGCTCAACATCTGTCTGTCCAGAGCTACTGAACGTCAGCTCAACATCTGTGTGTCCAGAGCTACTGAACATCAGCTCAACATCTGTCTGTCCAGAGCTACTGAACATCAGCTCAACATCTGTCTGTCCAGAGTTACTGAACATCAGCTCAACATCTGTGTGTCCAGAGCTACTGAACATCAGCTAAACATCTGTCTGTCCAGAGCTACTGAACGTCAGCTAAACATCTGTCTGTCCAGAGCTACTGAACGTCAGCTCAACATCTGTCTGTCCAGAGCTACTGAACGTCAGCTCAACATCTGTCTGTCCAGAGCTACTGAACATCAGCTCAACATCTGTCTGTCCAGACTTACTGAACATCAGCTCAACATCTGTGTGTGTCTTTCTACAAGGGTCTTGAGCAAGGAAAAGGAAGACAAGCTGCTGAGGATTGTTCATTGCACCAAAGGACATTTGAAAGAAATCAGTGTAAATACAAGATATGTTGAATATTAGTGCAATGTGGCAATACAAATATTTCAGAACTAGAAAAATTCCATGTTTTGAAGGCTTTATTAGATGTATTTCCATGTTTTGTACTTGTCTAAAAAAAAAAAAAAAAAAAATCACAATTTTAAAATTCCCTGATATTTCCACAACAGTGAGGTAAACTAATCCAGATACAACAATCTGGCTGCACAGCTTCACGGTTTTTGATGTAAAAAACCCTATGACCCCAGACCGCTGTTCTTCTGGTTCAACGACTGCAGCAGCATCTGGGTTCTGTAGTATAAAAGATAGTTTTGCTCCATATGGCATTTGTCTTGGACACCAAATAGCGTAGAAGCAGCTTCACAAGAGAAAGTCTACCAGTGCTGGTATAAAAATGCATTCGTCATCATCAGCCATGATATATTTATTCACTATTGAACAACTGGGGTTACATTTGGGGTTGCTAAATGTCTAAATTGCTTTAAATCTGTTTTCTAGTCACTTTTTTGAAAATGACACAAAAAAGGTCATTAAAAAGGTTCAGATCTGGCCACGGATGTTGAGATTTCCATGCAAGCAGGAGAACAGACATGGAGTTTAAACATCTATAGAGTAGTGATTAATTTCTCACATAATGGTGTTGTATTACAAATTTATAAAATGTTTAATCTAGGTTCCAATACAATCGTATATAAACTGAGAAAGTAGAGTAGTTTGAATTTTACATTTTTAGGTATAGATGATGATGATTATATCAGCTGTTAAACAGAGCTTCCAGCAAGAGATTCCTGCCCGTCCTGTTCTCTCTATTGTAAGTTAAATGAGTCTGATTACTGAGACTCTCACCCTTTGTCTTTAATGGCTCTTGGAGCCCCTGTCCCAGTCGTTGAATAGTCAGGCTGATTGGATTAGCATCTATGCATGTGAATGACACTGTTTTGCTGATTAGATCAGGGTTGGGGAAATGTCGGTAACGAGCTGACTCATGTACTTAATTTACATGCTTTGTTCAGAGTGTCTCCACCTCTATGTAAATCCCTCCCCCTTGAAAGGTATATAAACTACAATGAGCAGCGGAATTTCTATTCACAATATTTGTATGGCAGCGGGCTGGGCCTCCCCATCGACATTCGTGAGGTTTTATAACCTGGAAGTTCCTGCCTTGCAGGCTAAACTATTATCAGTATAAGTGGCATGTATGCTCTGCCCAGTCGATTATGCGCAGACTACATTCACATACTAGTGTTATTTCTGGTATGGCACCAAGGGAAGAGTATTTTGTGCTCAGACCGGCTGTGCCGCTTTGTTCCTTTGTTCCCCGTTACGCGCTTGTGTACCGGTGCTGGCCTGCGCCGCTGGCCGCCTGTCCTACACTCGGTCACGCTGGGGATTATTCTCCCCACAAATAGACTGTGAAACCGCTCTATTTCTTTCCCTAATATGTGCTTATGCACTGTGTGGGCCCGCGCTGCCGCCCGCACTATTTACATTGATATGTAAAGACCGGCTGTGCCACTCTATCTATCTACGAAGTGAAGTGCTTTGTACATGTGTTGGCCCGTTTCTCCGACCGGCCAACTGTTTTCAGCGTTATGTTTTCCCCGGTCTCCCTGGGATTCATGTGCTGGATGCTCGGCGCGCACGGCGTTGACAAGGGGTTCCCGATGCGTAAGCAACTTACGCAATACGAGAGAACCTCTCGTAAGAGAACGTACTCGGTTACCTAATGTAACCTCGGTTCTCTCTAGAAGAGGGAACGAGTATTGCGTAACCTGCCGTGTCGCGCCACGAGCTTTTGCGCTTCAGACTACGAAAACCAGAATTTCAGAAAAATGAATTTCATTTTCGTAGTCTGAAGCGCAAAAGCTCGTGGCGCGACACGGCAGGTTACGCAATACTCGTTCCCTCTTCTAGAGAGAACCGAGGTTACATTAGGTAACCGAGTACGTTCTCTTACGAGAGGTTCTCTCGTATTGCGTAAGTTGCTTACGCATCGGGAACCCCTTGTCACACACTGGCCACACCCATCACACTGGCCACACCCATCTTGACGGTTAGAAGGGTGTGGAGGGCGCAAAGCACCCTCATTGGATGTGATGTCACTCAGGGCTCACTGGTAGGCTTAAGCAGTTGCCGCTGAGCAGCCAATGAGCACGCTCATACAGCCTGCCATGGTCTGCCGGCTGCTGCACTGCGTTGACAATGAATACAAAATTAAGGATAATTTTTGGCGTCAGATCTCGAAGAAAGAAGACTTTCCTGATGCGTAAGCAACTTACGCAATACGAGAGAACCTCTCGTAAGAGCACAGCCGTTTATTTATTAATTCTGAGTGTTGAGAAACGTAGCCTACATGTTACATTATTGTGTTAAATAATAACTAAAGTACCTAATTATGTTACGTATTTATTTGGTATGAAAACTAGTGCGTTATTACTTATGGATTAAAAATGATCGTTGTCTGTGCTGCGTGAGAATTGTAGATAATTGTAAAAATTAAATTGACGTGCTGTTTAGTTTGTATCAATCCGTGTTTTTAAAATTCGTTAAATGACGGATGCGTTACTGTTAACACAACCACTCGTTGTGTCGGACTCATATAACTTACTTCATATTGTTTTTATGATAAGCGATTTGTTTTGCTTTTATTGGTGATTATTCATTGTCAACAGTTTTCTATTATGTTTGTATTGGCTAACGTTTATTCAGCTAATGCCTGTTTATAGTGTGCAATGATCAAATGCAAAGACAGCACGTCACAAATATAAACCTTTTTCACTGTGAGATTTATATCATATTTGGATATTGGAATAGGCTAATAAAGTATTTTAAATGAATCACATGTACACACAGTGGATCTCATTCACAAATAATTTCGTTAACTATTTCGCACTTGTATTTCTCACGAAAAAATCTCCACCTATGCAAACGCAGTGTAGCCTATAATGCAATATACAAAAGTATTGCATATTGTGGATAATTTTATATGGCGTATAACTGTTATAATATTTCTAAGTTCCCCTTTTCAGGTAAGCCCCTTAAATATCTGAATATTTGATGTTAATAAGAGTTTGTGTATATAGGCTGTTGGTAATTGTTATATACCCGTATTGTGGAAAAAGAGATGAGATTGTCGCACATGGCGAACGTGATAGTTCCCGATGCGATGCTATCATCAGCACGTCTCAATGCACGTATTGTTAGTACATGAAGTTTTATGGGTTTCTAACAATTCGTATAATGACAATACACTGTTATTTATGCTGTTAAGAAGAGTTTGGCTGTAATATTATCTTCTAACTCTGTTTAATGTTTATTTGAGTCTGTATCGTATACATGAGTGAGTGTTAATGGGGCACGTGCTGAACCGTCCATGTTCAAGTGTGAAGGCCTGCAGTTATCACACAAAATGGATGACCTGTAAAGTGGTATTATATTGTGACAACTAAAATGTTTTGAGATTAATATGCACTATATATAGAGTGCAGAGTATAATATACAGGGTTACATTAATTCTGATTTATAATATGCATTTAATATATTTAATAGTTTCTTTATTAAAGGTCCCGTTCTGCGTGATCCCATGTTTCAAACTTTAGTTTGTATGTAATGTTGTTAGAGTATAAATAATATCTGTAAAATTATAAAGCTCAAAGTTCAATGCCAAGCGAGATATTTTATTTAACAGAAGTTGACTACAAAAAACGGCTGGATTGGACTACACCCCTCTACTTCCTTCATTAGTGACATCACCAGAACCGTGTTTTGACTAAGCTCCACCCACAGGAACACAGGCGTATTGATGGCGAAATGTCAACAGTCGTGGTTGATATTTGTCTATAATCGGATACCGCAAAAGTTTTATTCGAAGTTGTTAGTTTGCTCTGTCCATCTCACCACAGACTGTTTTTCTAACCTGGGATAATATCAAGCAGGCTTCTCTCAGCGTTTCATACTGACGAAGGGGACAATTTCAACTAGATTCCAGCAAGCAGTAAGTAGTGATTCACTATGGAAGTAGCGATCACTCTTCACATCGTTCGTTTCTCTTAGTAGGATGAAAATAATCTTACTTAAACTGTGATTAATATACAGATAGCGATCAAAGAACAATCCCTTTCCAATCGCCCAAGCTGTCAATCACACAGCGCGAGTTTATCTGGACACTTGCCACAACTCGTTATGAAATCAATGACGCTGTTACACTGCACAACGAATCTCTTACTGTATTTATATACCTCATGTTTGCATTGGTGAAATCATTAGTGAGAGTGCAGAAACTGCGTTGCAATGATAAGATCTTTATTCACGCGATCAACAGACTGTCATCTCAATGCTCATCATCACTGCAACCTTTTATGTGATGAGAATAGATCTAAATACCTAAAAAACTTCTCACGATTCGTTAATCCAGATAGCTGTAATAGTAAAAACGTATAATAGCTGTAATAGTAAAAGTTTTCCAGATAGTTCCACATGTAATGCCAGATATTTCATATGCAAGCATGTCAGCCAATCACAGCAGAGGGCGTTTTCACTGAAGTCTCACAGCAGACACGCCCCTTCAAACAGAGTGTTCAAACCAGGGAATGAAATCAGGCTAGGAAATATGCCTTTTATTTCTAAATTATAACAATTTTTGATCTAAAAAACATACTAACATTATAAGGGCACCCTTGGAAACATTATAAAATAATCAAAATAATCCATGGAATGGGACCTTTAAATAAACTCCTGATGTACTTACAAACTTTCCAATGCCTCGTTTTATGAGTACAGAACCTATTTGTACTGTAGAAGTTTGGTGCCATTCTTTGGCTCGAGGTCATGGTGCAAAGGACCCTGGGTTGATTTTACTCCAACCATCCCTTTAAATGAAAGATGAAATATGATAGAGCAATGAACAGTGAAACAGAAGTTCATACAAAGCATTTTAGCAGGCTTTATTAAGCATGAAAATAACTTTAAGCCAAATAATATGATTTATATACTTTTGGTTTCTCTACCAATACATTTAAAAATTACATATGCAGTGAAAATACAGGTATCGGTTACGGTATCGGCGAGTACCAAAAATGACAGTATCGGACACGTTCTGGAAAAAGTGGTATCAGTGCATCCCTAGTCATTATTAGCCATAATATATTTAGTCCCTATTGATTAAGTGGGGTTACATGCAGCCTGTTCAAAAAGTTGCTAAATGTTGCATATAAAAAAACATTTCTAGTCACTTTTTAGAAAAAGACACACACACACAAAAAAAAGGAAATTCAAGAAATTCTCAAAGAAAAAAGAAAAGAAATTGAGGAGTTTTGACTGACTGAGTTTTCTGACTTTAGGACCCAGCGGAACAGCTCATTTGCTCCATATAAGGCCATCTAGAATCATGAAAATATATTATATTATTTATACTTATATTATTTATTTTCCACAAGAGGTCAAAGACACCCAATGTAAGGTATTTAGAGCTGGATTAAAAGGGTTATGCATGAAACTGAGTTATTTTGAATTTTAGTTAAAAGAATGTGAGGAATGTGCTTAACCCTAAAACTGGCAATGTGATCTGGGTGTAACATAGTTTATCATTTCTCTCACTTTTATCATTTATCACAGCCTGGTCTGTCTTGAGTATGCTGGTCACATGATTTGTTTAAAATTGTTTGTGATTAATTATGGTGCGTTCAAGTCATCTTGTATCGTATTTACGAGTTGAACGCACTTGAACGCCACCACAATGTCGTAAATACCAGTGGGGAGCTCGGGATTTTCTCTAAGCTTCTTTACGAGTTGGGGGCGTGTCAGTGATTAACATGGCGGAATACACAATACGTAAAGGTATTTAGCTGTGATATTGTCAGGCTTTTCTATTAACAGCTCAGTTAGCTAATCGCCAACACAGAATATGATAGTATTATAATATAACATGCAACATGTAATGATGTGTTGGCAGTGGCTTCATAAATTAATTAAAAACATAAAAATACAAAGTACACCTGATGCACATTTCTTTGTTCTTCATTTTCTAGAACAAGAGTTTAAGAACCTTACTGTATTTTTGTGTAATTAATTAAGAGAAAGTACTCCGCCATTTTGCTCCAACGAAAGTGACTTGAACGCACATGCCGTTATAAGCACGACTTCCCACCTCGTACGTACGAACTTCCCAGGAGGATTTGAAGGCACCATTAGTCAGCCTGACCTAAATCCAACATGGCTGCCAGTGGTGCAGGACATTCAGATTTTGAGATAAATATATATTAAACTTACTTTTCTTTTGAAAAAATAATACTAACACTGCTAACATTAATTATAAACATTGTCTTAAGGTGCTGAATAAGAAAATTTATAAAAATGTTGTTCATGTTGTTATTTAGCATGTTTTGAAATATGTTACACCTGAGTCACATTGGGTATAAAAAAGGGATTAACCACTTTTGACTATCTTTGTATTCTGAGTTTTATTTTTATTTTTTTTACAAATTATAAAATTTACAGGTTAAACTGATACAGCCTGTCTGTCTTGAGTATGCTGGTCACATGATTTGGAAAAACAACATTACAATCCTGTCATCCCCCTTTTTGAGAATATATGTAATATTGCACTATCCAAATTTAAATGGTTGTAATTCAAGAATGCTTTAGGAGCTGTACCAAAAATAGTTTTTTGTAACAATTTATTTTTAGTCTCAATACAGTCTCAGACCTTTCCGACAATATGTGTTTTGTCAAGATTAGAAAAGTTTTTTATTAATAATTTTGTAATAAGAAACCTGACACCACCCACTAGGTAAGGAACTCGCTAAAATAATTTAAAGTATCATTTTTATGGTAAGGCAAGGTCCGATTTCAAAACCGTTTTCACAGGCTGAATCTTGAGTTTGTAAGCTTTCCAATGATATATGTCAACATTATATGAGTTGAAGTATAGGATATAATTGTTTTAAACATGCAATGGCAGTTACAGTTTTTATACCCTAAACAGGCAATGTGATCTGGGAGTCACAACTCATAAAATCCAAAACACAACATTTTTCAAAAATTCTTTTGGATATGATTTACTTAAGTCGAGATGATATATAAAAGACATTAAATTATTTGTTGCTTATCATTTTCTACTCTTGCCTGTTTAAGGGTTAAATCACTATGTATGCATTATGTATTGATCAAACAGCTTTACAACAGGCAACAAACACCTCCATGAATGCATAGGCATTATAAAAACAAAATGTATGAAATAAAATGAAACAAAGCCAGCAAGGACAAAATATTTTTAATTTCAAAAACCAAATGCGAGGGACTATTGCAAAAATAAAATTAAAATAAAAAAATGGCAATAAGATGATTGACTTTGCTTTGGTCCACAATGCAAAAAAACCGTACAGTAATAAATAAAAGTTCATGTCAGATTCAGGTTCTGACTGTTGCTCTGCCAGAGAACAACGGACTCCTCCGAACTCGACAATCACTAGAGTTTAAAACTGCAATAAATAATAAAACAAAACAAAAAAACTTAAGTATTAGTGTACTTTAACATATCAATCACCTCATAATAACATTCCCAACATAATACACAGTGTAACTGGAGAGCTGTATAGAATGACCCAGACGTGTATGTGGATTCAGACGCCTGAGAGGAAGACACCAAACTCAAAAATAAAACATGAGCCCCAGTTTGTTTTTAAATCTCTACATAATAAATCACTGTCTTATCTTTCAGATGCAATAAATCTTGGTCTGCTTTCGAGTGCTAGAAAGAGGCTCCGCTGCAGAGGCGATCGAGCCTTCGCTGTTGTTGGTCCTAGTCTTTGGAATAACTCACCAACTTCAGTTAAAAATGCTTCCTCTCTGCCGAGTTTTAAGTATCTGCTTAAAAAAACCCTTTTATCAATAGCTTTCAACCAGGTATAATGTTTATATTGTGTTGAGTTGTGTTCTTTTGTATTGTTGTATTTGTGTTGTATCAGATTTTAGTTGTATTGTACAGCACTTTTGTGTCAACCTTGAGTTGTTTTAATGTTGTTTCTATGTGGTGTTTTTAATCTGCTTTAAGACAAACCATGAGTAAATTCATAAGTCGACACCATTGCTGAGTATTTTCTCCTTAAATATAAATAAATCCTGTAAAATATGTTGAAATGCCGCTTTGGTAAGAATCCTCGTAAACACAGTCGGTTATGTCTGAAGTGAACATAAACAGTTGAGCTAGGAAACGTGTGTATATCAGTATGTTGGATCCGTGCAGCTCTTAAAGGGACGGCAGCCTAATAAATCTGCTTAAACGACGAGACAAAGATAAAATCACTCACTGCTGTCAATTAGTGATATTTCAATAATGTTGATATACCGTGCAGCCCTAAGACTAAAACTGCGTCCGGAATCACATACTGTATAGTAGGTACTACATTTGCTTTGAAACACTTCACGACCATTAAAAAGTATGTTTTATATAGTATGAATGACATTTAGATGCTCTATATCCACTCCTGTGGCCTCATGGGACGCGCAGTTCAGACCCTCACCGGAAGCAGACGCTCGTCCGCAGACGTTCACGAGTGTGTGTCACACTCCTCTGTTCCTGCCTCCTGTAGCAGCGAAGATGCAACTCAAGTCTCTAATGAACGTGTTAATGAGGTTCTGAGAGTCACTCACCATCCCGGCCTGATGATGCGGTATCTGCCACTCACGGACAGATCCACGACTGTCGAACCCAAGCGGTTCTGATCTCCAATCGGGCCTCCGTCCACCACAACCGCCAGACTGGGCCACAGATCCTCAAACTCCTGCAGAACACCACACACACACACACACACACACACACACACACACGTCAAACTCAGGCCAAAGCCCACT
This sequence comes from Scardinius erythrophthalmus, assembly GCF_964197995.2. Lineage (NCBI taxonomy): Eukaryota > Metazoa > Chordata > Actinopteri > Cypriniformes > Leuciscidae > Scardinius > Scardinius erythrophthalmus. Next base: position 39,331,808 of record NC_138236.1, read on the forward strand.
GAGAAAGCACTGGGAGTTGTGGAGTCGTGTGCTTACGCTAGCAGCAACTGTACTGGTGTGAGCGCTGACGTTAGCGCTGGTGAGCGCGAGCGGTTCGCCACACATCTGACAGAGGCGTCTCATGAACGGGTGATCTGGGATACGGACCCCGATGAGCTGCAGCAAACACAACATTAATGACACGGCTCTTAAACACAGACGACAACATTAAAGTACACTTCACATCTTAAAGTCCCCCTGTGGTGAAATATAAGCCTTTAATGTTGTTTATGTGTCTATGTGGTGTGTTTAATGTGCTTTAAGACAAAGCATGTGGGGGGGTTCCGGTCGAGGAAATGACGGAGTGAGTCGCGTTTCTGCCCTGCTCCCAACCTCTACGTTTATAACTTTTCTTACAGTCCAACTAAAGTGTTAAAAACGATCCCCAACACTTAAGTATATTTGACAGGGCATCGCTGCTTGAGAGAATGACCAGTAGATCGAAAAAAGGGGACCAGAAAGGAGAGAACGACCCTCCGAACACCGTGCTGCCTAAGCTAGCAGATATGCTAGCTAAACACGAGGTTTCTCTTATGACTAAGTTCCAGGTGGAATTCAACACTGCGTTCTCCAAGCTCGAGGAGCGGGTTGATAAATTCCAGAATACCTTACTCGACCACCAACAGCGTCTCGCGTCATTGGAGACATTTGCTAATTCCACGAGCCAAGACATGAAGGCCATGGAAGCAGAGCTGACCGCATTATCTGAAGCGAACGCTAAGCTACAGACTAAGCTTGTCGACCTGGAAGGCCGCTCTAGAAGAAACAACATAAGGATAGTGGGCCTTCCAGAGAACATAGAAAAAAGCCGTAGGGTGGCCACCTTCACTCAAGTTTTGGTGGAGGTTCTCGGCGACCAAATATTAAACTCTGCCCCTGAACTCGACCGAGCTCACCGCCCCCTAGCTCCAAAGCCGGGGCCTGGCGGCAAAGCCTGGCCCGTTATTATTCGCTTCCTTAAGTTTCAAGAGCGGGAGTTGGTTGTGCGTGAAGCTCGACGTTTACGGGGCAAACTAAACTACAGGGGCTCTGAGATCCACATATTCGAAGATTACTCACCCGAAGTGGCAGAACAACGCTCTGAATACCGGGCCGTGATGAAGCAGCTATATGACCTGGGCCTTAAACCGACTCTCCTTTTCCCTGCCAGGCTGTTCATCAGGCCCGAAACCGGACCGCGACGCCACCTCCCCTCCCCGAAAGCTGCTCAGGACTTCGTCGCTTCTCATCGTCAAAGCAGCTCGGGATCCACGGAGGACGGGTAACGTAACTCGCGTAGCTCTGTGACGGCGGAGCTAGACCTGCACGACTGGTGATTTACTGCCAGCTTTACTCCAGCTTTACTCCCTTTCCAAGGGCTACTGTAAATTGAGGTCCCTCGGATGTGGTCCACTTTTAACTACTGGACAGCCAAGACACGACAACCCCCTTGCTTTATCGTTTACTGAGCTGGTAAGACTGCTCCAGGACTTATAGCCATAAATAGCTAATGCTACCATATACTTTCTGTGCCAATGATACCCCTAAGTTTAGTTTCTCTTCTAGCTCCTTTCTTTATTTACTTCTATTTACCTATTTATTTATTTTCTTTCATTGGCAATGTTTGTGTTCGATTTTATGGTTGATGTTAGTATTTTTGTTAGGCTGTGGTGATATGTAACTTTATGTATGCGCATGCGCGACCGTGTTTGTGGGTGATGATGTGAGTAGCCTATATGGACGCGCCACATCCTTTTGCAGCCTACTTTATTTACTTTTATTTACCTATTTATTTATCTTCCTTCACTGTCAATGTTGAGTTCGATTTTATGGTTGATGTTAGCATTCGTGTTAGGCTATGGTGATTTGTAACTTTATGTATGCGCACGCGCGACCGTATGTGTGTGGGGATGCGAGTATATGTACGCGCCACATCCTTTTGCAGCCTACTTTATTTACTTTTATTTACCTATTTATTTATTTTCTTTCATTGTCAATGTTGAGTTCGATTTTATAGTTGATGTTAGCATTCTTGTTAGGCTGTGATGATTTGTAACTTTATGTATGCGCACGCGCGACCGTATGTGTGTGATGTGAGTATATGTACGCGCCACATCCTTTTGCATCCTACTTTATTTACTTTTATTTACCTATTTATTTATTTTCTTTCTTTGTCAATGTTGAGTTCGATTTTATGGTTGATGTTAGCATTCTTGTTAAGCTGTGTCGGCGGACACTGGAGAAAGATGCTGTCTGAATGACGAGTTGTTTCGGTTTGTTTTGGTAATGTTTTGACACTGGACTATTTTGCTGTTCATGGGAGTTGGGGACACTAGGAATTCACGCGGAAGTGTATGAGACACACCGCTGTGCAATGGACACTGAAAATATTGTTTGCTATCGGGGTTTTCCAGGCCAGAGTTTTGTGTGTGTGTGTGGTTGTTATCCGGTGTGCCCCCCCCCCCTTTTTTTTTTTTTTTTTTTCTTCTTTCTCTCTCACTCTCTCCCTCTTTATCTCCTTCTTCACCCCCAATCCCTGTTTCGCTTACTCAAGGAATATCAATAAGGTATGTCAAGCATGAACAATATAATTAGATTTATTTCATGGAATGTGCGGGGGGTGGGTGGCCCCACTAAGAGCGATAAGATAATGACCCACTTACAACAGCTCAAAGGTGACGTGTTTTTTATTCAGGAGACACACCTGCGCAATAGGGAGGTGACACGACTTAAAAGGAATTGGGTTGACCATGTTTTTCATTACAGATTTAATGAAAGGGCCAGAGGCACCGCCATTATGATTCGTAAAAACGTCATGTTTGAACCAGGTAAAGTGGTATCAGACCTTAACGGTCGCTTTGTTATAGTCGCTGGCAAATTACAAAATACACCCGTCATCTTGGCCAGCGTCTACGGTCCTAACTGGGATGACTGTTCATTCATATCCAAACTATTCACGTCACTACCAAACATTGATAATCATCGTATAATTATAGGCAGGGATTTTAATCTGGTGCAAGACCCCATACTAGACAGATCGTCAAACAAACCGTACTCTGTAAGCAAATCAGCCAAAACTTTACATGACTTTTTACGCTGGATACTCTTATAGGTTACGTCCGTGGATCACGGCTGAACGCGTCTTCTCCGCACTCATTTAAGTTACAAACAAACATTTTTCACCTATCGTGCGTCTACTCTACACCCGTACCACTGAAAAGACGGATTATATCCAAGACTTAAGCCATAAATTAGTATTAATATTGATAGCACCACTGGTAGCGTCGTTGCTAACTTAACTTACTGTCCATCTGTTAAAATGGCGAATATATCAAATGTAAGTAGTCTACCTTTTGGTGCAGGTGAGGACACATTTGAGCTGCACGCGGTGCAGTCTGAGCTGGAAGCTGTTGAGAAACAGATCCACGACCTTTTAGTAAGAAAAGCCGAGCTGATAGACCGGCGTTTGGCTCTCGAAACATCGCGCGCCGAGGCACACAAATCAGAGATTAATGTTACTAACCCGCTGACTCCGACCTCGTCTACTCCGTGCGTTCCTCAACATCGGTCCCGAACGTCGAGGTCGCGATCAGCCATGGTCTCGTTCACTCCGGCTCCAACATGCCATCACGAAGCCTGGATTTTTCCGCAGCGGAAGTCGCGAGTCAGGTCTAGACCAAGAAAACTCTCTCCGACCCTCCCGGTTTTCGAGATATCCACACAAAACCGCTTCTCCCCTCTTCGCGAAACAGAACGCGATGCTGTGATCATCGGCGATTCCATCGTTCGACACGTACACGTTACGTTAAATAAAAGTAAGGTGCATAGTCACTGCTTTCCTGGTGCTCGTGTTTCCGAAGTCGCTGCTCACGTTCCCGAGATTCTGAACGAGCGCGTCGGAACCGTTGTCCTGCACGCGGGAGGGGCCGACATCAGACTGCGCCAGACGGAAGTTTTGAAGAAAGACTTCAGGAATCTGATCGATACGGTACGCAGCACATCGCCTGATATAACGATTATTGTGTCAGGACCGCTTCCCACGTACCGACTAGGTCATGAAAAGTTTAGTAGATTATTTGCGCTTAATGAATGGTTAATGTCATGGTGCAATGAGCAGAAACTTCTCTTTGTAAATAATTGGAATCTGTTTTGGGAGCATCCTAGGCTTTACCGTGCTGATGGCTTACACCCAAACAGATTCGGATCGGATCTTCTGTCAGATAACATCTCCAAAATGTTAAATACCTTTTGACTAGTAAACAAAAGTCCAAATCATAGTCTCTGCTGCACCAATTTAACTGATATAAATAGTGTAGAACATTGCATAGAAACTGTGTCTATTCCTCGTTTAGTGAGATCAAATCATAAATCTACTGCAGGATCTAGAAAAAATCTAATTGTTATTAAACCAGAAAATGTTGCTATTGGTAATCAAAAACAATTTTTAAAGCTAGGTCTTTTAAACATTAGATCACTCACACCTAAGGCAGTTATTGTAAATGAAATAGTCACAGATAATAGCTTCGATGTACTTTGCCTTACTGAAACCTGGCTTAAACCAAATGATTATTTCGGTTTAAATGAGTCTACTCCATCAGGATACTCCTATAAGCACGAGCCCCGTCTGAATGGTCGTGGCGGCGGTGTTGCAACAATCTATAGAGATTTTCTCAATGTTACTCAGAAAACGGGTTATAAGTTTATTTCATTTGAAGTACTTGTACTAAATGTTACGCTCTTAGATGATAGAAAAACATCCCTATTATCTCTAGCCTTGGCTACCGTATATAGACCGCCTGGGCCTTACGCTGATTTCCTAAAAGAGTTTGCAGATTTTCTCTCAGACCTATTAGTTAACTTCGATAAAGCATTAATTGTTGGAGACTTTAATATCCATGTAGATAATCAAAATGATGCGTTAGGGGCTGCGTTTACTGATTTATTAAACTCCTTTGGGGTCAAGCAAAACATTACCGGACCGACTCATCGATTTAATCATACACTCGATTTAATTATATCACATGGAACCGATCCAACCGATATAGATATCATTCCACAAAGTGACGATGTCACTGACCATTACATGGTAACTTGCATATTACGTACTCCTGTAATATATCATGCTGCGCCGCGTTATCGATTAGGCAGAACAATCCTTCCATCCACCATAGATAATTTTTCAAACAGCTTATCGGATCTGTCTCAGCTGCTCAGTGAACCCAAACAAACAGATGAACTTGAGGAATTAACTAGCACTATGAGCACCATTCTCTCTGGATCATTGGATATTGTTGCGCCCATTAGATTAAAAAAGGTCAGAGAGAAAAGTAAAGCACCATGGTACAACAGTACTACGCGTGTTCTAAAGAGAGAAACCCGTAATTTAGAGCGTAAATGGAAACAAACCAACTTAGAGGTCTTTAGAATCGCATGGAAAGACAGTATGTCACGTTATAAAAAGGCCCTAAAAGCGGCCAGGGCTGAGCATCTACGCAAACTAATAGAAAACAACCATAACAATCCTAAGTTCTTATTTAACACCGTGGCGAGACTAACAAATAAACAGATGTCTCCTGAACAAAGTATTCCATTACAGTTTAGTAGTAATGATTTCATGAAGTTCTTCACTGAGAAAATAGAAAACATCAGAACCACAATTGTAAACGTTCAATCCTCAATCGCGCCTTATAATTCAGCCTCAATTATCACGCCGCAAGAACAATTACAGTGCTTTTCAACTATAGAACAAAAAGAGTTAAATAAATTTATCATTTCCTCTAAAACAACAACATGTTTATTAGATCCCATACCAACTAAACTATTGAAAGAAGTGTTACCTGTAGTGGAAGAGCCTCTCCTCAATATTATTAACTCGTCTTTATCTTTAGGTCATGTTCCAAGAACATTTAAATTGGCAGTTATAAAACCTCTCATTAAGAAACCACAATTAGATCCGAATAATCTAGTAAATTATAGACCCATTTCAAATCTACCTTTTATGTCTAAAATACTAGAAAAAGTTGTGTCCGCTCAACTGGGCTCTTTCTTACAAGAAAATGACACCTATGAAAAGTTTCAGTCTGGATTCAGGCCGCATCATAGCACTGAAACTGCGCTCGTTAAAATCACAAATGATTTACTTTTAGCTTCTGACCAAGGCTGTATCTCAATATTAGTTTTACTTGATCTTAGTGCTGCGTTCGATACTATAGATCATACAATACTCTTAGATCGACTACAAAATTATACTGGTGTTCAAGGACAAGCATTAAGCTGGTTTAGATCGTATTTATCTGACCGCTACCATTTTGTTTATTTAAATGGAGAAAAATCTATCATAACTCCAGTAAACTATGGAGTGCCGCAGGGATCTGTGTTAGGCCCTCTATTATTCTCAATATATATGCTGCCACTTGGAAATATTATAAGGAAACATGGAATTAGTTTCCATTGTTATGCTGATGACACTCAAATCTATATTTCATCACGGCCAGATGAAAACGCTAAATTATCCAAATTGACAGAGTGTGTTAAAGATATAAAAGATTGGATGACGCATAATTTTCTTTTATTAAATCCAGACAAGACAGAGGTACTACTTATCGGTTCAAAAAACCACCCACAAAACCTCTCACAATACAACTTTAACATAGTAGGATGTCCTGTTACTTCATCCTCTACAGTAAAAGACCTGGGTGTTATATTAGACTGCAACCTGTCTTTTGAAAATCATATTTCATATGTTACAAGAACAGCCTTTTTCCACCTTAGAAACATTGCTAAGCTACGTAATATGCTATCAGTTTCTGACGCAGAAAAGTTAGTTCATGCATTCATGACCTCGAGACTAGATTACTGTAATGCGTTATTAGCCGGTTGTCCTGCATCCTTAATAAACAAGCTACAGTTAGTCCAAAATGCCGCCGCTAGAGTTCTAACTAGATCAAGAAAATATGATCATATAACACCGATTTTATCATCCCTACATTGGTTACCTATAAAGTCCCGTATTAATTACAAGGTATTGCTACTGACTTATAAAGCCCTAAACGGCTTAGCTCCAGTCTATTTAACCGATCTTCTATCGCCCTATAATCCATCGCGCTCTTTAAGATCACTAAATTCGAGGCTTTTGGTCATACCTAGGATATCCAGATCCACCAAAGGAGGGAGAGCATTTTCACATTTAGCACCAAAACTCTGGAATAGTCTTCCGGATACTGTTCGTTGCTCAGACTCACTCTCCCAGTTTAAAACTAGATTAAAGACGCATCTCTTCAGCCAGGCATTCATATAATACTTTTAATCCTACAGTTAAATCCGACCTCTAGTTCATAAACGCCAGAGGAGAACTGGCCCCCGACTGAGCCCGGGTTCTCCCAAGGTTTTTTTTTTCTCCATTAGGTCACCTGATGGAGTTTTTCGGTTCCTTGCCACTGTTGCCTTTGGCTTGCTCAGTTGGGGATATTTGGGGATATTTAATTGAATTAATCAATCAACGATACTATTGATCAGCATTACCGAACGTAGACGTTCCACTAGAAACAAACATTGATGTATTGTTCTAATTTATTACTGTGAAGCTGCTTTGATACAACCTGTGTTGTGAAAAGCGCTATATAAATAAACTTGACTTGACTTGACTTGACTTTGCCAAACGACTAGGCCTCTCTGACCCATGGAGGCACACTTCTCCCACGACCAAGACATTTTCTTTCTTTTCTCATGTGCACCACACCTACACACGCATAGATTTTTTCCTTCTAGACGACAGACTGCTCTCCATGATTAAATCCAGTGACTACCACAGTATCGCAATATCGGACCATGCACCTACCTCCCTTGACTTACACTTATGTACTCACTTCAGCCCCTTCAGGCAGTGGAGATTTAACTCTTCTTTATTATCGGAAGATCCCTACAAGCAATTTATACACTCCCAGATCACTCTTTTTTTTGAGCTGAATGACTTGCCAAACACAAACAGAGGTGTACTTTGGGAAGCTTCGAAGGCTTATATTCGAGGACAGCTTATCTCCTTTGTGTCTAATTCAAAACGAGTCGAAGCGTCACAAACATTAGACCTGTTACAGAAAATTAAGAGCATTGATGACGAATATGCGGCTAACCCGGAACCTATCCTTTACAGAGAGCGTCTTAGACTACAGACAGACTTTGATCTTCTATCTGATAACAAAGCCAGGCTCCGTTTGCTCAAATCTAGACAGCGTTTCTTTGAGTCGGGGGATAAAGCGGGGAAACTTCTGGCTCATCAGGCCAGAGCTGAGGCAACCTCGCGGCTTATTCCTGCCATTAGAGCCAGCTCAGGCGAGTTGCACACTGATCCTGTCACCATTAATAAAATATTTGCTGAATTTTACGCTGACCTATATACCTCTGGCTGCCCCCCCATTGCAGACGAGACGCCTAACGATTTGATTTTCCCCCAAATAGACGCAGAATCAGTGAACGACCTAGGTGCCCTTATAACCACTGCTGAGGTTCAGGGAGCCATTAATTCCCTACAGAGCGGTAAATCCCCAGGGCAGGATGGCTTCACTGTAGAATATTACAAAACTTTTTCCGCTTCTCTCGCACCAGTCCTAAAAAATATGTACAACGAGGCTTTTCATCAGCGTTGCCTTCCGGATACCCTATCTAAAGCCACCATCTCCTTAATTCCTAAGAAAGGGAAAGACCCCCTGCTCTGTGGCAGCTACAGGCCAATCTCACTTCTCAATGTAGACCTCAAAATTCTCGCGAAGGTTCTTGCACTCCGTCTCCAACGGTTAATGCCCTCCATTATTTCGCTAGATCAGACAGGGTTTATGCCGGGCCGACAGTCTTTCCATAACACTAGACGGCTACTCGACATCATTCACTCATCAAATAATAGTATCCCGGAAATTGTGGTGTCCCTCGATGCCGAAAAGGCATTCGACAGGGTCGAGTGGGGATATCTGTACGAGGCAATGGATAGGTTCGGTCTGGGCGGGAATTTTATTCTATGGGTCAGATTATTATACTCATCCCCGACGGCATCGGTTCAAACTAATGACGTGTTATCACCTCCTTTCTCACTTCGGAGAGGCACCAGACAGGGTTGTCCCCTGTCTCCACTTCTATTCGCCATAGCAATAGAACCTCTGGCCATTTGGCTCCGTGCGGAGGAAGGCTTCAAGGGCATCACACGATTTGGCGTAACTCATAAAGTTTCACTATACGCGGATGACCTGCTCCTGTATATCTCTAACCCTGTCACCTCACTCCCTGTCATTTTGAATGTTTTGGAACGGTTCGGTACGTACTCCAGATATAAGCTCAACTACCAGAAAAGTGAGCTTTTGGCGATAAACTCTCTGCATAAGCAGCTCCCACGCTCGTTATCGGCATTTAAGTGGAGTAACGACGGATTTAGCTACTTGGGGGTTTATATTACAACAACTGTGTCTGACTTGTTCCGCAAAAATTTCGTACCTCTGGTCGCAAAAACTGTAAGTGATTTTGACCGATGGGCGGTCCTTCCACTCTCCCTCGTAGGCCGGGCAAATTTGATCAAGATGGTTATCCTCCCCAAATTCCTTTATTTGTTCCAGCACATCCCTGTACTCATGTCCAAATCTTTTTTTGACAAACTGGATACAGTGATATCTAAATTTCTTTGGGGCGGCAAACCTGCCAGGATCCGCAAAACGATCTTACAGTCCCCTAAGTCTGAGGGGGGTCTGGCCCTCCCCAACTTTAGACGGTATTATTGGGCAGCTAACATGCAAAAACTTTTATACTGGATGGGTGGGGACGCCTCACCTCCTGCCTGGGTACATTTGGAGCGATCAAGCGCACGCTTCCCGTTGCGGTCGGTCCTATGCTCCCAACTCCCTTTGCCTTCAGGCTCTGCTGGCTCGTGCCCGATTGTATCCCTCTCACTCAAGATCTGGAGTCAGATTAGGAAGTGCTTAGGTTTACAGGGTCCCTCCATCCTGACACCACTTTTCCAAAATCATGTCTTTACCCCCTCAAGGTCAGATTTGGAATTCAGGGCCTGGCATAGCAATGGTATCATTAGTGTTAGGGACCTATACAAGGATGGCATATTTGCATCCTTCACAGAGCTCTCATCTCTTCACAACTTGCCAAAGTCACACCTCTTCCGCTTTTTTCAGATCAGAGACTTTGTTAAGAAAACATTTCCCCATTTTCCAAATCGCCCCCCCGAAACCCTGACTGACTCCCTCTTGGTGACAGACCCCAATAGTAGAAAATGCATTTCTGTATTGTACGAGTCACTAGGATCGACCTCTACAAACCCTGGTGCCTTTTCCAAAGCCGCGTGGGAGGGCGACTTGAACATGGCTATTACGGACGAGCAGTGGGGCCATGCTCAGGTTATGGTTCATTCTTCTTCTATATGTGCCCGTCATGGTCTAATCCAGTGTAAGATCCTCCATAGAGTTCATTACACAAATGCAAAATTGTCTAAAATATACCCTAATGTCCGAGACGCCTGTAACAGGTGTAACCAGTCCCCTGCCAATCATACACATATGTTCTGGTCCTGCCCTAAACTGACAACTTTTTGGGTTAACTTTTTTGACACCTTGAGTAGAGCCTACGAACACACTATCCCTCCCAGCCCTTTGTCAGCCATTTTTGGCATTTCCCCAGACACTGACCTCCCTGTTGCGCTGGAGCGGGCCCTGGCATTTACATCATTGCTAGCCCGAAGGTTGATTCTGCTCAACTGGAAGCTTCCCTGCCCCCCCACACATGATCGTTGGATTAAAGAAGTGCTTGTCAATCTGAGGTTGGAGAAGCTGTGTAACCCAATGTTTCTTAACTCAATTTATAATAGTTCCAACATTTTACCTTCAAGTACATTTTAAATCTTTGTTTTAATAATCTTTTGTCACGCTTTACAGAAGGACACTGATTCAGATTTTTTAAAGCACATGTAAAGCATTTGATTATAAATTTCACGGTAGTATGTTATGACATTACATTTAAAGTTAGTATATTTTAAATGTACTAAATTGCATTAAAATTAGGGCTGGGCAATATGACCAAAATCTCACATCCCGATAACAATATATATCATGATATAGTACCTTTTCTGTAAATTCAATCAATTAATAATTTATATATATATTTATCACATGGAAAATGCTTTATTTTAGTATATATAAACTAAAAGAATAGTTGATATATACAGGGTTCCCACTCTAAACCAAATGTCAAATTCCCTGACTTTTCCCTGACTTTCACTGACTAAAAAGATGAATTTCCATGACCTATAATGAACGGCAAAACAGGCTGCTGTTTTGCGGAGCACCGAGCTGTTCTGTTTTGTAGAAAGCCTTTCTTTAAAGTGAATTTCGTTTTCTATAAATTGTATCTTAATTTTAATTTATTTTTCATCAACCAATTGCCTGTATTTAATAAATGAGAAGCAAATATATAGCAGACAATCAAATCAAAGTCCGTATTATTATTTTTGCAAAGGTCCCCTCAGGGGCTCCGTAGAAAGATGTGTGAAACAGCGCGATAAAAAAATTGTTATAAAAAAAATTACATTTTGATAAATGGAGACTAAAATTTAAAGCAACAAACTAAATTCCCTGATATTCCATGACTTGGACAAAAAATATATAAAATTCCCTGACTTTCAATGTCTGGAATAGACCTTTTCAAATTCCATGACATTCCAGAAATTCCATGACCCGTGGGAACCCTGTATATATGTATATATTAAGAAACTTGCTGAGCTCGGTTCATGCGACAGGGTCTAAAGATCACGGAAAGGAAACCGAGACGGCAGAAAACAGCATCGTGCTTGTCTTCTGTATTTTACAAAAGCTTTAGAGTTTTTAATAATTTTTTGCTGCTATCTGTATGACGATAAATTACTGATTAACACTCAGGACAAAACTTCCTGTGATCGTGCCGACACCTCACACACACACACGTTCTAGCATTGATAGCTTGACATCGCAGCATGTTCATTGTCAACATAAAATAGTTAACCAAACATAGAGAAAGTTAACCCAACCATGTCCATGCTACAGAGGTAGCCCCTCGTTCAGGAGCGAGCTCCTCGGTTTGCCTTGGCTGGTCCTTCTCCTGCTCGGGTCACCCGGTTCTAGGGTTGACAACTTCAGAAAAGAAAAATGCGGGACAATCGTGGTTCTTTACAGGAAAATAAGGGACACTCAAAATAGTTGTACTGTATCACACAGTATATGTCATTTCAAGTTCGTATGTGTTTAACATTTTCTCAGATATAAACACATTTGTTTTGCTTAACCTATTTATGTACAATTTAAAATTCTAAAATGAATTTTAAGGTCACACAAAAAAGTCACATTACACACAAACCATAGTTCAAAATAATAGCATTTATCTGAAATAGAAAGCTTTTGTAACATTACCCAGCCGGCACATGACCGACCTTCAACGTTGAAATATGGTTGAAATAATGTCAGTTGTTGTTTCATATATTTCATATGATATAACGTTTAATGTTAAATGGTTGAAAAAGGTTAACAAAAACACTTCTAAATCAACGTTGAAATTTTTACAAGATCTGTACGTTGAAACAACTTGATGTTTTCAACAACATTCAACAGAAATATTTGTGTATATATACATTTTAAAGAAATTAAAGAAAGTAATATTATAGCATACCTTTCCCTCAGGAAGATTTCATGTTTTCTTGCGTTGGCTAGATGTTGGACTCATGAACAATAAACACGTTGTTTGAATTCACTAAAACTGATTTGCCGAAATCAAAACCCGGCCGGACAGTGAAAGGGATTTGCCGTTAGCGCAAGTCCAGAATCTCCGGATCGAACCGGGAGCGACCAGACAGCAGAGGATTCTATTCGCAAATCAAACAATAATTTGTCAAAAGAACAAAAGAATAAATTCTCAATTTGTTTGTTATTCAAAAAGTTAGTTATTCGTATGGTCTGATGCGCGTGAGTGTGGGCTGTGATTGGATGATGCGGTGTCGTGATCATTCTCAAGTGTCATGTTGCTGTTGTATCAGTCAGTGGTTAGATCAGCGTAGCAGTCTATTTAATCGGGACAAGGGAGGTCCCGTACGGGACAAATAAATTAGACCCAAAATACGGGACGTCCCGGCTAATTTGGCAACCCTACCCTGTTCTGTCTCCCCTTCACGCTTGGTGGGGACTGAGTCAAGTGATTCATGTGAATCAAGTCCCCTTTCTGCCAGCATCCGCATGGCGTGTAAGATTGCATTATCCAAATGATGAAAAAGTTTTGCCATAAACAATGTTTTTTTGCGACACCACAATATAAACGATAGAGCATAATATGAAACAATATAGACTTTTTATATCGCCAATACGATATACAGTATATCGTCATATCGCAGAGCCCTACATCACAGCCATGGAAACATAGGGATTCATGACGAATGAGACAGTTGTGCGTGAGATTTTATTTTAGAGAATAGTTGCACATATTAAATCAACTAATCGAATATTCACAAATCGTGACTCATCCCTGCATGGAATCTCTCGTTTCTTTTCCCAAATCTTCACTCACGTCTCACCCATTTTCTAAGGGGATTATAAACGTTTCTTCCTTGGTTCGCTTTTAATTAGGCCTATTATATTCATATTCTTTACTGTGGTAAAGTAGAAAAACGCTGTAGGAATGATAGCCTACATTTTTACTTGCACGTCAAATTCTTTTTAACACAGTTTGTGCTTGTTATTAGACATGGTAAAGCGCGTCAAGTTTATTTGTAAACCGCATTTCACACAGACGGATGATTTTAGTTTGGCTTTCTCTGGCAGCGCAATATCAAACATAGCCTAAATGTCTTGCCCTTGTGTCGGATAAAATTCGCTCTTCAGACCATTCACAACAAGTAGAAAACATGAAGATATCAGAAAAGAGATTGATTGTCTCTTCCTGCTCGTGTCCCACATCCCTGATCCCTCTCAAAGCACAGACGGTAGACTATATGACATGTTGTGTGGAAATATAAAACTAAAGTTGTTTTTTTATTAATACAAATAATTCATACAAATTGAAATTTATAAATAAAATAGCATTTTAAGCCTGTGTAATTTTTGCCACCGAAAGGATCAAAATGGCTCCGTCAACTACAGTGTTATCCTAAAAAATGTGTCCTGTAATATGGTATGTTTTTGTACCTTTATTGCACAATTGATCCTTAGGTACAAAATTGCCTTTTAAGTGATACAAAATTATAGGGTACTATTGTGTCATTCTAACTATTGTTCAGTATCACCCCAGTGTTGGACATTTGTGCCTGAAACACTACAGTTTGGTGCTTTTCCCCTGAAAGGGTCATTAAGAAGAGACTTTCATGCTTTGCTCTTCAAAAATGATGCAAGTGCCTACTTAGATAATTACAACACAAATACACACTGTTCTTAAATGTACAGTATGTACAGAGTTTAAAAACTATGTCAATACAATATTCATGATTAAGAGTACGTTTGCATGACAACAATTGCATTTTTCGCATACAAATGATACCCATTCAATTTTTATCCGCGAAAACTATTAAAAACGCTGCATTCTTCTGCTAGACCATTAGATGGTGATGACACTTTGTGAAAAAACACTACAGACATATAGACCTTATGCAGCCCCGTCCCTTTTCAGCACTGCGTTCGTTGTCTTTTGTCTTCCAGTTTGTATTTCCACAGCGATCTTACGTATTTATGAATGAACTACCCATTTTAAAATCTTTAAAAAGACTTCTACTTTAAACATTACAATGCTCGTGATAACTTTCGTTAACTCTACAATAAGTAAATCCACACAGAGTTTGTGAGTGTGAGAGCTTGTGAGTGTGTGCGTCTGTGAGTGTGAGAGCTTGTGAGTGTGTGCGTCTGTGAGTCTTGAGTGTTTGCGTCTGTGAGTGTGTACGTCTGTGAGCCTGTGAGTGTGTGCATCTTTTGAGTCTGTGAGTGTGAGAGCTTGTGAGTGTGAGAGCTTGTGAGTGTGAGAGCTTGTGAGTGTGAGAGCTTGTGAGTGTGTGCGTCTGTGAGTCTTGAGTGTTTGCGTCTGTGAGTGTGTACGTCTGTGAGCCTGTGAGTGTGTGCGTCTTTTGAGTCTGTGAGTGTGAGAGCCTGTGAGTGTGTGCGTCTGTGAGTGTGTGAGTCTGTGAGTGTGAGAGCTTGTGAGTGTGTGCGTCTGTGAGTCTGAGTGTTTGCGTCTGTGAGTGTGTACATCTGTGAGCCTGTGAGTGTGTGCGTCTTTGAGTCTGTGAGTGTGAGAGTTTGTGAGTGTGTGCGTCTGTGAGTGTGTGCGTCTGTGAGTGTGTGAGCTTGTGAGTGTGAGAGCTTGTGAGTGTGTGCGTCTGTGAGTGTGTGAGTCTGTGAGTGTGTGTGTCTGTGAGTGTGTGCGTCTGTGAGTGTGTAGGTCTGTGAGAGTGAGAGTTTGTGAGTGTGTGCGTCTGTGAGTTTAGTGTAGAGAACAAGTTCTGACGTTGAGTTTTCTGATTTGTATTTTTCTTTATTTTTTATACATTATTTATTGTTCTGACAGCTCAGCCCTTTACACAAAAACATCTTCTTGTGCACTTTATTTAAAAAAGACTATATATTTGGCAGATGTAAAGCATATGTGTAGTTCCATTTTTTTTATTTATTATTATTACTTTAAAGGGAGTCACCCCAGGTGAATAGGAAAAAAAGTACATACATACATACATACATACATACATACATCTTCTTCCGCTTATCCGGGGCCGGGTCGTGGGGGCAGCAGTCTAAGCAGAGATGCCCAGACTTCCCTCTCTCTAGACACTTCCTCCACCTTTTCCGGGGGGACACCGAGGTGTTCCCAGGCCAGCTGGGAGACATAGTCCCTCCAGCGTGTCCTAGGTCCTCTCCGGGGCCTCCTCCCGGTGGGACGCACCCGGAACACCTTCCAGATGCCAGATGCCTGAGCCACCTCAGCCGACCCCTCTCGATGTGGAGGAGCAGCGGCTCTACTCTGAGCTTCTCACCCTATCTCTAAGGGATCGCCCAGCCACCCTGCGGAGAAAGCTCATTTTGGCCGCCTGTATCCGGGATCTTGTCCCTTCGGTCATGACCCACAGCTCATGACCATAGGTGAGAGTAGGAACGTAGATTGACCGGTAAATCGAGAGCTTCGCCTTGTGGCTCAGCTCTTTCTTCACCACGACAGACCGCTACATCGACCGCATTACTGCAGAAGCTGCACCAATCCATCTGTTAATCTCCCGTTCCATCCTTCCCTCACTCGTGAACAAAACCCCAAGATACTTGAACTCCTCCACTTGAGGCAGGAACTCTCCACCAACCTGAAGTGGGCAAGCCACCCTTTTCCGACTGAGAACCATGGCCTCGGAATTGGAGGTGCTGATCCTCATCCCAGCCGCTTCACACTCGGCTGCAAACCGTCCCAGTGAATGCTGGAGGTCCTGGTCTGATGGGGCCAGCACGACAACATCATCCGCAAAAAGCAGAGACGAAATCGTGTGGTTCCCAAACCTGACCCCATCCGGCCCCTGGCTGCGCCTAGAAATTCTGTCCATAAAAATTATGAACTGAACCAGCGACAAAGGGCAGCCCTGCCGGAGTCCAACATGCACCGGGAAACAGTCTGACTTATTGCCGGCAATGCGAACCAGGCTCCTGCTCCGGTCATACAGGAACCAGACAGCCCTTAGCAAAGGGCCCCTGACCCCATACTCCCAGAGCACCCAACACAAGATGCCGCGAGGGACACGGTCAAATGCCTTCTCCAAATCCACAAAGCACATGTGGACTGGTTTGGCAAACTCCCACGAACCCTCCAGCACCCTGGAGAGGGTATAGAGCTGATCCAGTGTTCCACGACCAGGACGGAAACCTCACTGTTCCTCCTGAATCCGAGGTTCTACTATCGGCCGTATTCTTCTCTCCAGTATCTGGCATACACTTTCCCGGGGAGGCTGAGAAGTGTGATCCCCCTGTAGTTGGAACACACCCTCCGGTCCCCCTTCTTAAGAAGAGGCACCACCACTCCGGTCTGCCAGGCCAAAGGTACTGTCTTTGAACGCCACGCGATGTTGCAGAGGCATGTCAGCCAAGACAGCCCCACAACATCCAGAGACTTGAGGTACTCAGGGCGGATCTCATCCACCCCCGGTGCCTTGCCACCGAGGAGCTTCTTAACTACCTCTGAGACTTCAGCTTGGGTGATGGACGAGTCCACCTCCGAGCCCCCAGCCTCTGCTTTCTCAATGGAAGACGTGTCGGTGGGATTGAGGAGATCCTCGAAGTATTCCCTCGAAGATGACATCCCCAGTTGAGGTCAACAGCTGCCCATCTCCACTGTAAACAGGGCCTGGCTCCAGGGTGGGGCCCCGGCTGCGCCATGCGTGGCGACGTCACGGTCCTTGATTTTGAATCAGTCATAAAGGTTTTTTTTTAACCACTCTTAGTCTGACCCGTCACCTAGGACCTGCTTGCCTTGGGAGACCCTACCAGGGACATATAGCCCCGGACAACATAGCTCCTAGGGTCGTTCGGGTACTCAAACCCCTCCACCACGGTAAGGTGGCAGTTCAAGGAGGGGGAACTACCCTACTTTTTTTTTTTTTTTGAAAAAAAGTAACTAATAGATATCAGTATGAAACTTCCCTAGTTGATTACTGACATTAAGACAAATACCTTTTGTATTACAAGTTTTTAGAATATTTGTGTTTAAATATGCAAATTAGGTAGTATCTCATTAAATATGCGCTAATTTGCATATATTTCCAGAAGAGAAATATGAATATTTGATAAAGCCAGATTCAAAATTCTTGTTTCATTTTTTTGACATATTAGAGTCAAAGGTTTTTACAGAGGGGATTTTGGATTTTTTATCCCTTTTATCACTTCATTAATCAGAAAAAACTGTTAACAGCCATAAAAAAATAAATGTTCACTTTAGGTATAGAATGTTGTATAAATCAGAATCTGAATGAAATATGAACAAACCCCTCTGTAAAAACCTTAAAGTCCCTGTAAAGGCAATTCTAAAAAAAAAAATTCTAAACACATTATAAATTGAGCGTCAGCGTCAGTTCTGGCAGGCCAGGTAGTCAAGACACTGCTAATGCTATTGCTACAACACTGTCCCGTCAGCTGATCTGCTTCAGCTGAGCTGCATTAGCTGGTTAACTCCCCTCGCTGCTCAATGGCCAAGCTCAAACAAGGCGCCCTATTTAAAGCACATTCAGTTTGCACATACATGCTTGCTGCTCGCTACTGCTGCCCGCCACCTCCCCAGCTCCTCCTTATGCATAACGTGGCATTTTGCTTTATGTCATGTTGCCTGCTCTGTTCACAGGGGGATATTTTAGCTCTCACAGTCCTAAACTGTGTGAACGTTCCCTAATGCTGCTGCTGCTGTCCTCTGACTCTCTGCTATTTCATGGTGCTCATGAAAGGTCAGAGGACTCCCTGAACAGAGCCATACCGCCAAATTTCAATTCAGGAACATCAACCTGTTTGCAATCTATTCAATAAAAATTCTTAAATTATTTTTATTGTCTGTGTGTTCTTGACTTAATGGACCTGACAGAAATGTTATAATGACTGTGAATGGTGAAGTACTGAATTGGGGAGTTAGACCGTTAAACAGTTTTTCACAATTGCTGTGTTCCGGAATTTTTGGGCAGGGCTAAAACGGCGGCTCGATGACGCACTGGAGCCGCTGAGCTCCTGGACACCCCCCTACTTGATGATGCACTGGAGCCGCTGAGCTCCTGGACACCCCCCTACTTGATGACGCACTGGAGCCCCTGAGCTCCTGGACACGCCCCTACTTGATGACGCACTGGAGCCCCTGAGCTCCTGGACACGCCCCTACTTGATGAAGCACTGGGGCCCCTGAGCTCCTGGACACGCCCCTACTTGATGACGCACTGAAGCCCCTGAGCTCCTGGACACGTCCCTACTTGATGACGCACTGGAGCCCCTGAGCTCCTGGACACGCCCCTACTTGATGACGCACTGAAGCCCCTAAGCTTCTGGACACGCCCCTACTTGATGACGCACTGGAGCCCCTGAGCTCTATGACTGTGAACTGTGAAGTACTGAATTGTGGAGTTTTTTTGGGCGGGGCTAAAACGGGGGCTCGATGACGCACTGGAGCCCCTGAGCTCCTGGACACGCCCTACTTGATGACGCACTGGAGCCCCTAAGCTTCTGGACACGCCCCTACTTGATGTAAAGGCAATTCTAAAAAAAAATTCTAAACACATTATAAATGTTATAATGACTGTGAACTGTGAAGTACTGAATTGTGGAGTTTTTTTGGGCGGGGCTAAAACGGGGGCTCGATGACGCACTGGAGCCCCTGAGCTCCTGGACACGCCCTACTTGATTACGCACTGGAGCCCCTGAGCTCCTGGACACGCCCCTACTGTCGATGACGCACTGGAACCGCTGAGCTCCTGGACACGCCCCTACTTGATGACGCACTGGAGCCCTTGAGCTCCTGGACACGCCCCACTTGATTACGCACTGGAGCCCCTGAGCTCCTGGACACGCCCCTACTTGATGACGCACTGGAGCCCCTGAGCTCCTGGACACGCCCCTACTTGATGACGCACTGAAGCCACTGAGCTCCTGGACACGCCCCTACTTGATGACGCACTGGAGCCCCTGAGCTCCTGGACACGCCCCTACTTGATGACGCACTGGAGCCGCTGAGCTCCTGGACACGCCCCACTTGATGACGCACTGGAGCCCCTGAGCTCCTGGAAACGCCCCTACTTGATGACGCACTGAAGCCCCTAAGCTTCTGGACACGCCCCTACTTGATGTAAAGGCAATTCTAAAAAAAAATTCTAAACACATTAGAAATGTTACAATGACTGTGAACTGTGAAGTACTGAATTGTGGAGTTTTTTTGGGCGGGGCTAAAACGGGGGCTCGATGACGCACTGGAGCCCCTGAGCTCCTGGACACACCCTACTTGATGACGCACTGGAGCCCCTAAGCTTCTGGACACGCCCCTACTTGATGTAAAGGCAATTCTAAAAATAAATTCTAAATACATTATAAATGTTATAATGACTGTGAACTGTGAAGTACTGAATTGTAGAGTTTTTTTGGGCGGGGCTAAAACGGGGGCTCGATGACGCACTGGAGCCCCTGAGCTCCTGGACACGCCCCTACTGTCGATGATGCACTGGAACCGCTGAGCTCCTGGACACGCCCCTACTTGATGACGCACTGGAGCCCTTGAGCTCCTGGACACGCCCCACTTGATGACGCACTGGAGCCCCTGAGCTCCTGGACACGCCCCCACTTGATGACGCACTGGAGCCCCTAAGCTCCTGGACACGCCCCTACTTGATGATGCACTGAAGCCCCTGAGCTCCTGGACACGCCCCTACTTGATGACGCACTGGAGCCCCTGAGCTCCTGGACACGCCCCTACTTGATGACGCACTGGAGCCCCTGAGCTCCTGGACACGCCCCTACTTGATGACGCACTGAAGCCCCTGAGCTCCTGGACACACCCCTACTGTTGATGACACACTGGAGCCGCTGAGCTCCTGGACACGCCCCTACTTGATGATGCACTGTAGCTGCTGAGCTCCTGGACACGCCCCTACTTGATGACGCACTGGAGCCCCTGAGGCTGGCCCCTCCCCTAACAATATAAATAGAGCACATTCACATCAGTTTGCCACTCAATCGCGAGTTACTGTCTGTACTATTAGTTACTACAGCCTACAGTTTGCTAGCTAACTATGCCTTTGTCACGGAAATGCGTACTACCTGCATGTGATCACGTACAAAACAGATCGGTGTCCTTATTTAAATTCCGAAAAACGATCACATCAAGAAGAGGTGGATTAATTTTGTTAAGAGCCACCTTGATTGAGAGCTGAGGATCACTGCCAAAAACCACCTCTGTAGTGATCATTTTACACGCGATACTTTTATAAACTTTCGTCGGAGACAACTGGGATTCACTGATAATCCGCTGTTACTGGTGAATGGGGCCGAACCGACTATCTCCCGCCTTGGTGTTCATCCTCCCGTCGCGCCGACAACTGGTGCCATCATCGGCAGTGCGTGCCATTCTATGTTATGAATGACAGAAAAGTTATCTGAACAATTTAGAGCATATTCTGTTTCTCAGCTTGTGTGTTGCAATAATAATATTCAACAGTCCATTATCTCTTGGATTTATGCACATCATTTTCATGCTTAATATAACAACCATGATGGCTGTTAGTTTGATCTGTAACTATAAAGCGTAAAAATATGTTTTATTCTATGTTATTTATTGCTAGCCTAACTTTATTTGGCTAAGTTAGGTTATGCTAGTTACATATAGCTAACTTGCATAAAAGGGTTGCATAAAATTGGTTGCTGATAAAAAGGGAAATTATCATATTTGGATCCGACAACATTGTACAGGAGAGAGAGAGCTTTCAAACGGTGTATGTGATGTAAGGGTGCAGACAGCGATCGCGGAGCAGCATGTTGATTTAGAACGCCAACTTTTGTTGAATTTAGGAGAAATCTACAGACAAAGTGTAGTAAAATAAAGACCTAAATGTGTATTTTGGACTTTTTTTCACCACAAGTCTGAAAGAAGACCCAAATTCTCAAAATTGACCAGTGAAAAAAAAAAAAACGATGTTTTTGCCTGCCGTGTCTCCTCTAACAGCTCAGGGATGTTAAACCTGTTTGTGCACTTGCTGAAGATTTTTTTGCACTGTGAATTTGCACTGTCAGTTCTGTTTTTGAATAAAGAGTTGAAAATTAATGCTTTTTTTTTTTGGAGTGGGCTGGACGACCACCAGATGTTACCACTTGCTCGCTCCTCCAATATAGTGCCTGACTGGTTCCCATTGAAAACAACTGGGAAAATCTGCTATCCTCGAGAAAGAAACAGTTTGATGGACACACAGAGTTTCATGAGGACGCCTGCTTCACTTCCTTCTCTTCCTCGCTGTAACAACAGTATCCTGTACTAAAAATGCACATATTACATACATAAAGGACATATTTTTAGGTCACTGTAATAGGGCTTGGGCGTCGTGACGTCATACTTGGCGTGGCGGCCATGTTGATGGCCTCGCGAATGTAAACATACAGCAAGTCGAACGAGGAGAAGCAGAGTTGGGAGAAAGAAAAGAGATATTAAAGTCCCGAAAATGATGTGGAATTTACGGGGATACGTTAAAAAGTGTAGTTAGTAGCTGTCAACCCTCCCGTTTTTTCCGGGTTTCTCACGCATTTGAGCTCTTTTCCCGCTGTCTTCCCGTTTTAGTATTTTCCTATAAAATTCCCGAAAAATGAAAATTTCAACATTCATCTTTCTGTTGCTATCCCTCTGCTGACAGCAAAAATTTGTACTACAAAACTGCAGCATGTTAAGCGAGTTGTGAAGCTAGGTCTAATGTGACTTTGCTTACAGATTGGCATGAAATCGTGCTCTCACAACAACCATGCTGTTATCTTAAAAAGGCCAATATCACTCTAAGGTTGCCTTCAAGTAAGCAAAACGATGCTTTGAAAACATCTGTTTCGCTGGAAGGGCAAGGGGGTAGCAACAGGACAACAGTACAGAGACTG
This sequence comes from Scardinius erythrophthalmus, assembly GCF_964197995.2. Taxonomy (NCBI): domain Eukaryota; kingdom Metazoa; phylum Chordata; class Actinopteri; order Cypriniformes; family Leuciscidae; genus Scardinius; species Scardinius erythrophthalmus. The sequence continues at coordinate 39,354,433 of NC_138236.1, forward strand.
ACAGGTCCAATGGAAGGGCTAACATTAATGTTATGAGAGTAAGGTATTAAAATACGGGATATTTTACAGGAAAATTTGTCCACATACTGGTCCCTGGTTTCCCTATTTAACGTATCCCGGTAAACTCCACATCCTTTTCGGGATTTTAACATCTTTTTTCTTTCTTTTCTTCTCTCAACTCTGCTTCTCCTCGTTCGACTTGCTGTATGTTTACATTCGCGAGGCCATCAACATGGCCGCCACGCCAAGTATGACGTCACGACGCCCAAGCCCTATTAAGAATGGAAGGTGCATGATGGTCCTTGGTCTGATTTCCAGTGTCTATTGTAGTTACCTATTATCTGCCGTCCCTCACACTGCTACACTACCTGACCTCTGACCTCTTCCTTCAGTCCTGCTCAAACCACGCATGCTCTAATATCTGCTCTAACGTTGGTCTCTTGCTTTGAAAAATGTCCAGACACTGGTTTATGAGATCACAGCATTCTGTATGAGTTTTCAAAGAGTAAAGAGCTGGTTAGTCATGGACGCTCTTCTTTATGGCGATGAATGTTGTCAGGTATGAAAATAGCTTCTAAAATGCATAGTAGGGCTGTCAAATAAAAATTATAATTTATAATTGACATTTTACCCTTTTGTGGGCATAGAAGACAATTCAGTACTTCTTTCCTCTAACATTAAGTGTTGCCTTATAAACTAATTTGAATTTGGCTAATATTTAAGAAAGAAATTCGAATTTAGCCTTTCAGCCATTTTGACAGCCCTACTGTATAGTATTTAGTTCTGTATTCAACATTAAGCAAACAAGGACAATCTTCTTCGTTAGTTTGTCATCAATACAGTAGATATCCATTGATTATTTTTAGATGTTCCATCAATCAGTTCTCCCCTTTTATATTTTAGTTGACTAACTCCCTGATTTTGTGTGTGTTCAACAGTGTTATTGTGATCTCACCTTTGGATAAAGTTGGCCGCAGTGGACCAAGTTTCCCGGATTGAAGAAGATTCAAGGGCTGGGATCCGCTCGCTATCTCTAAAAGTACTCTTCCCAAAGACCAGACTGTCGATTTCACCGCCAATTCACGACCTGAGTTGGGAGAAAGAGATCATTTAATTTGCTAAAGTCATCAGTGAGCCGTTAGTCTACTTTTAGATTACATTTGAGCAAACCTATAAAAACGATAATGGCATCCAATCCAACACATGCTTATTGTGGGACCAACAGGGTTCGTACAGATGCTGTAAAATAAAATTCCTGGACTTTCAAGACTTTCCAAGATTACTTTTTTGGTTTTGCAGGACTACAATCAGAGGTTTCACTTATTAAATAATATCTTTATTATCTTTCAAATTCTAAAAAAGTTAAACTAATAATACAAATAAACTTATAAAACAAAACAGTACAAATAAAGTGCAGCAGATGCAATAACAGTAATAACTTTATCCATTGAACGGATACTATGAAAAAGATATCGTTTTCTTATTCAAACTGATTTTCCGCATGAATATATGATTGACCTGAAGAATGAAAGCTGAATCATATACTTGGATATTTATGAGCAATATCACACTCACAGCCATGTGAAATGGCTCTATATCTATATGAGACGGGCTCCAGCGTTAACTTTGCACAAAAAGATTGTTTTATCTATAAAATTAAACACTAATTTCACATATATTTTATTTCAATAATTCAAGCACTTTTAAAGTAACTTTTAAAAAATATGGTTGTTTTCAAAGGTTTTCCAGGACTTCAATTTCAAAAAGTCACTTCAAGCACCATGTGCGAACCCTGGAACAATAAGCTTGAATCATCATGTACAATATCTAATGGTTAACTCACCTTTACAGGTCTTAAAAAGTTCACAACAGCCAAAGTCGATGAGTGAGAGCTGCAGCGTCTCTGTGTTGACCAGAATGTTGTCTGTCTTGATGTCTTTGTGGAAGACGCCGTGGTCAATGCAGTTTTTGGCTGCAAGCACCGCTTGGCGCATTAATCCACGTGCCACGGGTTCATCCAGGAATCCTCCGTTGCGCAGGGAGAATTTGAGCAAGGTCTCGCACGGATGCGGATACTCCATTATTAGGATGAACTGTTCCGGCTGATCGAACCAATCCAACAAGTGGACGATGTGCGGGCTTTTCGGAGGTTTGCGTATCAGCAGATTCACAGCCACTTCCGTAACCAGAGGTTTGGTGGATCCTGGCTGGAGAAAAGTGTTTTAAATACGTGTTAAAAGATGCATGAATGCTAGAGGTGCAACGGATCAGCTCCCCACGGTTCGGCAAGCATGTGATTCGTGGATTAACTGCTAAATTTAACCATCATGGAGTGAAGTTTATCATTTGGATGCGTTTTGTCTTGGCAATTTACATATTCAAACTATTTTAAACACAGAAGAAGAGGCGAAAATCGGGACTCGCACGTTATCTGAGAGAGAGAGACTCGTTTCAGACAGCGCTCGAACACCGAATTGATTCCTTTTGCGTTTCTTTGCTCTTGAATGGACACATACACACAAAATGATGTCTAAATGCTCATCTCGGCAAGTATTCTCTCGGTTATTTTATAAGTGAACGGTTGAGAAAGAAACCGGATATTTTGTCATGATTCTGCCGCCTTGTTCTTGATTTTCTCTAGTCTTGAGGCAGGATCATGACAGACCCATGTTTTGTGTTGTCTCGTTACTTAACCCCCTGGGGTTGGCGGTATTGCCGGCGATACCAGCTCGCTTTTTTTTTTATCAGTTCAAAAGAGATTCATTTTGCTCTGTTGACTTTGATATTACAAACAAGTTTCATACATCAATCGATTCTGTTAAATGTGTATTATTTTTGTGTTTACTCACAATAAAAACAAAGTGTTGTGCTTTTTGCCAAATAAAGAAAAATAAACACAAAGCGAGTTCTGCCTTCTCTCTGTCAGTGTAGTCCATTCTGAAACGCGTCAGAAAATGAACAATAACTCAGCGAATACTCAGTCAAACAGACATACAGACACACAGGTATGAAGCTTGAATTCTCTTCTTTTAAATGAAGTAAGTTATATAAAAAACAAATATTCACAGTTCATGTAATCTGTAAGAAAAGAGTGAGATGTCAGTCGTTCTCATCTCATCTAATTATTTTTAATGTGACCCTGCCCACGGAGAGCGCGTGCTATTCAAACGCAAATGACTGAGGCAATCCACGCAAACCTGTGAACGCCCCCATATCAGCTCGAGAAAACACAAGTTTATTCAGATCATTGTAGCCTACTTGTTTACACCGCCTCGCAGCGCTGTGAGGAATAATAATAATGGAAAATGTACCTCAGAAGTGCGGGTATTTCGAGGAGCAAGGATCCGACTGAGCTGAGGAATACTGTAGTAAGTTTTTTTTTTCCTTCTCAAGTGAATCGCGTTTCTGTGAACGGCAGAGATGCGCTGTTTACCACAGCTCGCAAAAAGACAGTTTTAATTTCAATCGTGTTTCTGTGTGAATGAATGATGATGTTTTAGCAAGCTGTATTGCTATACTGAGATGAGTAAAAATCGACTGAAATATGTTGAAATAAAATGTAGGCTATTTGTATAAGCAACGTATTAAACTGCAAATTAACATTTATATGCCCTAATATTTCATAAAAACAACGTTACAGTCAGGCGAAATATGAAAGACAACATTTTGATGACTAGATTTAGGTACAGTTTTTACTGTAGAATATAGATCAAATAAGCCACATCAAATAAGCTTTTGTTTAGCAATTTCTGCTCATATGTTATAAATATATATATATATACTGTATATATATACTGTATATATATATATATATATATATATATATATATATATATATATATATATATATATACTATTTTTGTCAAAAATAAAGTCATCAACTAAGATGTTAGCTGTTAAAATGTTGGCTATATTCAAACTAATGAATACATATGATAAAATGTAGGCCTATAATCATTTTTTTTTTACAAAGAAAGAGTACACTTGAAATATTGTTGAAATTGTAATTATTGTTGTAATTGTAACCTTTTTAATAAAATAGCAAAACATATTTAAAAGATAGATGTAAGCAAAATCTTAAATGGTCAATATAAGTCTTCTTCTAAATATATCTTTTGTCCTTGCACTGGCTCAGTCAGTGTCACACCTGAATGAATGGCTCATTACGCAGAGTGGGTGGGACATTGTATTCTCAGGTGTAAACCACTCCTCGTTCACGCCCCCCTCGCATATTGGCTTTCCAAGCAAAACCGGTCTTACTCAATTTAAATCAGTTTATTGTTTTACGTGATAAAGCAAGACTATTTTCACATAATTTTGAAGCCAGAACTCGAAGCGACAACATCCATTAGTCAAAAGTCTTGTGGACACATATTTAGTATGAGTTTTGTGGTCTTATTTCAGCAACTTTTATTTTTATTTTTTTCAATAACCACGCATAAACATTGTTCTCTTAAAAATACAAACATCTACATACATGTTGCTGGCATATTATGGTAGCCCTGTTTGTGCTATATAGAGTGAATTTACACCTTTGCCATTATCATGTTTATAAATAACTGAAAAAAGCACAAATGTCAGGGCATGTCAAAACATCCCAAGGGCCCCAAAAACACCTTAAACCCCAGAGGGTTAACCCCGCCCCTTGTTCTCCTCGTTAGTCATTATTGTTTCATCTGTGTCACCTGCTGTCATTATCAGTTTCTCCCTATTTAATTCCCTTGGGCCAGTTGTTCAAAGGTAAGCAGATCGGATTTTGGTTATCGGATTGGATCAAATCTTGAAAATGGGTTGTTCAAAAGGGAAAGAAGGAATCTGAAATCAGATTAGATCACGGAATCCAATCCTTGTTTTAATCTGAATCAAAACTTATACATTAGAAGTAGACATTAGGCTACATATTAAGCCTTTCGGTAGCCTACTGTAAAGTAAAAAAGAGATTTTGGCGCCATTAAATAATTCCCAAACAGCTGTAAAAATCAAACAAAAAATATTATATTTAATTCAAAGTGTTTTATCAATGTTTCTAAACTACATTGGCACAATCATGAGAGATGAACCAGTCAAAAGATCTTTGCAAGCGAACACAAAGTTTTTTTGGTGAACGCTATACAAATCTTTTCTGAGAGAATGCAAAAGCATTGAATTTTTTAATTTTTTTTCCCTATCTCATATTTTTTACATGACCATGTCCCTTTGGGGGTTCCGTAGAGCAGTGTTTCCCAACCGGGAAGCAACCATAGCAACAGGCAGAGAGTCTAGCTTTGAGTAAAACAGAAACACTAGCTAGCAATGGATCAATTGCTAAAAAGACGCGCCGCTCCAAGCAGCAGCAGTGCTAGCGGCAGCTCAAGTGAACCAATGGAAAAAAGAAAGAAAGCCGATAAGTCAAAGTACCAGCAATTTCATGAACAGTATGTCGTTTTCGGTTTTACGTCCACATCTACTGAACCGCCTCAGCCGCTGTGTTTCCTCTGCGGGGATGTGCTCTCTAATAATAGCATGAAACCAGCCCATTTACAACGACACCTAAATACCAAGCATCTTTCCTGTGTCGGTAAGACAGCAGAGTTTTTTCAAAGAAAACTATCGGAATTTAAGGGAAGTCAAGAAAAATTTAAGAAAGCGACTGCAGTGTCAACCAAAGCATTGGAGGCCTCATATGCTGTGTCGCTACTTGTGGCTAAATCCAAAAAGCCATTGACTGTTGCTGAGGAGCTAATTTTGCCTTCTGCTGTAAAAGAAAGCAGCTGATGCACTGAAAACGGTACCATTGTCCAATAACACAGTGTGCCGGAGGACTGATGACATGGCCGTTGATATTGTCGATCAAGTAGTGGAAAAGTTAAAACTGTCTGGTTCATTCGCGCTGCAGTTGGACGAATCAACAGATGTTAGCGGGAAAGCCCAGCTTATTGCGCTTGTGCGATACAGAGACATTTCTGAAATTAACGAGCACATTCTATTCTGCAAGAAGCTAACGGGGAGCACTACCGGTAAAGATGTGTTTCACGTTATCGACACCTTTTTCTCAGAGCACAATCTGGATTGGAAGTCCTGTATTCATGTGTGCACGGATGGTGCTGCATCAATGACTGGGAGGGTGAAAGGATTAATAGCGCAGATTAAGAAAGTAAACCCCGACGTTAAGTGGAATCACTGTATCATCCACAGAGAGGCACTGGCCAGTAAGAGAATGAGTCCTGAGTTACATGAAGTTTTGAATGACGCAGGGAAAGTGATAAACTTTGTCGAATCGCGGCCTCTGAATCACAGACTGTTTGAAAGGCTCTGTTATGACAGTGGCGCTGAGCACCAACAGCTACTGCTTCACACCGACGTACGTTGGTTATCGAAAGGGAAAGCACTACAGAGGCTTTTGGAGCTGCGCAACGAAGTAAGCGCTTTTCTGGCAGAACACTCACATCCCCTTGTTGTTATGTTGGAGAACACAGACTGGGTAGCCCGCCTTGCATATCTCGCTGATTTTTTTAGCAAACTGAACAACCTGAATTTAACTTTGCAGGGTAAAGACACACACATCCTAAACATGTATGATAAAGTGTGTGGATTCATGAAGAAGATCAAACTATGGGAGAGTAAATGTGAAGATGGGGACACAAGTTGATTCCAGCAGCTCAACAGCTACCTTTCTGCAGGTGATGTTGACAGAGCTCATATAGTGCAACTAGTAAGCACACATTTATCCAGACTCAACAGTGAGTTCAACCACTACTTCCCTGATATTGAAAGCAAGTCTGCCAAACTTGACTGGGTCCGTAATCCTTTCATGACTGAAAGTACGGATAACAGCATTCCAACCAGACTACAGGAAAATCTGCTGGATGTGTCCTCAGACCGTGGACTGAAGATGAGGTACTCAGAAACAAACCTGTCACAGTTCTGGTGTGATGTGGAGAAGGAATATCCTGATTTGGGGAAACATGCACTGAATGAACTCCTGCCATTTGGATCTACATATTTATGTGAAGTGACATTTTCATCCATGGCTGTAATCAAGTCCAAGCACAGGAACAGACTCAACTTGGAGAAAAGCCTGATAGCTGCTGTTAACACACTGCCCCCAAGACTGACCAAGCTTATGAGTGAGAGACAGGGTCAAGTTTCTCATTAATTGGTGAGTCCTTTTGTGTCATACACAGGTCTAAACATATTTAGAGTAGGCTGCTACTATATATATAAAATGTGATCTTTGTTTTTGTATAATTGGTCTGGACATGTGAAGATGTGAAAATAAAAGTAATACAAATATTGAACGAAGACAAGTATGAGTTATTATAGGAAGTAAAAATATTCACATCGATCACATGCGCTTGTGGGGGTACTTCAGGAAGGATAAAGTGTTTTGGGGGTACAGTCCCCTAAAAAGCCTGGGAACCACTGCCGTAGAGCACCAGTAATCCAGATTTGGTAATCGGAAAAAGTTTACATCCAGATCAGGGTGATCCAATCCAATTTTGCTTTGAAAAACCGGCACAAAAGTAAGATGGATTACCTGATCCTAGATAGCAAAACATGGGATTTCCAAATCCAGATCATTCTGATCCAGATTAAACTTTTTGAACAACTGGCCCCTTGTGTTTGCTGTCCTGTGCCGGTTCATTATCATACTTAGTGAAACCTTGTGAGTATCCTGTCAAGAGTATTGTCTAGAGAAAGTTCTGATTCTGTATTTGCTGTTTGTTTATCGTCTAGTTATCTGTCAAGTCATAGTCTAGTTCAGTCACTCCTTGTCCTGTCCATGTTTTGCCCCCTTGTGGGTTTTGTTTTCCCTTTTTGTCTACAATAAACATTGTTCAATTGCATACGGTCTGCATATGGGTTCATCTCCTCCACACTTCATAACATATTTGTCCGTTTATTCAGTCTTAGGGTGTATTCACACCTGCCTTGTTTAGTTCGACTGAATCGAACTGAAGTTCGTTTCCCCCCCTTGGTGCGGATCTTTTGGGCAGGTGTGAATACAGCAATCACACTCGGATGCGGACTAATGATGTTAGACCAAACAACCGAACCGAGACCCAGCTGAGGTGAGGTGGTCTCGGTACGGTTCCAAACAAACTCTGGTACGGTTCGTTTACGGTGTGAACATGAACCGACCCAATTGTCGAAAGCACTTCGCCTTTAAGACTTTATTTGAATGCTCTTATGAGGATACTTAACAAAACGGACATTTTGGCATAATGGTGTGTGTTATTGTTCGTTCAAGCGTGAAAGAGAAAGAGAATTCCGGCACGCTGTCTGTGCAGACGATACTGTTGCGCGTCTTTCTGCGCGTGGTGTGTGCATCAGGACATTCACAGACAGAGCGTTCTCTTTTGTCTTATGGAACCGTCTTGCAGCACATCGTCGTCTTCTCAAAATCCTAATTACAACATCGTATAGATGAGCCAATGTCATTAGTGATACAATGTCATTAGTTTCTTCATATTGCGTTTGTAGAGAATAACACCAAATCAGTAAAAGAACAAATATTGCATTACGAAATATCTCCATGCTGAGCCTGTTTTTGCACTTCCTGCTTTTCCCTGCTTGAGAGTTCCTGTCCAATGAATGAACGACCTTAGCACACATGTGGTTTTGTTTACAAATTTTGGTTCACTTGCAAAAAGAGCAGTGTTGAAGCGAACCGTACCAAACAAAAAAAAAATCAACATTGTATTTGGTCCGGACCAAAGCAAGTGAACTATCGGACTTTCCTGGTGTGAATACACCCTTAAAATGTCAGCAGCCTAATATTCCTGCTGTTGTCTCTGTCATTAATGTTAATAAAACAACAAAATACAGCTTTAACAAACATGAAACTATATTTCATTTCTACAGTGAACAAATAGTGTTAGTTTACATTTAGGCTTATTTATCAATTTATGAACCTGAATACTACTGTTAGGCTTTGTAACTTTGTTATTTAGTATTCATCTCTGCTTGTAATTTGTGTATTTGTTCTTGTTTTATTACTGATTGTTCACTTGTTTTTAATAATGGTCAAACTTGATCAGTTAGGCTAGTGGGTTTTGATGTATTTTGATGGGGGTTTTTTGCTGATCCGAAAAATTATCATATAAATGTTGACATTTTGTGATTTGTTGCACCACTAATGAAAGCATGTAAAGATGCATGCAAGTCTTGCCAACTTACCAGATCAATAAACGTGTCCGAGCACTTCTTGGGTCGAAATTTGATAGCAACCTGCAAGAAAACAAACAGTTTCTTCAGATCAAAATAATCAGCATTGATCTATATGTTACATTTCCAAAAAAGAAACAAGAAACCAGATGTTTTGTGATTAAAGCAAGAGTAGATTACCTTCTGGTCATCACATCTACGCGTCCCTTCATACACGGTGCCGAAGCCTCCGGTTCCCAGCACTGCTTTCACTTCATAAAAGGAGGAAAATGCTCCTGAAAAAAAAAATCACAAGCCAAAAGATCAGATTATGATTCCAACATAACGTGGCTCAAAAAAAATAGATCCATCAGAATCCAGTAGCATAAATACTTACTATCTGGGTACAAATGTGAATTAATGATAGTAGACACATCTGAACATAAACCAGATGCACCTGGGACGGGTTTGGGCTCAGGATCAGCCAGCTTGAGACTGGATGAACTGGGAACAGGCGTAACCTCGTGACTTGATGGTCCCAGGATAGACGATAACTCTGAAACAAGATCTGATATACTTGAAACAAGATCTGATAGACTTGAATCGAGGCTGACTGAACCTGACTGGGAATCAGCTGGATCCAGAGTGGATGGACCTGAGACGGGTAACGGGTCAAATGAGCTCTCGGAGTAAGATGGACCTGAGACGGGTAACGGGTCAAATGAGCTCTCGGAGTAAGATGGACTTGAGAAGGGTAACAGGTCAAATGAGCTCTCGGAGTAAGATGGACCTGAGAAGGGTAACGGGTCACATGTTCTCTCGAAGTAAAATGGACCTGAGACGGGTAACGGGTCAAATGTGCTTTTGAAGTAAGATGGACCTGAGACGGGTAACGGGTCAGATGTGCTCTTGAAGTAAGATGGACCTGAGAAGGGTAACGGGTCACATGTTCTCTCGAAGTAAGATGGACCTGAGACGGGTAACGGGTCAAATGTGCTTTTGAAGTAAGATGGACCTGAGACGGGTAACGGGTCAGATGTGCTCTTGAAGTAGGATGGACCTGAGAAGGGTAATGGGTCAAATGAGCTCTTGAAGTAAGATGGACCTGAGAAGGGTAACGGGTCAGATGTGCTCTTGAAGTAAGATGGACCTGAGAAGGGTAACGGGTCAGATGTGCTCTTGAAGTAAGATGGTCCTGAGACGGGTAATGGGTCAGATGTGCTCTTGAAGTAAGATGGACCTGAGAAGGGTAACGGGTCAAATGAGCTCTCGGAGTAAGATGGACCTGAGAAGGGTAACGGGTCACATGTTCTCTCGAAGTAAGATGGACCTGAGACGGGTAACGGGTCAAATGTGCTCTTGAAGTAGGATGGACCTGAGAAGGGTAATGGGTCAAATGAGCTCTTGAAGTAAGATGGACCTGAGAAGGGTAACGGGTCAGATGTGCTCTTGAAGTAAGATGGACCTGAGACGGGTAACGGGTCAGATGTGCTCTTGAAGTAAGATGGACCTGAGACGGGTAACGGGTCAAATGAGCTCTTGAAGTAAGATGGACCTGAGAAGGGTAATGGGTCAGATGTGCTCTTGAAGTAAGATGGACCTGAGACGGGTAACGGGTCAGATGAGCTCTTTAAGTAAGATGGACCTGAGAAGGGTAACGGGTCAAATGAGCTCTTGAAGTAAGATGGACCTGAGAAGGGTAATGGGTCAAATGAGCTCTTGAAGTAAGATGGACCTGAGAAGGGTAATGGGTCAAATGAGCTCTTGAAGTAGGATGGACCTGAGAAGGGTAACGGGTCAAATGAGCTCTTGAAGTAGGATGGACCTGAGAAGGGTAACGGGTCAGATGTGCTCTTGAAGTAAGATGGACCTGAGAAGGGTAATGGGTCAAATGAGCTCTTGAAGTAGGATGGACCTGAGAAGGGTAACGGGTCAGATGTGCTCTTGAAGTAAGATGGACCTGAGAAGGGTAATGGGTCAAATGAGCTCTTGAAGTAGGATGGACCTGAGAAGGGTAACGGGTCAAATGAGCTCTTGAAGTAGGATGGACCTGAGAAGGGTAACGGGTCAAATGTGCTCTTGAAGTAAGATGGACCTGAGAAGGGTAACGGGTCAAATGAGCTCTTGAAGTAGGATGGACCTGAGAAGGGTAACGGGTCAAATGAGCTCTTGAAGTAGGATGGACCTGAGAAGGGTAACGGGTCAGATGTGCTCTTGAAGTAAGATGGACCTGAGAAGGGTAATGGGTCAAATGTGCTCTTGAAGTAAGATGGACCTGAGACGGGTAACGGGTCAGATGTGCTCTTGAAGTAGGATGGACCTGAGAAGGGTAACGGGTCAGATGTGCTCTTGAAGTAAGATGGACCTGAGAAGGGTAATGGGTCAAATGTGCTCTTGAAGTAAGATGGACCTGAGACGGGTAACGGGTCAAATGAGCTCTTGAAGTAGGATGGACCTGAGAAGGGTAACGGGTCAGATGTGCTCTTGAAGTAAGATGGACCTGAGAAGGGTAATGGGTCAAATGAGCTCTTGAAGTAGGATGGACCTGAGAAGGGTAACGGGTCAAATGAGCTCTTGAAGTAGGATGGACCTGAGAAGGGTAACGGGTCAAATGTGCTCTTGAAGTAAGATGGACCTGAGAAGGGTAACGGGTCAAATGAGCTCTTGAAGTAGGATGGACCTGAGAAGGGTAACGGGTCAAATGAGCTCTTGAAGTAGGATGGACCTGAGAAGGGTAACGGGTCAGATGTGCTCTTGAAGTAGGATGGACCTGAGAAGGGTAACGGGTCAGATGTGCTCTTGAAGTAAGATGGACCTGAGAAGGGTAACGGGTCAGATGTGCTCTTGAAGTAGGATGGACCTGAGAAGGGTAACGGGTCAGATGTGCTCTTGAAGTAAGATGGACCTGAGAAGGGTAATGGGTCAAATGTGCTCTTGAAGTAAGATGGACCTGAGACGGGTAACGGGTCAAATGAGCTCTTGAAGTAGGATGGACCTGAGAAGGGTAACGGGTCAGATGTGCTCTTGAAGTAAGATGGACCTGAGAAGGGTAATGGGTCAAATGAGCTCTTGAAGTAAGATGGACCTGAGAAGGGTAATGGGTCAAATGAGCTCTTGAAGTAGGATGGACCTGAGAAGGGTAACGGGTCAAATGAGCTCTTGAAGTAGGATGGACCTGAGAAGGGTAACGGGTCAGATGTGCTCTTGAAGTAAGATGGACCTGAGAAGGGTAATGGGTCAAATGAGCTCTTGAAGTAGGATGGACCTGAGAAGGGTAACGGGTCAGATGTGCTCTTGAAGTAAGATGGACCTGAGAAGGGTAACGGGTCAAATGAGCTCTTGAAGTAGGATGGACCTGAGAAGGGTAACGGGTCAAATGAGCTCTTGAAGTAGGATGGACCTGAGAAGGGTAACGGGTCAAATGTGCTCTTGAAGTAAGATGGACCTGAGAAGGGTAACGGGTCAAATGAGCTCTTGAAGTAGGATGGACCTGAGAAGGGTAACGGGTCAAATGAGCTCTTGAAGTAGGATGGACCTGAGAAGGGTAACGGGTCAGATGTGCTCTTGAAGTAGGATGGACCTGAGAAGGGTAATGGGTCAAATGTGCTCTTGAAGTAAGATGGACCTGAGACGGGTAACGGGTCAGATGTGCTCTTGAAGTAAGATGGACCTGAGACGGGTAATGGGTCAAATGTGCTCTTGAAGTAAGATGGACCTGAGACGGGTAACGGGTCAGATGTGCTCTTGAAGTAAGATGGACCTGAGACGGGTAATGGGTCAAATGTGCTCTTGAAGTAAGATGGACCTGAGACGGGTAACGGGTCAGATGTGCTCTTGAAGTAAGATGGACCTGAGACGGGTAATGGGTCAAATGAGCTTTTGAAGTAAGATGGACCTGAGACGGGTAACGGGTCAGATGTGCTCTTGAAGTAAGATGGACCTGGATCGCTTGAGTCCCAGGAGAGGACAGATATCCGTGGCTGTAGATCTGCTGGATCTTGGTCCACTGTGTCGTCCCCGCAACAACTAAAGGCGGAAACCTTTATAGTCTTCCATGTTCGTTGGATGAATGCCCTGATGTCTTTCTTCACCCTCCTTTTTGATTGATTTTCTAAAAAAGAAAAGAAGAAATGGAAAAGTAAATTAAATTACGCCACGGCAAGTTTGGACAGAACAATTTGGTCTAAGGCAAATCATTTTAAGGCAATAAAGCAGAAAAAATGATGGACTTATAAGAGCCTGTGATTGTGTCATGGGATACAGTAGAGAATCACAAAATCATTTTCATATTAATAAATCCCTTTGTAAACATATCACTACAACCCACACACAAAAATGCCTTTTCAATTGTTCCTTAAAATTAAAATAAGGATTATAATGCGGGAAAAAATCGATTAATATATAAATTGCGATTCTATCTTCTACCTCTTCTTTATTTCATAAATCGATTTTGTGTTAGACTTCTTTAACTTCGCAGTACTACTTAAAGTTACTTTAAGTCATTTTATTTTTACATTTGATTATTCAATTTCGGTAGTATTTCTTACTTCATGTTTAATAAACATAGGCAACTGTAAGTTTATTTAATTTGTATATTTTTCTATTATTTGTCCTATTGTTTGTAATTTGCTTCTTTGTTATTATTTTTAATATAAAAAATTATAAAGCCTGCCTTGCTTTAATACAGAAGACTGTAGTGTTGTCACAGTACCAAAATTTCAGTATTCGGCATCAATACCAGTGAAAATCCACAGTTCTCGGTACCAATTTCGATACCAAAGCTTAATTTAGATTAAATTTACATATATTAAAGTGTATATCACTGTTACAAAGATAGAAACTATTAAAAACACTTTACAATAAGATTCCATTTGTTAGATAACAATAGATAAAATGACCTAACAATAAACAATAAAAAGCCGCCCTGTACGGTTTTTCCTGCTGTTACGGAAAGGCCGAAGCTGATTGGTTGGTTTTGTCACATGACCTGTTGAGATGATATGAGGCCGGTGGCGTGATTAATGATGAGCGACACCTGTGAGATTAATGCGGGTCGCCATTTCTCAGTGTTTTTATGAAGAGGACGCAACCGTGCACCTTTCGGACAGCGCATCAAGAACCGGATTAACCCAGTACTTAGGTACCACCGATACTTAAGAAAAGCTGGAACCGTAACGGTTTAATTTTTTTAGTACCGTCTTGGTACCGAAGTATCGGGTCTTTTGACAACACTAGAAGACTGTGCAATGATTGTAGTCAGCTTAAAGGGCATTTGTTTTATAATATTGGGTGGACTAAAATGGGAAGAAAAACTAAATAATTTCAAGGTTCACATTTAATTCGGTAGGATTTTATTTTCTTCTAGACCTATTAAACTGTGTACCGCAGTCAAATAAGAAAAGTAACACAAAACAGTAAACTACAATCAAAATGCACATATCAAATCGAAATTTGATTTAAAATCGAGATTCAATTCGAATCGTGAGGTACCAAAAGATTCCCACCCCTAGATTACAGTGAAAAAATAAAACAGATCTAGATCCCCACATGCTCAATGCTGAACACTAGTGAAGGGGAACATAAATAACATAAACAGCAGACTAGGGCAAAGTAAAAATACAACTATAACAAAAATCTAATATAGACTAATAGACTTACCAACAGAATCCAGTGTGGATGGACTGGAGAGGGATAATGGCTCTGGATCCGTCTGATTATTAGAGTTCAGTGTCATGCAAGTCCATTCGTCCAAGCCGAGGACAGAACGCTTTATAGCCCTCCATTTTCTGCGGAGAAACGCACCCATGGCTTTCTTCTTCTTCTTCTTCTTCTTCTTCTTCTTCTTCTTCTTTGTTAGGTTTTCAGCAAACCATAAGTCAAACACTGAGGGAAGACATCATGAAGAAAGAACACAATGTTCTTCAATATTTAATAAATGTTTGAATAAATCTGGCAAGTTTTTATGACAGCCACCATTTAAATGTTTATATTTCATATAACTGTATTATTATAAAAGTAAATAAGTGTAATTTAAGTGTTTATACAAATCAGTTAATTTTTACCTTCAGTATTATAGTAGGCTAATGAAGCCTATAGGCAACAACTGACTCCCTTAGTTTACAGCATTAGTAAAGAGATTTGCTTGAAATCAAAGAAACAACGGATTGTTTTTCAAGGAAATTTTTTTACATGTGTCATTTTGATGTGAAGTGATGAAATGATTGACTACAGGGGGACTTTAATAATTAGGCACACAAAACAACACAACTCGGTATAATGAAAGTACTGACAGTAATAATAATGACCATAGACTCACCAAAAGCCGTCCCTAAACCAGAAGGATCTGGGACCTCAGAATCCGGAGCCGATGGACCTGGGACAGATGATGGGTCGGGATCGTCCTGACTGGAGTCTGGTGTCAGCTCGATACTAGAGAGACTGGATAATCCTGGGACAGACATCAGCTCTAGATCTGGTGCCGACTCTGGATCCAGGACAGAACCGGAGAGAGATGGCGGCTCGGGATCATCCGGATCAGCATTAAATGGCAGATCGAGACTCGACATATCTGCATTAATCGGCAGCTCGACTCCAGATGGACACGGATCGACTGGTGACGCCCAGTCAAACCCGGATAAATCCTGCTGGACATCCATGGGATTGCAGTAGGGCACTATATCGACCTCACTGCAAAGCTCTATAGCCTTAAGGGTGGTAAGATCTATAGCCTTCCCTATTCCCCGTAAGAAAGCATCGATGCCTTTCTTCTTCTTCCTGTTCTCTGGCTTTTCTAAAGAAAGGTAAAAACATTCCCACAAGAAACCGTAAATGGCCCAATGACATGACGTGCAATTTTGATGTCCAAACCCCTTTATGAAGTCAAAATAAGGAAATGTTTAATAAAAAGCACATTTATTGAATCTATTGATCTCTGTTTATCAAATGATATGAACATATATTGAGGGTATTACAAAGTGTAAAAATTATTAGACATTATAGTCACATAATGTCATACCGGATAACTGTCCGGACCTTAGAGTGACATACAAAAAAGCCAAACAAACTGTAAAAAATCTAATAAACCCTAACATCTCTGCCACAGGCATTATTGTATGAGTCTTGACAACAATATATTTAAATATTACAAAGAATATGACATCCAGTTAATTGTTATGCTTTGGAGCATTCTGTCCCAAAACTGGCTGTTAGCCAATGTCATACGGGATAACAAGCAAACTGGAGCAATTTTATTGTGAATTTTATTTTGACACGATGTGAGACAGCATGTTAAACAATCAGGAAGACCCTAAAGGGCCCCCACAAAATGGTGAAAGGTAAGTATGTCTTTCATAAAATGTGTTTAACTAACCCTTTTTCCTCACTAGCACACTAGTAGTAAAATCCTGTGTCATATGGGATAACGCTAAAATAACATATATAATGTGGATTTTATGTAAATATGTTTATTTAGCATGAATTTACATATTTGGAAGTTGAAGGTAAAGGTTGCAGATTTCTATAGGTAGCCAAAAATACTGCCTGATTAAGATTTAAACTGAGTTTTGTCATACCGGATAACAATTTTGTCATATAGGATAACAGTTATTTTCTGTTAGCCCATAATGTCATCCGTTATCTTGGATGGCATGTGTTTGACAATATATTCTTATACAGTTTTCAGCTTTAATTTGTATCATTTCCATTCAAATTGTGATATTAACATATCATTAACTTTGTTTAGTTGAATATTAGCAAATTATATTATTCATAATAATATTTAATTACAATTGCATTTAATTATTGTCCAACCTGTAATATTGGGGAATCCGCCCCTTTAGGAACAGGCCATCCACTCTAGTGACATCAACATGCATTTTTTTATTTATTTTTTTTTGCTTGATGGGAATGTTCGACTCATGGCCCTAGAGGTATGTAAGAATTTTGAAAGAAATCGGCCACTAGTTGGCGCTAACGAGTTTTACGGCTCTGTAATCACGTGGTGTTGCACACACACACAAAATATGCATATCATTTGATAGATCTCCTCATGCTGAACAACTTTGCCTCAAGAACCACTGCTGTCAATCAAACCGTTCATTAAATATTTGTGAATATGTTTAAAAACCTACTTTTGCGAACTAGTCCTAGGTTTTTTGCCCAATCGGAACCAGACCAGTCTAGGACAATTCTCTGGACACTCTAGATCAATAATTATTGAAAAAAAGTTGAACTTTTGCATTTGGGTGGCTGTAACAGGGTAATTTAGAAAAGGGGCTTGGCAAAATACGCTAAAAAGTCTATAAATCCTAAAGGAAAACTCGAAAATTGATGAGCCTGTGACATTTTAAAAAAGCAAGCAAAATTTTATGGAGATCGGACCATAGGTGGCACTATAACTGTCAAAAAGCTTTGAAAACCACATATTTCCTAGTAAATTGCCTGTATTGGCTGTAAATGGACTTTTCCATTGATTATTTCAGTGGTTAAAAGCTTGCTAAATAAAACTTAATGTCTTAAATGCTTATGTGCTTAAAGGCCTTAAATGCTTGAACCCCGATAAATGCTGCTTGCAGCTTTAATTCTAAATTCTGTTATTTTAGACAATGTCTATAAAAAATGTAGTTCATTTAATGAAATTTAGTGATTCAAAGTATTTCAAACCATTAATAAGATTTTTCTTTATAAATATGTTGTTCAATTACATGCTTTTGTAAATTTGTTGTTCAAATAAATGATGTTCAGTGAAATGAGTGAAGATCGCCTATACTCTAACCCTTTACATTATTTATGAATATTGATGTAGAGTGACTATGATCATCAATAAAATGGTTCAAGGTACATTTCAGTACTAAATTAAACCTAATGTTGAAAAGGTGTGCTGTTTTGATATTCATAAACATGACAAAAATTGTTTAAATGTATTTGTATACTTGCCAAATCTTGGAAGAAACCACACTGAGTTTGTGTGTAACAGTTTACACACTGAAAACCACATCTGTATTTCTTTACAGCCTAATTAATTTCCTTAGAAAAACATTGCATAACATAAACATTAATTATTTAAGAACATTATTATGTGTAAGTGTTGTAAAAATGACAATTCATGTGTTAACTCATATGTTGATGTTCATCCCAAATCATCTCAGCGCTCCGATTACACACACACACACACACACACACACACACACACACACACACACACATGCTTTCTTCAGGGTTCATACGCCTCTTCCAAGGTCAAATTCAAGCACTTTTCAAGCACTTTCAAGGTCCATTTTAAAGCTTTTTCCAGCACCTTACACCACCGTAAATTGCAAACCAATACGGTCAAAATTATTATTTAGTGTTTTAATCACATTAAAAGAGCATGCCTTTGGAATAATACTTTTAATTATATTAATGTCCAAATATTACTTCCCAGATAATGTGATTTTAAGGCTGTAAAACTGAAGTAATTTCAAGGGCTGAAAATATGAAGACAGGATTTGAACAGAAATATTTTACAGGCCATGGTTTTGGGACACATTCTTGATTTAGACAAGGTTTGAACAAAATCTTAGACAGTACAACAATAACCTGTAATTACATTTTAACCCAGAAGACCCTGCCTGATAAATAGCCCATATTAATTGAAAGAAAAAATTTATAAATAATATAAACAGCAGACTAGGGCAAAAGTAAAAACACAACTATGAAAAGAATGACAGTAGACTAATAATAGACTTACCAACAGCTGGCGTTATGCCAGAATCCAGTGTGGATGGACTGGGGAGGGATAATGGCTCTGGATCCGTCTGATTATTAGAGTTCAGTGTCATGCAACCGAGGCTGACTGAAACTGGCACGAGATCTGCTGGATCCTGGTTAGCCACCGGCTCTTCGGCAAACCATTCGTCCAAGGACTCAAAGCCGAGGACAGAGCGCTTTATAGCCCTCCATTTTCTGCGGAGAAATGCACCCATGGCTTTCTTCTTCTTCTTCTTCTTCTTTGTTCGGTTTTCAGCAAACCATAAGTCAAACACTGAGGGAAGACATCATGAAGAAAGAAAACAATTGTTAGGTGAGACAACTGGAAAAGTGGGACATGAAGCTTCATCGTCTAAAAAAAGGCTTAGACAAAGGGCGTTTTCACACCTGAGAGTCCGCACCGAAGGTCATGTTTAGATACATTATTGTTCACATTCGGTTAGTTTTGGTTTCACATTGCAATTATGCGAGCGCACTAAAGAACTTTACATTACGTACTCGCGTCCTGTCGTCATCATCTCTGTGGGCTGCATCTTGACATTGATTTGAAAACAGACGTGTGTCTGACGTCAGCGTGTTGTCAATTCAGTGGGTAACTTTGACAAGAATGAATGAACAGACGCATATCGTTGCCACTATACTGTTATTATTACGGCATTACTCCCTGCAGCGCCAGCTATACTCGAGGCTAGCTCACATTCGCCAAATGAACGTCCTCTTTGTGCGAACATTTTATCGTCGCCGACAGGATGCAGGACGTGTGTGTGTAGTGTGTGTGTGTGAATCAGCTGGAAGAAACGCTGTGTGCAGGACTGACAGATCTGCACATAAATATTCTTCTTCAGTTGTTAGGCTACGCGGGAACCACCGGATCTTCCTGTAAATGTTCTGAAAGTCCGAACCATACAGAAAATGCTTTCACACTAGAAACGAACCAAACCTTTGCTCAGTTTGATCCGGACCGAGACTACCTCTTTTCGTCGGACCAAATTTCGTCTGTTTGGTGCGGACCGTGGTCCGGGGGAGGATTCACACCTGTAATTCTGATTCGGATCAAACCGAAAAGTCTGAAAATCCGGACCAAACAAGGAAGGTGTGAAAGGGCCCAAAGCATAAACACTAAAAGTCCCCCTGTGGTGAAATATAAGCCTTTTAATGTTGTTTATGTGTCTATGTGATGTTTTTAATCTGCTTTAAGACAAACCATGTGTAAGTTCATAAGTCGACAGCATTGCTGAGTATTTCCTCCTTAAAACTGCAGTGAACCAAAGACAGTCTCAAAAACACGCTTTGAAATCGCTGGTGTTTCTGACGTCACAAACTACCTTGTAACCAATCAGATCAACGTGTGATCATCAACCAGTGGATCTCTGAGCTGAGGGAGTGAGTGGAGGCGGGGCTCATCTGCATATTCATAGAACGCGTATACTAAATGAGGCAAGCGTGTCGAGTTACAGTCAAGATATTTTAAGAAACTACGGATTATTTTTCCAAGGAGATTTTTTTACATAGGCCTATGTCATTTTGATGATAAAAGATGAGTTTAAGTGATGAAATGATGGACTACAGGGGGGCTTTCATAATTAGGCACACAAGATGAAAACAACACAACTCGTATAATGAAAGTACTGACAGTAATAATAATGACCATAGACTCACCAAAAGCCGTCCCTAAACCAGAAGGATCTGGGATCTCAGAATCTGGAGCCGATGGACCTGGGACAGATGATGGGTCGGGATCGTCCTGACTGGAGTCCGGTGTCAGCTCGATGCTAGAGAGACTGGGTAATCCTGGGACAGACATCAGCTCTTGATCTGGTGCCGACTCTGGATCCAGGACAGAACCGGAGAGAGATGGCGGCTCGGGATCATCCGGATCGACATTAAACGTCAGATCGAGACTCATTATATCTGAGACTGACATCACCTCTAAGTGGGATTCAACGGAGACAGATGGTGGCGGCTCGGGATCATCCGGATGGCTCTCAGGTGACATCTCAAAACTGGATACATCTGAGACGGACATTAACTCCATGAGGGATTCACCGGAGGCCGATGACGTCTCAGAATCGTTTAGATCTGCATGAACCGGCAGCTCGACTCCAGATGGACACGGATCGACTGGTGATGCCCAGTCAAACCCGGATAAATCCTGCTGGACATCCGTGGGATCGCAGTAGGGCACTATATCGACCTCACTGCAACCGAAGGTGGGAAGCTCTATAGCCTTCCCTATTCCCCGAAAGAAAGCACAGATGGCTTTCTTCTTCTTCCCTATTCCCCGTAAGAAAGCATCAATGCCTTTCTTCTTCTTCCTGTTCTTTGGCTTTTCTAAAGAAAGGTAAAAACATTCCCACAAGAAACCGTAAATACTGAGGCTTGACATCATGAAGAAAGAAGAACATGGGATGAAAAATGTTTAGGTGAGAAAACAGTTAAAGATGTTCATCCCAAATCATCCCAGTGCTCCGATTACACACAAACACACACTCACACATGCTTTCTTTTTCCTTTCTCCCTAACAATCACAACAATTACAGCTTTACAGTAGTGGCCACAAGTGACGTCCGGCCCAGGAAAATTTAAATCTGCATTTAAATATTATTTATAAATGTGTATAAGATTAAAATTTTGTAGTCATTTTGCATAGTTGTGCTTGGAGTCAACTTTAATTTCTGATAATAACACACTGAAACATGACAAATTGTGCGACATAATTTGTTTCCAGGCTGTCATACAAAGAAATTATGAAAACATGCAAAAAAAAACAAAAAAAAAAACAAGAGACAACGACCAAATATTAAAGGTTGTATCAGTGATTTCAGGCCCCCCCCCCGAAAAAGGGGAATCTTTCCTAACGATCCGCTAGCTGCCCGCCCCATAAGCATGCCGTCAAAAAAATGCGTCTCTGTATGCAGCCTAGGCTCTGAGATCTGCACACAAAAACAATTGGTTTCACCAACCACTCAAAACCAAAATAAATAGCCTAGTATTCCAACCAATCACCGACAGGGGGAGGGTGTTGAGAGGTTTTGTACTCGTGCACGGCTGCACGCGAAGTCTGAGCTGAAGAAGAAGCTGGCTCAAAACCTCACAACACCCTCCCCCTGTCGGTGATTGGTTGGAACACTATTTGTTTTGGTTTTGAGTGGTTGGTGAAACCAATTGTTTTTGTGTGCAGATCTGACTGCATGCTTATGGGGCGGGCAGCTAGCAGATCGTTAGGAAAGATCAGATGAATGTGATCTTTTTTGGGGGGGGGCCTGGAATCACTGTTTACTTTTTCCTGTCTGATTTTTTTTTTCTATCTATTTTTCTTTTTCTTTTCTTTTTTGCATAGTAAAATAAAACCTGTAGCTGTAGTTTGCTTTTATTACAGTTTTGTCAGATAAATAACCTGAGCCAAATTTTGTTATTATTTCATTTTCCAGCTAATTTAAAAAATATAAATGTTCTCATATTTTGAGGAAATAACCCCTCTGGACACCAGTTTTGGCCTCTACTGTTCATGTTAAAAGACAAAAGCTACTAACAATCACAGAACTAGCAGCAAAGAAAAAGAACAAGCCGCATTTTTGCAAGTTTGTTTTTAGGATTATATTGTTCAAGATTAAATCCGTATATGAAAAAAGTTCAATTTACACTCGTTAACGTTATTGTTATTACTACGGCTGAACTGTAACTTTACGGCTACTACAGTTTTCCTTTAAGCTTTTGAGTCTCTAGTTAGTTTGAGTCTCTCACCGGTCGGGCTGTTCTCCTCTTGTTCGGGAGAAGCTGATGTTGACTCGGTGGTGTTTCTTCCAGAGTCACTGAACATCATCTCAACATCTGTGTGTCCAGAGTCCCTGAACATCAGCTCAACATCTGTGTGTTCAGAGTCCCTGAACATCAGCATCTGCTGAATCTGAACGGCTGTTTCTGAGCTCCACAGACTCGATAGCAGGAGAAGCGCGAGAACAAACTGCACCGCTGACAAACTCTGTGTGAAAAAAAAAGTGTTTGAGCGCGTGTAAATATACTATATAGCTGTCAAACTTTCCGTATTTCAGTATTTCAAACTTTCTGTAAGTTTGCCGGCTTTCAGAAGACGAGTTTCTGTTGAATAGACAGTATATAAACGGCTGAAACCCTATGATGTAGTCTCTAGTGTGACGTCACTGTCGCGGCGGGTTTCAAATTGAAGAGCGACTTTTAAATTTCTCGCGTCCATCTTAAGGCCCTTTCACACTGGATGCGTAACGAAAAAGCGAATAGTTCGTGTGCGAATAATTCGCGTCAAAACCCATCACATGAGCCGCGTAAACACGGTCTCTATCTCTATCTTTGACGATTAGCTTTCTATCCCAAATGTAGTTTAGCCTGCTAGCCTACACAGCACAGGACTATACAACAACTAAAACTATCACACAACATACTCACAGTCGTTATAACCGAGTTGGTTGGCAATGCTACGCCACACAATCATTGTCCTTGTAGTATATGATTGGCTGAAGTCTTTTCTGTCGCCGCAAAAGAAAAAAAAAATCGACATCGAAACGAAAAAAAAAAAGTCGTTTTTTCGCCGCAGCACATTCGCATTCGGTGTGAAAGCACTCATTACACAAACAGCTGATCAAAAAATAAAACCATCGCGCGAATTATTCGTGCGTAAAAATCGCGTCCAGTGTGAAAGGACCTTTAGGCTCAGCACGGATGTTTATAATGTTTTTATTACTATTTATTTTTATTCAATTTTATCTAAAAATTAAATTGATCTAAATAAAAAAATTTAACACCATACAGGAGTTTTCTTCTCCATCTCCTTATATTTCATATTAAAATATGACTCTGCATTGTGCCTAACAACACTTCAACACAATCAACTTGGATGTTTAAATCATTCCAACTTATATGTTATATTATTACATCATACATCAAAATTACTCAAAAAATTAGTTGAATCTTGTATAACT
This sequence comes from Scardinius erythrophthalmus, assembly GCF_964197995.2. Lineage (NCBI taxonomy): Eukaryota > Metazoa > Chordata > Actinopteri > Cypriniformes > Leuciscidae > Scardinius > Scardinius erythrophthalmus. The sequence goes on from NC_138236.1 coordinate 39,378,261, forward strand.
TACAAAAAAAGTTTAAAATTGCTTAACTTATTTGAGTTAAATCAATTTAAAAACATGTCAAAACTTATTGATCATATATATATATATATATTTGAACCCCTTAGCTGTTATAAATTCACTGTAAACCACAGCTTCTTGGGGCTTATTGCTTTATTAAATCAGATTTAATATACATTTAAAGATTTAATTTTAACATTTTATTATTATTTTAAAATAAACTTTCTAGAATGGTCTTGAACAAGGAAAAAGAAGACAAACTGCTGAGGATTGTTTATTGCACCAAAAGACATTTGAAAATAATTCAGTGTGTAAATACAAGCGAAATGGAATATTACTGCAATGTGCCTAACCTTTCATCACATTTTGGAGTATCGCAATATCAAATAGTGAGTTCAGTATCGTGATGTACCGAATCGTGACATGAGGATATCGTTACACTCCTAGTAATAAGTAAAACAATTTTAATGAAATATCACTCTTTTGAAGTGAAAATGCGCCACAATTTACATGGTTCATGTAATTCATAACTGAATGTGACTAGACAAGAAATGTCTTGCATTTTCGACATAATTAGACATACGAAGAGTGAACGTGCATATGATATTTTTTTTTGCAAACAGTTTAAATTAGGCCTACACTACTTAAATCTCTTTTTAGTCCTTTATTTAATTCCTTTAATTAAAAAAAAAAACAATTACTCTACACCCACTATCAATCATGGACTAATTATAAACTATGCACAATACTAATAGGGATGTATGATGTTGAAGAAAAATGCGATAACTCGTTTAATAATGTGATATTCGATATGCGATACGATAATGCTTTAAGTGTGTAAAATAAATGTAACATGCGAACACACGCACTCAAACATACTGAAAGTTTGACCACGATCCAGTATATCCACACGCGAACAAACATGTGAGTGTTGTAGCAAATTCAAAGTCCTCAAATCGGGTCTCAAAGAAATCTCTCAAGAGTCAAGGTTCCAGGTTTCAGAAGAATTAACTTTATTGACAAGCAACAAAGTGAGATGCAGCTATTCATCTGACTTGCAAAGGTCGAACTTCAGGTCTTATACCTTTTCTTATTACTAGCCAATCAGCTATCTTTCTTTTTTTGCTCCGCCTCGATCTCGCTACTGTTAGAATCATCTTTCCCAGAGACATCTTTCTATTGGTGGAAAAATCTTTGGCCACACCCATTTTTTAAAAATATCTCAGGTAACATGATTCTCTGCGCATAGTGCTCCAGTGCTTATGTACATCTTATCAACTACCTATACACATCTTCTCTCTGAGCTTGTTAGGTACTTTTCCATCCTCAAAGACCCTTTGACCTAAATTAACCTGATTTATCCTGATTTAACCTGGTTTCTGACTGAGACACAGCAATACTAATGTTCAGTAACTCTGGACAGGCAGATGTTGAGCTGATGTTCAGTAACTCTGGACACACAGATGTTGAGATGATGTTCAGTAACTCTGGACACACAGATGTTGAGCTGATGTTCAGTAACTCTGGAAACACAGATGTTGAGCTGATGTTCAGTAGCTCTGGACACACAGATGTTGAGCTGATGTTCAGAAACTCTGGACAGACAGATGTTGAGCTGATGTTCAGTAACTCTGGACAGACAGATGTTGAGCTGATGTTCAGTAACTCTGGACACACAGATGTTGAGCTGATGTTCAGTAACTCTGGACAGACAGATGTTGAGCTGATGTTCAGTAACTCTGGACACACAGATGTTGAGCTGATGTTCAGTAACTCTGGACAGACAGATGTTGAGCTTATGTTCAGTAACTCTGGACACACAGATGTTGAGCTGATGTTCAGTAACTCTGGACACACAGATGTTGAGCTGATGTTCAGTAACTCTGGACACACAGATGTTGAGCTGATGTTCAGTAACTCTGGACAGACAGATGTTGAGCTGATGTTCAGTAACTCTGGACACACAGATGTTGAGCTGATGTTCAGTAACTCTGGACAGACAGATGTTGAGCTGATGTTCAGAAACTCTGGACAGACAAATGTTGAGCTGATGTTCAGTAACTCTGGACAGACAGATGTTGAGCTGATGTTCAGTAACTCTGGACACTCAGATGATGAGCTGATGTTCAGTAACTCTGGACACTCAGATGATGAGCTGATGTTCAGAAACTCTGGACAGACAGATGTTGAGCTGATGTTCAGTAACTCTGGACAGACAGATGTTGAGCTGATGTTCAGTAACTCTGGACACACAGATGTTGAGCTGATGTTCAGTAACTCTGGACACACAGATGTTGAGCTGATGTTCAGTAACTCTGGACAGACAGATGTTGAGCTGATGTTCAGTAACTCTGGACACACAGATGTTGAGCTGATGTTCAGTAACTCTGGACAGACAGATGTTGAGCTGATGTTCAGTAACTCTGGACAGACAGATGTTGAGCTGATGTTCAGAAACTCTGGACAGACAGATGTTGAGCTGATGTTCAGTAACTCTGGACAGACAGATGTTGAGCTGATGTTCAGTAACTCTGGACACTCAGATGATGAGCTGATGTTCAGTAACTCTGGACACTCAGATGATGAGCTGATGTTCAGAAACTCTGGACAGACAGATGTTGAGCTGATGTTCAGTAACTCTGGACAGACAGATGTTGAGCTGATGTTCAGTAGCTCTGGACAGACAGATGTTGAGCTGATGTTCAGTAACTCTGGACAGACAGATGTTGAGCTGATGTTCAGTAGCTCTGGACAGACAGATGATGAGCTGATGTTCAGTAACTCTGGACACACAGATGTTGAGCTGATGTTCAGTAACGCTGGACACACAGATGTTGAGCTGACGTTCAGTAGCTCTGGACAGACAGATGTTGAGCTGATGTTCAGTAACTCTGGACACTCAGATGATGAGCTGATGTTCAGAAACTCTGGACAGACAGATGTTGAGCTGATGTTCAGTAACTCTGGACAGACAGATGTTGAGCTGATGTTCAGTAACTCTGGACACACAGATGTTGAGCTGATGTTCAGTAACTCTGGACAGACAGATGTTGAGCTGATGTTCAGAAACTCTGGACAGACAGATGTTGAGCTGATGTTCAGTAACTCTGGACAGACAGATGTTGAGCTGATGTTCAGTAACTCTGGACACTCAGATGATGAGCTGATGTTCAGTAACTCTGGACACTCAGATGATGAGCTGATGTTCAGAAACTCTGGACAGACAGATGTTGAGCTGATGTTCAGTAACTCTGGACAGACAGATGTTGAGCTGATGTTCAGTAACTCTGGACACACAGATGTTGAGCTGACGTTCAGTAGCTCTGGACAGACAGATGTTGAGCTGATGTTCAGTAACTCTGGACACTCAGATGATGAGCTGATGTTCAGAAACTCTGGACAGACAGATGTTGAGCTGATGTTCAGTAACTCTGGACAGACAGATGTTGAGCTGATGTTCAGTAACTCTGGACACACAGATGTTGAGCTGATGTTCAGTAACTCTGGACACACAGATGTTGAGCTGATGTTCAGTAACTCTGGACAGACAGATGTTGAGCTGATGTTCAGTAACTCTGGACAGACAGATGTTGAGCTGATGTTCAGTAACTCTGGACACTCAGATGTTGAGCTGATGTTCAGTAACTCTGGACAGACAGATGTTTAGCTGATGTTCAGTAGCTCTGGACACACAGATGTTGAGCTGATGTTCAGTAACTCTGGACAGACAGATGATGAGCTGATGTTCAGTAACTCTGGACAGACAGATGATGAGCTGATGTTCAGTAACTCTGGACAGACAGATGTTGAGCTGATGTTCAGTAGCTCTGGACACACAGATGTTGAGCTGATGTTCAGTAACTCTGGACACACAGATGTTGAGCTGATGTTCAGTAGCTCTGGACACACAGATGATGAGCTGATGTTCAGTAACTCTGGACACAGATGTTGAGCTGATGTTCAGTAGCTCTGGACAGACAGATGTTGAGCTGATGTTCAGTAGCTCTGGACAGACAGATGTTGAGCTGATGTTCAGTAACTGGACAGACAGATGTTGAGCTGATGTTCAGTAGCTCTGGACAGACAGACAGATGTTGATGTTCAGTAACTCTGGACAGACAGATGTTGAGTTCATGTTCAGTAACTGGACAGACAGATGTTGACCTGATGTTCAGTAACTCTAGACACACAGATGTTGAGCTGATGTTAAGTAGCTCTGGACACACAGATGTTGAGCTGATGTTCAGTAGCTCTGGACACACAGATGTTGATCTGATGTTCAGTAACTCTGGACAGACAGATGTTGAGCTGATGTTCAGTAACGCTGGACACACAGATGATGAGCTGATGTTCAGTAACTCTGGACACACAGAGCTGATGTTCAGTAACTCTGGACACACAGATGTTGAGCTGATGTTCAGTAACTCTGGACAGACAGATGTTGAGCTGATGTTCAGTAGCTCTGGGCAGACAGATGTTGATGTTCAGTAACTCTGGACAGACAGATGTTGAGCTGATGTTCAGTAGCTCTGGACAGACAGATGTTGATGTTCAGTAACTCTGGACACACAGATGTTGATGTTCAGTAACTCTGGACACACAGATGTTGAGCTGATGTTCAGTAACTGGACAGACAGATGTTGAGCTGATGTTCAGTAACTCTGGACAGACAGATGTTGAGCTGATGTTCAGTAACTCTGGACACACAGATGTTGAGCTGATGTTCAGTAACTCTGGACAGACAGATGATGAGCTGATGTTCAGTAACTCTGGACAGACAGATGATGAGCTGATGTTCAGTAACTCTGGACACACAGATGATGAGCTGATGTTCAGTAACTCTGGACACACAGATGTTGAGCTGATGTTCAGTAACTCTGGACAGACAGATGATGAGCTGATGTTCAGTAACTCTGGACACACAGATGATGAGCTGATGTTCAGTAACTCTGGACACACAGATGATGAGCTGATGTTCAGTAACTCTGGACACACAGATGTTGAGCTGATGTTCAGTAACTCTGGACAGACAGATGATGAGCTGATGTTCAGTAACTCTGGACAGACAGTTGATGAGCTGATGTTCAGTAACTCTGGACACACAGATGATGAGCTGATGTTCAGTAACTCTGGACACACAGATGTTGAGCTGATGTTCAGTAACTCTGGACAGACAGATGATGAGCTGATGTTCAGTAACTCTGGACACACAGATGATGAGCTGATGTTCAGTAACTCTGGACACACAGATGATGAGCTGATGTTCAGTAACTCTGGACACACAGATGTTGAGCTGATGTTCAGTAACTCTAGACAGACAGATGATGAGCTGATGTTCAGTAACTCTGGACAGACAGATGATGAGCTGATGTTCAGTAACTCTGGACACACAGATGATGAGCTGATGTTCAGTAACTCTGGACACACAGATGATGAGCTGATGTTCAGTAACTCTGGACACACAGATGTTGAGCTGATGTTCAGTAACTCTGGACAGACAGATGATGAGCTGATGTTCAGTAACTCTGGACAGACAGATGATGAGCTGATGTTCAGTAACTCTGGACAGACAGATGATGAGCTGATGTTCAGTAACTCTGGACAGACAGATGATGAGCTGATGTTCAGTAACTCTGGACACACAGATGATGAGCTGATGTTCAGTAACTCTGGACACACAGATGTTGAGCTGATGTTCAGTAACTCTGGACACACATATGTTGAGCTGATGTTCAGTAGCTCTGGATAGACACATGTTGAGCTGATGTTCAGTAACTCTGGACAGACAGATGATGAGCTGATGTTCAGTAACTCTGGACACACAGATGTTGAGCTGATGTTCAGTAACTCTGGATAGACAGATGTTGAGCTGATGTTCAGTAACTCTGGACAGACAGATGATGAGCTGATGTTCAGTAACTCTGGACACACAGATGATGAGCTGATGTTCAGTAACTCTGGACACACAGATGTTGAGCTGATGTTCAGTAACTCTGGACAGACAGATGATGAGCTGATGTTCAGTAACTCTGGACAGACAGATGATGAGCTGATGTTCAGTAACTCTGGACACACAGATGATGAGCTGATGTTCAGTAACTCTGGACACACAGATGTTGAGCTGATGTTCAGTAACTCTGGACAGACAGATGATGAGCTGATGTTCAGTAACTCTGGACACACAGATGTTGAGCTGATGTTCAGTAACTCTGGATAGACAGATGTTGAGCTGATGTTCAGTAACTCTGGACAGACAGATGTTGAGCTGATGTTCAGTAACTCTGGACACACAGATAATGAGATGATGTTCAGTAACTCTGGACACACAGATGTTGAGCTGATGTTCAGTAACTCTGGACACACAGATGTTGAGCTGATGTTCAGTAACTCTGGATAGACAGATGTTGAGCTGATGTTCAGTAACTCTGGACAGACAGATGTTGAGCTGATGTTCAGTAACTCTGGACACACAGATAATGAGCTGATGTTCAGTAACTCTGGACACACAGATGTTGAGCTGATGTTCAGTAACTCTGGACACAGATGTTGAGCTGATGTTCAGTAACTCTGGACACACAGATGTTGAGCTGATGTTCAGTAACGCTGGACACACAGATGTTGAGCTGATGTTCAGTATCGCTGGACAAACAGATGTTGAGCTGATGTTCAGTAACTCTGGACACACTGATGTTGAGCTGATGTTCAGTAACTCTGGACACACAGATGTTGAGCTGATGTTCAGTAACTCTGGACAGACAGATGTTGAGCTGATGTTCAGTAGCTCTGGGCAGACAGATGTTGATGTTCAGTGACTCTGGACAGACAGATGTTGAGCTGATGTTCAGTAGCTCTGGACAGACAGATGTTGATGTTCAGTAACTCTGGACACACAGATGTTGATGTTCAGTAACTCTGGACACACAGATGTTGAGCTGATGTTCAGTAACTGGACAGACAGATGTTGAGCTGATGTTCAGTAACTCTGGACAGACAGATGTTGAGCTGATGTTCAGTAACTGGACAGACAGATGATGAGCTGATGTTCAGTAACTCTGGACACACAGATGTTGAGCTGATGTTCAGTAACTCTGGACACACAGATGTTGAGCTGATGTTCAGTAACTCTGGACACACAGATGTTGAGCTGATGTTCAGTAACGCTGGACACACAGATGTTGAGCTGATGTTCAGTAACGCTGGACAAACAGATGTTGAGCTGATGTTCAGTAACTCTGGACACACTGATGTTGAGCTGATGTTCAGTAACTCTGGACAGACAGATGTTGAGCTGATGTTCAGTAGCTCTGGGCAGACAGATGTTGATGTTCAGTTACTCTGGACAGACAGATGTTGAGCTGATGTTCAGTAGCTCTGGACACACAGATGTTGATGTTCAGTAACTCTGGACACACAGATGTTGATGTTCAGTAACTCTGGACACACAGATGTTGAGCTGATGTTCAGTAACTGGACAGACAGATGTTGAGCTGATGTTCAGTAACTCTGGACAGACAGATGTTGAGCTGATGTTCAGTAACTCTGGACAGACAGATGATGAGCTGATGTTCAGTAACGCTGGACACACAGATGATGAGCTGATTTTCAGTAACTCTGGACAAACAGATGTTGAGCTGATGTTCAGTAACTCTGGATAGACAGATGTTGAGCTGATGTTCAGAAACTCTGGACAGACAGATGTTGAGCTGATGTTCAGTAACGCTGGACACACAGATGTTGAGCTGATGTTCAGTAGCTCTGGACACACAGATGTTGAGCTGATGTTCAGTAACGCTGGACACACAGATGTTGAGCTGATGTTCAGTAACTCTGGACAGACAGATGTTGAGCTGATGTTCAGTAACTCTGGACAGACAGATGTTGAGCTGATGTTCAGTAACTCTGGACAGACAGATGTTGAGCTGATGTTCAGTAACTCTGGACACTCAGATGTTGAGCTGATGTTCAGTAACTCTGGACAGACAGATGATGAGCTGATGTTCAGTAACTCTGGACAAACAGATGTTGAGCTGATGTTCAGTAACTCTGGACAGACAGATGATGAGCTGATGTTCAGTAACTCTGGACAGACAGATGATGAGCTGATGTTCAGTAACTCTGGACACACAGATGTTGAGCTGATGTTCAGTAACTCTGGACAGACAGATGATGAGCTGATGTTCAGTAACTCTGGACAAACAGATGTTGAGCTGATGTTCAGTAACTCTGGACACTCAGATGTTGAGCTGATGTTCAGTAACTCTGGACAGACAGATGATGAGCTGATTTTCAGTAACTCTGGACAAACAGATGTTGAGCTGATGTTCAGTAACTCTGGACAGACAGATGTTGAGCTGATGTTCAGTAACTCTGGACAGACAGATGTTGAGCTGATGTTCAGTAACTCTGGACAGACAGATGTTGAGCTGATGTTCAGTAACTCTGGATAGACAGATGTTGAGCTGATGTTCAGAAACTCTGGACAGACAGATGTTGAGCTGATGTTCAGTAACGCTGGACACACAGATGTTGAGCTGATGTTCAGTAGCTCTGGACACACAGATGTTGAGCTGATGTTCAGTAACGCTGGACACACAGATGATGAGCTGATTTTCAGTAACTCTGGACAAACAGATGTTGAGCTGATGTTCAGTAACTCTGGACAGACAGATGTTGAGCTGATGTTCAGTAACTCTGGACAGACAGATGTTGAGCTGATGTTCAGTAACTCTGGACAGACAGATGTTGAGCTGATGTTCAGTAACTCTGGACAGACAGATGTTGAGCTGATGTTCAGTAACTCTGGACAGACAGATGTTGAGCTGATGTTCAGTAACTCTGGACACACAGATGTTGAGCTGATGTTCAGTAACTCTGGACACACAGATGATGAGCTGATGTTCAGTAACTCTGGACACACAGATGTTGAGCTGATGTTCAGTAACTCTGGACACACAGATGTTGAGCTGATGTTCAGTAACTCGACACACAGATGTTGAGCTGATGTTCAGTAACGCTGGACACACAGATGTTGAGCTGATGTTCAGTAATGCTGGACAAACAGATGTTGAGCTGATGTTCAGTAACTCTGGACAGACAGATGTTGAGCTGATGTTCAGTAGCTCTGGACACACAGATGTTGAGCTGATGTTCAGTAACTCTGAACAGACAGATGTTGAGCTGATGTTCAGTAACTCTGGACAGACAGATGTTGAGCTGATGTTCAGTAGCTCTGGACAGACAGATGTTGAGCTGATGTTCAGTAGCTCTGGACAGACAGATGTTGAGCTGGTGTTCAGTAACTCTGGACAGACAGATGATGAGCTGATGTTCAGTAACTCTGGACACACATATGTTGAGCTGATGTTCAGTAACTCTGGATAGACAGATGTTGAGCTGATGTTCAGAAACTCTGGACAGACAGATGTTGAGCTGATGTTCAGTAACGCTGGACACACAGATGTTGAGCTGATGTTCAGTAGCTCTGGACACACAGATGTTGAGCTGATGTTCAGTAACGCTGGACACACAGATGATGAGCTGATTTTCAGTAACTCTGGACAAACAGATGTTGAGCTGATGTTCAGTAACTCTGGACAGACAGATGTTGAGCTGATGTTCAGTAACTCTGGACAGACAGATGTTGAGCTGATGTTCAGTAACTCTGGACAGACAGATGTTGAGCTGATGTTCAGTAACTCTGGACAGACAGATGTTGAGCTGATGTTCAGTAACTCTGGACAGACAGATGTTGAGCTGATGTTCAGTAACTCTGGACACACAGATGTTGAGCTGATGTTCAGTAACTCTGGACACACAGATGATGAGCTGATGTTCAGTAACTCTGGACACACAGATGTTGAGCTGATGTTCAGTAACTCTGGACACACAGATGTTGAGCTGATGTTCAGTAACTCGACACACAGATGTTGAGCTGATGTTCAGTAACGCTGGACACACAGATGTTGAGCTGATGTTCAGTAACGCTGGACAAACAGATGTTGAGCTGATGTTCAGTAACTCTGGACAGACAGATGTTGAGCTGATGTTCAGTAACTCTGGACAGACAGATGTTGAGCTGATGTTCAGTAGCTCTGGACAGACAGATGTTGAGCTGATGTTCAGTAGCTCTGGACAGACAGATGTTGAGCTGATGTTCAGTAGCTCTGGACACACAGATGTTGAGCTGACGTTCAGTAGCTCTGGACACAGATGTTGAGCTGATGTTCAGTAACTCTGGACAGACAGATGGTGAAAAATGGTGAAAGTTCAGTATCAAGATGTGAAGAAATTGCTAAACGATTTTACATTCCAATATTTTCTCAATAACGGTAAGTTAATGTGCTAATTAAGACAGTCATATTATGTTTTAAGGCATAAGCTTTTACATTAAGACATCTGCAGGGTTTGTTTCAGTGTTGCCAGATTGGAAATGTCCAAGTATCGTACCAGAAGCTCAAAATTATCGTATTTGGAAGGAAATGATCGTACACGAGTCAAGAAATCTCCAACGGGGGGGGGTGGGGGGGGCTGGTGTTCTGATTCGGTTCGGGAGTATAGATAAAAACCCGCCCGCACTTACAATTCATTGGTTGGGTCTTGCGCTTCGTGAGGCACACTAGCACACACACGCAAGGTCTCTCGCTCCCTCTCTCTACTCTCTCTACACGTTCTTCCCCCGGTAGACGTAGAATCCACAGCTAGATCAATGAGAAAGCCCTATTACAACGACCATCATTTGAAGTGTCACACAGTTCTGAAATTATCGTACATTATAGGATTTTTTCCATTATTGATCGTACATCGTACAGAGGTCAAACTTATCGTACAAATACGATAATTATCGTACATCTGGCAACACTGGTTTGTTTCCAGGTTTCAAAGCTTTGCTATTTGCACTTAGTGAAATGTCTATATTCATACTATTGTTAAAATTACTTTTCAATTAAAACACAAATTTGGGTTTGCAAGACTTGCTGCTCTTCAAGTCTGACAGTCAGCAATATGGAAGAGGACATTTTCCACAAATTAATGGCAGTCCACACATTTATGCTTAAAGGGGTGGTATAATGCCCTTTTTTACAAGATGTAAAATAAATGTATGATGTCCACAGAGTGTGTATGTGAAGTTTTAGCTGAAAATACCCCACAGATATTTTTATATAGTGTTAGGACCCTGAGATATTTTGTGTTTGTATCAATTGTCCTTGTGTGTGGGTGTGTCTCGCTCTCTCTCTGTGTGTAGACAAGTTTGTGTTTCAGATGGGCGTTACCTTTGTTAACCTGTGGAAGACTGTGATTGGACCTGCTATGCACCTGACCTGGATATAAGGACTGCCCCTGACACACAATGGTTGCCTTTGAGCCTCGCTGACTTTGTGCTTTATGCCTTTGTGCTTCGCGTTCGTACCATTTGATTGTGCTTCTCTTCAGCTTTGTTCGTTTCGCCATTATTCAATTGAGTAAGAGTGTCGTGCCAGAGAGTTAGTGTTTAGTGAAACTGTGAGTGTTTGTTAAATGTAATCCTACTTCTGGTTTTCTCCTATATCTGACTACTGCCTGACTGACTACGCCTTGGATTCCGATTCTAACTTGTCAACCTGATACTTTTTAAAATAAGTGTGTAAGCATTCTTGTATATAAATTGTTACCAGATTAAGGGATGTAGGGGGTTTGACGCCAATTTATTTGTATTTATTTTTCACTTTGTTTATGGGTAAGGGAGATATAAGTTAAACTGTATTTTCATTTTTCTTTCTTTTGTTTAAGGTCATTTAGGTTCTAAAAAAAAGATTGTTTTGTTTGTTATATTGGCCTTGTCTGCCCCTGACGCTAACCCTTCATGGTCAATAAAATTCATATTACTCGACATCTCTCTGGTAGTGTGACTCTCTTCCTTTTTCTGTTGCGGCTGACCCCTAGCGGTCGTAACAATAGCATGTTAAAGTTTAGTAGCTGTGTTAACATTAAGTGACATAGCATCAGGCCTGGCTCTACTTCCTGGCTAGACCACCGCCTCTGTACAGTGGATGCCAGGGGGTTTCAGAAAACACTGAAGCTTCCCCGGGCGCCGCCATTGGTTAGCAGACCATCACCTGCTGTTAGCATTCCATTGATTCCCATTCATTTTGGCATCACTTTGACAGCCAATAACTTTACATCTGAGGCGTTTAAAGACTTCATTTGTCCATTATTTATTTCTAAAGAAACATGAAAATGTATAAAAGGCTACCGCCTCTGTAAAGTGGATGCCCATGACTCCATCGAGATGATGAAGATTGATCATGATCTGGCTACTACAGATCATATACCCTTTCTCATGGTGTTGAACACAGGCAATTTAGCGGTGTTGTTGCCTGTGGATAATGGCATTGATGGAGGGAAAATAAATTGGTAAAAATTTTATATGAAAGATGTCTAAATATGTCTATCATTCTGACGCTTTGCTGGGTAATATTAAGGTCCCAAAAGATGCCTTATTATGTCGGGATATAAACTGTAAGAATGCACAACACTGTAAGTATTTATGTTCCCTGTATGAAGCTATTGTGGAGTCTCTCGGTATTTTGAGTAGGCCTCTATAAACCTAGGACAAAAGTGTGCAATGCTAAGCCAGGTTGGAAGGATCATGTAGAAGAGCTCCATGCAGAGGCCCGAAATGCTTTTAGAAAATGGTCTGAGTCAGGCAAAAGCAGGCATGGCCCCTTGTTTGAAAATAAGAAATGCACTAATGCTAGATTTAAATATGCACTTCACTATATTAAAAGAAATGAAAACACTATGAGGTCAGATTCACTGGCATGGAAGCTGCGTATATAATGATAATGACTTCTGCAAAGAAATAAAAACGGGGGAAAAAACATTTTTTTCTGGAAAAAAATAAAAACTTTTTAATATTTTAAAAAGAAATAAAAACTATTAATAATTGCAAAACATCTCTTCCATCTAATATAGATGGTGTGAGTGGTCCTGATGAAATCTCACAGTTATGGCGGAAACATTATTAATGGCGGAAACTGTTAAACTGTGTAAAAAGTAATCTGTTTGTAGTGAATAATGTAGAGTATAATGACGATGTTGTTACCACTTCTGCTGAAGTCCATGAAGCAATATTGAAGTTAAGAGATAATAAGGCCTGTGGCCTGGATAATATTACAGCTGAACATAACTGCCAGTAAGAAACTGTGTCCTCTGGTGGCTATGTTATGTACCTGATTCTGTGCTCTCTGTTGTGCTAGTACCAGTTATTAAAGATAAAGTGGGGAAGCTGAACAGCTCAGATAATTACAGGCCAACAGTTCTAGCCAGTGTTATGTCCAAAGTGCTGGAGACAGTAAAACCAATTTGGTTTTAAACGAAAGCAAGGCAATGATTTATGTATTTTTGCACTAAAGGAAATTTTAGATAATTATAATAGGCAAAATTCCACAATGTTCTTGTGCTTCATTGATGCTTCTAAAGCATTCGATCATGTTAATCATGAGAAATTATTTAAAAATTATAACATTTTCTAAATGTGGGGTCCCTGTTTTTTATTAGAATCTTGGTTTATTGGTACTCGCATCAGACAGTGAGAGTGAGATGGGGAATGTAACATCTGCTCCCTTCCATGTGACCAATGGTGTTCACCAGGGCGGAATTTTGTCTCCTTTTCTTTTTAATATGTATATGAATGATTTGTCTGTGATTTTAAATGCATGTGGCTGTACAGGCTGTAGGGTTGGTGACTCACTAATCAATCCCCTATGTACGCTGATGATTTAGTCATTTTTAGCCCATATAGTGCTGGTCCACAACAGCTTCTGATAATATGCACACAGTATGGTGCTGATTTTGATATAAAATACAATGCAAAAAAGAGTAAGATCATGATTATCAGAAGTAGAGAAGATAGACAGTCAAACTTCCCTGACTTCTATCTGTCTGGCACTGCACTTGGGGTGTGCAGAGAGATTACATATTTGGGCCATATTATTGCAAATGACCTGTCTGATGATAAGGATATCTATAGGCAGCGTCGGAAGCTGTATGCTCAAGCAAGCATGCTGTGTCATAAGTTAAGCATGTGCTCTGTACCTGTGAAGATCTCACTCTTTAGAGCGTATTGTACACCTTTGTATACTGCCTACCTGTGGAGTCGTTATAAGCAAGGCAGCGTTAGAAAAGTCATAGTGTCTTATAATGACAGCATGAGAGCTCCAAGAAGCTCAAGTGCAAGCCATATGTTTGTCAGTGTCAGACCTGCTCTGCAGTTTTACGTAACCTGATGTATAGATTTATGTGTAGGGTATCTGAGTCAGAAAATGATTTAATCGCTGTTTTGGCTAACCCTGTACCCTGTCAGATTTTCTTCCAGACTGTGGAACCATTGGCGAACATGTTAGACACTGAACATTGTGGAAGGTTTTGTATTTTTATGTCTTACTCTCTGTTTTATTGTGTTATGGATCCCCCTGGGTCTGAAATAAAGTTTATTCCATCTGTTGAACATGGCACATCACTATGGGTATTGCCCAGCAAACACAGAACGTTGGCACAACGTAGCCAAACTTCTAACATTTTATCAACATGACCAAAAGGTTGCTATAAATACGTTGTGCGGTGAAGGTTGTTACAGCGTTGTCACAATGTTGACATTAAACCACCGTTTAGGGCCATGGCTTAAGGTTGTGCCAACGGCGTCTTGACAACCACTGGACTACATATGTACTCGTCACTGACCTGAAGCGTGAAAATCAGTCTTTTAAATTTCAACCACCCGTTGGGCTCATTGTGTTCTCATTCATCATCGAGCAAGGATACATGAGTATTGCGTTTTATTTACCTCAGCTAAATAAGATACGTAATTATTCAAACACAACCTACAACTTTTTAACCCTCTGATGGTCTTTATTTATGTCTACACTCGAGACATAAATCTCTAGAGACCCCAGACAATAACATTTAATTTTGTAACAAGATAATTTTTTTTTTTTACAAATGTAATTTTATTCTGTTTGTTAATGTTTTTACTCAACATTTGTGCAGTTTTTGGAGAATTTATGAAATTTTTTCAATTTCTATAAATAAATAAATAAATAAATAAATATTTAAATAGCCTTTTTACAAAAAAACAGCATTTGATGTAAAATTCACTTTATAAAAGACCCAGATTTCTAACTTTCATTCATGGGGATAACATGGATAATTTTAAATGGTTTAATGTAACAGGTTTAATGTAACATTTTTGCCCATTTTTTGGAAAATGCAGTTTTAAAATAAAAAATAATAATTTTAACCACTAGATGGCTATAGAGCTCCAGTATATGCTATTAGACTACCTGAAAGATATATTTTCACAAGTTGGATTCAGTTGGATTCATATCTAAATATTATAAAATCACAGTTATAACAAAAATAAAATATTTTTGTCAAAGTTTAGCATTTTTTTGTACCAACCCCCCCCCCCCCCCCCAGTTTTTCAATAATGTTACATTATGATTAGAATCAAACCTGAACAAAATGTTACAAAGAGAAATGTTGGAGTCTTAAGATTTTATCATTTATTTCAATCATTTATTTTTAATCTAATTCTAGATTCTAGACACACACAATTGTGTGTGTGTGTGTGTGTGTGTGTGTGTGTGTCTGAGAGATAAAGAGAGGGAGAGTGTGTGAGTACACATTGTCGATGTGCCAGGGTCACCACACCACGTTGTATATTTGTAGTGGTTCTGCATTTTGGATGATTTTATTTGACAAATTATAGCCTTACAAATGTTCCTGTGTGTGTATGCGTGTGTGTGTGTGTGTGTGTGTGTGTGTGTTTACATTTTCAATGTGTCAGTGTCACCAATTTATTTTTGTAGTGGTTCTGCATTTTGGATGATTTTATTTGACAAATTATAGCCTTACAAATGTTCCTGTGTGTGTGTGTGTGTGTGTGCGTGTGTGTGTGTGTGTGTGTGTGTGTGTGTGAGAGAGAGAGAGAGTGTGTGAGTACACATTGTCGGTGTCAGTGTCACCACTTTATAATTGTGTTGGTTCTGCATTTTGGATGATTTTATTTGACAAATTATAGCATTACAAATGTGTGTGTGTGTGTGTGTGTGTGTGTGTGTGTGTGTGTGTGTGTGTGTGTGTGCGTGTGTGTGTGTGTGTGTGTGTGCACATTTTCAATGTTTCAGTGTCACCAATTTATTTTTGTGGTGGTACTGCATTTTGGATGATTTTATTTTACAAATGATAATAGAGCAGTTTTTATAGTCTCAAAAATGTATTCCTCTATATGTGTGTGTGTGTGTGTGTGTGTGTGTGTGTGTGTGTGTGTGTGTGTGTGTGTGTGTGTGTGTGTGTGTGTACACGCGTGTTGTGAGCAATATAATTTAGCATTGTGGATGTTTTTTGCATTGGTGGAAGTGTGCCACTTTATTTGTGCCATTTCTGTTGATGTGTTCTGCGTTGTTTCTGATTTTGATGATTAATTTTGTCTATTTTGATTGCGGGGTCTCCAGAGACTCCGAAGACCACGAGTGTCACAAATTTTGTCACGCTAACATAAAAACAGATATCATTCCAATTTATTTATTTTTTTTGTAGATCTAGAAAGTGTTGAGAGCCGTAGAAGTTTTCATACCATTTGGACAAAGGGAACATTTTTTTTTAATTTGAGCAAAAGTCATTTGGGGTCAGAAAAGACCCCGTAAACCATCAGAGGGTAATGTGACTAATGTAGCCTCGCTTGCACTGTTTAGTTTTCATTTCATTTGTTTGCTATTTAGTCTCATTCGTTTCTTTGCTCCTCTGTATTTGTGGATGTTTCCCCTTACTGTGATTTCGTTTACCGAACTTTATTCATTAAATGTTCTGATCTTTGCTTTTTATGTTTTATTTATTATAATTAAAATCAATTTGTTTATGGATTTATTTAGTTTTTTTCTTTTTTCACAAATGTATGACTTTTGGAAGTGCAATTTGATTACCATATATGCAGTTAGTTTTAATAAAGTTGAATTAACGTAACCTTCTGTAATTTTTACTCTTCAAAGTGTACACTTGCAGGTGTTGATTATAATTGACCTAATTTACTGATAGCCCCATTAAGTAATAATAAGGATAAACAATATTTTTTTAAAAAACTATATAATTATCTAACATCTGACTAATTAAAAATTAACCTCAAAAGCAAAACATAAAATGCTAAATGGGGGATATCTATAGACCTATCTAGCATAATTTTTTTTTTGTCAGAACGTCGTCTCTCAGTTGCTGAATGTCGCGCAACAACGTTGCTACAGCCCTGTCGCGTCCTACAATTCTACGTTGTTACAATGTTGCCTGCACGTAGACAGCGACGTTGCCACAGCAGAAATGCAACGTGCCACAGACGTTGCCACAACGTAAATGTGTTTGCTGGGTGGCACATCCGGTCTTCATTGGCATGTTCCAGTGGATAGTGGCATGTGTCACTGACATTATCACGACACCTGAGAGTAGTGACTGACAGATTAATCAAGCACCTATACTGATGTAATTGTGACACAAAATCCTAAATAAATAGCCTAATTTTGTGATAATTTAAATATCAATCAAACGCATTTAAAGTCAGTAATATTTTTTCAAACTTGTTATTTATCTGTACCCAGCCAGCACATGACCAACCTTCAACTTTGAAATATGGTTGAAATAATGTCAGTTGTTGTTTCAACGTTGAAACAACGTTGATATAATGTTTAATGCTAAATGGTTGAAAAAGGTTTTTATTCATACACTGTCATGTCATTTGACCAATTAATTAAATAATACAGACTTTAAATGAAACTTAATACACTGTGCACATTTCGCTATGTTAACTCACTGAAACTATTGTTATTGGTTGTTTCACCGTTTTACTTTGAGCATGATTGGTTAATCTGTCTGTCTTTCAGGAAACTGTCCAATGACAATGTGTGCGCCTATTTTAAAGGTGGGGTATGTAATTCTCTTTTTTTGGCCATTTTTTCAAAATCACTTAAAATCCTATTCCTAACCCACTTACAGCCACTGAGTTAGAAGCACTGAAATAAAAATTAAGCAATTTAATCATCTATGGAACGGGCAGGACTCGAAAAACTCCAGCCAATCATTTCCAAGACCACCTAGAATCATTGGACAGTAAGTGCGTCAATCAAACGGTTGTACCCCCCCCCCCCCTATTTTTTGATGTAAGTACATAGTACTTAACGCCACTTAATATAAAGTGGGACCGAAAAGAATTTTCAGTCCTTAACAGTCAACGTTTAAGGACATGGGTAACGGTCTGCAACCTCATAAATAAGTTACCTCTGTGTGTGTTTTTGTACTGCTTCACCATTAGCGTAGCGCACTAGCGATATTAGCATGTATTTCAATGTAGTACTATCTGACATTGCTGTGTGTTGTTGTGTTTAACGTTGTCAGCTGGTTTAAAACTCAAATGCATGAGAGGTAAAAAAAGCGTGGGAATGAGTAAAGTGATAAAAGTGCCATTTATTTGTAGAAGTATGTTTACATAACCTCTTCAAACAATGATAACTGCCAATGAAAATATATTTGTTTAAATTTTGTTTTAGATCAGGCATTGGAATAAGATTTTTGTCGGGGGAGAGCACCCAACAGAGACAAATCCACCAACTACAGTAAGTGGTTTTTTTGTTTGTTTGTTTTTTTTAGTCAATTTTACCCACTGTTTCGAAAACCTACAATGGGATTAATATATAGTATTAAGTATGATTTTCATCTTCAAAGTAAGACATTTACTGATAGAAAGTCTGAGTAACTTTTTGTCCTTTTGTCTTTCTTCAGCTGAAGTGGCGCACTGAAAGGGGATTCATGTCACCTTCATCAGTCCTTTCTTTAATTCAGTGGAAAACATTAAGGGAAAGACCCTCAGACGTGTCATAACAGGATAAATGCGGCTGCAGGTAAAATTATATGATGGTTTGATTTTAGTGTACCAAATGGCTTGCTATGATACACATTTCTGATGGGATTGCCATGCTTTAAGTGTATGTTCACATTTTTAATCATGTAATAACTAACAGTCTCAAAGATGACATTACTCTGTTCATGTTGTGTGAATGTGTTATAATGGCAAACATTTGTACAATTTAAATCAATTTTAAGATTGTTTAAAGGAATGGTTAAATTAAAATAAAAAATACTGCTTTTTAAGGACTTTTCATTGAATCATTTCTTCTTTAACCCCTTCAGATTCTCCAAGGATCCAGCTGATTACTGGCAATTTGGTGGAGGATTTTTCTTTAGCTGCTACATTGCACTATCACTTCTGGTACGGATTCATTGACCTTTTGTGTTATTTTTTGATTTTTACTTAATTTAATAAAAATTTACTTATTTAATTAGTACAGTGTATGGTTAGGATTCTGAATTAAAACAGTGTAATGTTTTTTCACAAATATTATCAGAAATATACGGAGCGCCCAGGGGTCAGGCAAAAATTGTTGAAACAATATAAACCTGCATTGAAAAATATAAGCCAAAGAGCAACAGACCACAACCCTCTCATCTCAATATCACAATTTGTTGATTTCTTCATCTGTTTTAACCCCCTGGGGTCGGCGATCACGCAGGTGTGATCAGGTCGCTTTTTAGCGCAATTTTCCACCGGACAAATTGCGATTGTTAACTCATGATTTCTGTTCTGTGCGTCTGTGCGCACCAATCTTGCACTTCTATCTACTCCTCAACCAGACCACCTAGAGACTTCGGGTTTCGGCATTATGTTAAGGAAGGTCTAATCTCGGGAACACACAAAAAAAATCCAGGAAAAGATTTACTATCTCTTAGTGTTGTGATCCCATGAGGTGAGAAAATTGCGCTAAAACACTCACCGAGTTTTTATTACTTGTTTTCTTATCAGTGAAAAAGAGACTCAAAATACTCTGTTGATTTTGATCTTACATATAAGTTTTATACATCATTCGATTCTGTTATGTACCAATGGGTACATAACAGAATGTACTGAGTTACATTCTGTTATGTATTACATTCTGTTATTCGCTGAGTTACAGTTAATTTCTGGACGCATTTTTAGAATGGACTTCACTGACAGAGAGAAGGCAGAACTCGCATCATGTTTATTTTTCTGTATCTGGCGAAAAGCACAACACTTTGTTTTTATTGTGAGTATACACAAAAAAAATAGACACTGGATCAAATGATGTATAACACTTATATGATAACACTTATATGTAAGATCAAAATCGACAGAGTATTTTGAGTCTCTTTTGCACTGATAAGAACAAAAATGAGCAGATCATGCCGGCGTGATTGCTTTCTTTCTTCAGTGGAAAAGAAATTAATTTTTTTGAGGAAAACATTTCAGGATTTTTCTCCACACAATGGACTTCAATGGCAACCAGAATGTTGAAGTTCAAATTAATGCAGTTTCAAAGGGCTTTGAAGTGATTCAAATGGCTCTGCACGATCTCAGCTGAGGAATAGGGTCTTATCTAGCAAAACGATTGGTCATTTTCTAAAAATAATCCTGGGAAATATACCTCAGAAGTGCGGTTTAGTTTCATTTCGTGGAGCAACGGATCCAGCTGAGGATTGTAGTAAGTTCTTTATTCTTAAGTTCTTTGTTCTAATCACGATATGAATCAGTGTCTGTAAACCACAAAAAGACTGTTTAAATATGAATCGCTTGTCTGTGTGTGATGAATGAACGGCACATTCATTCCGGCACATTCCGGCACATTCAATGCCGTTCATTCACTCTTGCACTTACATTTACATTAGTAAACATGTTATTTTTACATGAACACATCTACTAGATTAGCTTTTACCAAACTATATTGCTATACTGAGATGAGTAAAACAGACGAAATGTGAATGTTTAGACAAGATTTTGTTTATTAGTTTTGTATAGATTATAAAGGGTTTTTTTTTACTGTAAAAAAGACTACTGTCACATCAAATAAGCTTTTGTTCGCCAATTTCTGCTCATATGTTAAATATATAGTATGGGATGTTTTGTCAAAAATAAAGTAGGTATATTGAATTATCAACTAAGATGTTATTATAGTGTTTGTTCCAATATTCAAACTAATGAATCCTTAACTTAGAAATACATATGATAAAATGCATACTTTATAAAAAGAAAGATTACACTTGAAATATTGTTCAAATTGTAATTGTTGTTGATTTATATGTGAAAACTCTTTAATAGGATGGACAGTTGAAGGAACCCAACCTCGTTATTTGCTTCTTTTGCCAGTTGGCCTACTAAGTGTTCCTGCAACGGGAGTATTCTCTGGCTAGAGCGCAGAACAGCTGAGTTTGTATGGACAGAAGAGTGCATGCCTGAGCTTGTTTTTTGGATTAAGCTGCAATTGTGGAAAATAGAATAATAGAAACAAAATGTATTAAGCTTTTTACCCCTTATTATCAATCTAAATTAATCTCGTTTTTAATTTAACTTAATTTCGTTCTTTATTTAAATTTCGTTTTTTTCTTTATTCAAATTTCGTTTCTTCTTTATTTAAATTTCGTTTTTCTTTATTTAAATTTCGTTTTTTCTTTATTTAAATTTCGTTTTTTTCTTTATTTAAATTTCGTTTTTCTTTATTTAAATTTAGTTTTTCTTTATTTAAATCTACCCTTTACTGTGTCAGTAATTTGTTAGTCAGAAAAATATTAGACTACCTTATTAAAAGTATTGCTTAAGTTAACAGACCTGTGTGTGTGTGTGTGTGTGTGTGTTACATGCGAGTGTATTTACTTTGTGTTGTTCATGGGGAAGATGTGTTTAATATCACTAGTGCAGTGTCCGTTCTCGGAGCATGCATAAGCCCTGCCCGCGTGAGGTGCGCCGCTTCCCACTCGCGCTGTTCTGTAGTTTATTAAAAGTTTATTAATTCTGAACGTGTCGCGTCTCGCGTGTGCATCTATATTGCACCAAATGTGACACTGCACTCCCTTGTGAAGTCGATTGGATGAACGGTTCTCGAAATAATCAAAATGCAAACGGACAGACAGACACATAGCGAATACTGCCTTTATTAGAGAGAAGAATATGTTCAGCACCCTCTCTCCGAAGCTTCGAATATTCGAACCAGCCCTACTAATTTCTTCAAAATCAGACATTTTTTTAACTTTCTGTGGATGTGTTTGCTCGCCTTTCTGATATTATTGATTTTCTCAGAGAAGAGGCAAGCAAACTCACTGCACTCACTGCTGTCTGAGAGCATTTCACTGGGAATATGGCTTGGGGGGTTTGTTAGAATCTCTACAGTAACAAAGAGTGCATGTGTCATTTATGTTTCTGTTTATAATATTTGAGAAGAAAGTCTGTATAGCTTTGCCTAGTTCCACATTGAAAGCATGGAGGTTGTCTTTATAGATGTTATAATGGACTACAAGTTTTGTCTTTCGCCACATGTGCTCTGCTTTTCTGCATTGTCTTCTCATATTTTGCACTGCTGTTGAGTTTCTCCAAGGTGCTTTTTGTCTGCCACTCTTCTTCCTGACTTTCACAGGAGCAATACCATCTATTACACGCTGTACTTTTGAGTTAAAGGACTCAAGGAGAGAATCAACAGAGTCCACAGATATGCTTGGTGTTAAAGATATGGCCTCTAGTGTTCTCATTTAAGCATCTAGCTTCAGATGCTTACAGACACAGATCTAGATGCTTACAGACCCAGATCTAGCTTCAATAGTAGGAGAGATCAATATACAGCATCAAAGAAAATACAGAAATGATCAGACAGTGCTACATCCTTAATAACAATCAATGAAATGTTTAAACCCTTACTGATAAGTAAATCTAGAGTGTGCCCACAATTGTGTGTGGGTCCATTTACATGTTGAGTCAGATCAAAAGTATTTAAAACAGTTATGATTTTAAGTTATCTTTTGCTATATTGGTTTCTGCTTTATCTATGTGAATATTAAAATCCCCAGCAATAGCAAAACAGTCAAACTCTGAGGTAATTGTTGATAACATTCTGTAAAGTCCACAGCAAAGGCTGGAGAGTGTTGGAGGCCTGTAAATAATTAAGTAAAATGTGTGGAGCACCTTTTAACATAATACCCAGATATTCGAAAGACGGGTAATTTTCCCTAATTAACGGGTAATTAACGGCTTCTGCTCCTGTATTGAGAGATAACATGCAGCGCGTTTCGATCCTGGTTCCAGTGGCGTTAATGCATACACGGCTTTTCATGTCACAAAGTGTTTTGGGATTGTTTTGAATGAAATATTGAAGTTTATAATTAAGTGTTTTGGCAAACAATGCCGAGTGGCGCTACGCATTGTTCTAAAATTGGGTTTTATTCTGGCATGTTGAATTAGCGTTGGACAAATGCGGCGGCGCTTTCATTTGGATTTATTTGTCTCATAACAACTAAAAGAACTTTATATACTCCGCCATTTTTTGGTCATACAGATAAGAGTACATAAACTGAACAAAATTATAAACGCAACACTTTTGTTGTTGCCCCCATTTTACATGGGCTGAACTTAAAGATCTAAGACTTTTTCTATGTACACAAAAGGCCTATTTCTCTCAAATATTGTTCACAAATCTGTCTAAATATGTGTTAGTGAGCACTTCTCCTTTGCCGAGATAATCCATCCACCTCACAGGTGTGGCATATCAAGATGCTGATTAGACAGCATGATTATTGCACAGATGTGCCTTAGGCTGGCCACAATAAAAGGACACTCTAAAATGTGCAGTTTTACTGAATTTTTTTTTTTTAAAATATATATCTAAAAAAAAGGTTGTTGATTGTGGCCTGTGGAATGTTGGTCCACTCCTCTTCAATGGCTGTGCGAAGTTGCTGGATATTGACAGGACCTGGAACACGCTGTCGTATATGCCGAGCCCGAGTATGTAGAAAAATATCAGCATATTGAGTTTCAGCAAAAATCCAATATTGTGCATCTCTAGTGTTTAGTGATGTATAAAGAACAGAGGATGGAACTATTAGTCACAGTCTGGAAAAATCCTTCACTAAGACACAGTATATTTCACTCACCCTGTTGTGTGTGTATCACTGTTGTTTCTCAGAGGACACTGTTTAATGTCACACACAGAGACACTGAGGAGTTAATCTCATAAACCCTAAATCCAGCATAGAGGGGTTCAGTGAATGTGGTGTTGAGTGTGTGTAAGTGTGTGAGTGTGTGAGTGTCAGAGACGCTGTAGAAGGACAGAGTGCCGGCTGACACGTCCACATACACTCCTGCTCTCTTAGAGGATGAACAGATGACAGGAATATCAGTCCTGTTATTATTGTGACGGACAGAGAATCTGTTATCATAGCAGTTCAGACTCCAGGATTTATCATTGGATCCAAACACACAGTCTTCACTCCGTCCTTTCCTGCTGATTCCTTTATATGTCACTGATATTTGAACTCTTCCACTCCATTCAGCCTCCCAGTAACAGCGTCCAGTCAGACTCTCTCCACACAGAACCTGTTCATACACATCAAATCTCTCTAGATGATCAGGATACGACTGACGCTCTTCCACAAACATCACTGTCCTGTTCTCCTCAGACAGAATGAGAAGAGTGTTTGCTGTGTTTGGATCCAGTGTGAGATCACAGGCATCTGAACACAAGAAGAGAGAAACATTTCACTAAGTGAGACAAATCAACAACAAATCACTAAATGATTGTATGTGTAAACCTACATTTGTGTAATCCTGCTGTAATTCTGAACTCTCCACAACGATCCACACTATAAAACACAAATATGATTCATATTAATTTTCTAAAGGAAAGACAAGAAAGAAACACACACATAATCTGTTCTGTGACTAGGGTTGCCATCCTCCCTTTGAAAGCAAGAGTCTCTCCAGATTTAGGGCTGAATGGGGGAAAGGGAATCAATGGGTCTTTCAAGTAACTAATGATGAACTGCACACTTTGCACTTCATTTGCTCAGACTGTCTGATTTAAAGCACATCTATGCTTCTAAAGGTAAAGGCCTATTGTTTTTTTTATAGTATTTGGATAACATATTAGTATAATATTTCACACATTATCAGAGCTTGGCAAACAGATAATTATTATACTTTTTAGGGCTGCAACTAACGATTATTTTGATAATCGATTAATTGGTCGATTATTTTTACGATTAATCGATTAATTGGTTTATGTACTTATATTTAGTTTTGCCCATTTTTTCCCCTAGTAAATTATTAACAAAGGGTCTTTATCATTCAACATACTTTTTAGAGATTTTAACCATTTTGCATTGTCATATCCTCATCAAAAACATACCTGGAGTTGTGTTTTATTATGTGTTAGTAGGGGTGTAATGGTTCACAAAATTCACGGTTCGGTTCGATACGATACACTTGTGTCACGGTACGGTTCGGTACTTTTTCAATACAGGAAAAAGAAAGAAATGCCAGAGAAATTTACTTTACTTGAGCTATTCTGGAGCTATAATTGACTCTTCTTAGGAGCATATAAAACAAAACGGCTACTTGGAAAAAATGAAATGTAATATTGCAGTAGTTATAAACAAAGGTTTATTTTAGTTCAGATTAACATTTGAGGGCAGCAATGTTATTCATAATGTCAAAATAAAACCGACGTAATGTTACTTGAAGGCATTATGCCTACTATTCCTGCCAAACTTTCATGGTTGCATTAGTGTTACTACAGTAAATCCATGGTGAATGTTGCTGATCTGTGGAAACTGGATAGTTCATTCATGCCACAATGTTTCTTCCTGGTTTCCACGTCAGCGCTGTTTGATCCGTTAATAACGGAGAAATGTGAATGTTTCTCACTAGATCTCGCAGCAATGTTATTACTTCTGTGGCGAATTCAAATGCTTTCTTTACCGGATCTCTTATTAGCACTGTGTAGTAACAGTGTCGCTTGATCAAGATCGGCTCGCGCTGCTTTGGTCCAAACTGATAAACGGTCTGTCAACCACACAATAACGAGTAGCTCAGTTTCGTTCTGCTTGCATTATGTTTGCCATTTTGCCATGTTGTGGTCGCGCCGGCGTCTCTTATGAGCGTGCTTGCTACGCACGACCCGCCTACATTTGAAATAACGAAATTTTGGTCCGCTTTTTTCTTTTTCTTTCTCGAGCTTACTCCACTGCCGCCTGCCTCCGCCATCTCGCTGAATGCTGCAGAGACGCTGTGCGGGAAGCACGTGACATAAAACGAGGCCAGCTATTGGCTATTCGCTACTTCTCCTGCTATAATGGCTGAGTAAAACCTCGGTAGGCTCTTTACTGCCACACTTTGGTCACCGCAGATTTAAAATATGCACGAAATGAGCCGCTTACGGCAAATAAAAGTTATTTAGCAACTAATTGATGACTAAATTAGTTGACAACTATTTTAATAATCGATTTTAATCGATTAAATCGATTAGTTGTTTCAGATCTAATACTTTTAGACATTAGTTAGATTAATTAATAGATTATAGCTATTTATTGTTATTGTGAATTTATAGTCTTAAAGGTCCCGTTTTTCCTGTGTTTTTGAAGCTTTGATTGTGTTTACAGTGTGCAATATAACATGTGTTCATGTTTCGCGTGTAAAAAAACACAGTATTTTTCACACAATTTACTTATCTGTATATCGCTGTTTTCACTGTCCTAAAAACGGGCTGATGACTTCCTTGTTCTATTAAGTCCCTCCTTCAGAAATACGTAACGAGTTCTGATTGTGCCAGCGGTTCCTGTGTTGTGATTCAACAGCAGCTTAGCACACATTGCCCGGAAAGGTCACGCCTCTTACCATAACGTGGAGATGCATGCGCTCAGTGTTATTGTAAACATGTCTTTAATATTACCTTTTCAATTTGAGCCGGAATCAGATCCAGAGAACATAGATAAAGAGGATCGATTAGAACCTGTTCATGCACGACTTTTGCAGGATGTTTCACAATGGTAAGCTGTTTATTTAGTAGTTGTCATACTTTTACGTTTGGCTGTTACCTTGAATTGGTAAAATTGTAATGTTAAATGTTACAAACTGTTATAAAAGCTTGTGGTAGGCCTATATGGTTTTGTCCGTCCGTCCGTCCGTCTGTCGAATTAACGATGGTGTTGTTGAATTTTTTAAATAAGTGCATTGTTTATTCCTACCTTAGTTACACGTGAGCACTCTACAAATGCAACTCTTCCTCTTCTCCGTGGGAGCGCAACAAGACCACGCCCCCTTTTTTTGTGTATTCTTGTGGGTGGAGGTTAGTCAAAAAACTGTTCTAGTGACGTCATTAAAGCAGGAAGTAGAGGGATGTAGTCCAAACCGACCGTTCGATGTAGGCTTTGAAAGGGGACTTCTGTTAAATAAAATATCTCGTTTGGCATTGAACTTTGAGCTTTATAATTTTACATGTATTATTTATGCTCTAACAGCAACATTACACACTAACTAAAGTTTGAAAAATGGGATCACAAAGAACAGGACCTTTAATCATATATAAGACATAATAAATAATCCTGTCATATACAATTCATGACATGTAAAAAAATATTTAGATAAAAATGGGACAAATAATTACATAATAAATATAGTCACCTGGATTACCCATCCAGGTAACAGTAGCAGAATTGATTAAAGCAGTGTTTCCCAACCTTTTTTCCAGGTGTCCCCTATTTTAAAATATAAAATCCTAAACGACCCTCGCAAAACTTGCAGATACATTTTATACATTACAGGGATTACAAAATCTGTTTAGTTTTTAATAAATGCAACAACTGCAGAAACATTAAAATAATAGCATTAACAACTATGGCCGGATTTGACTTACAACATAATGTTATCTTCTAACATATCGTGCCCATGGACAGGGGGGGTTTGGGTAGTTTGAATTTTGAATTGAAAATAGGCCTATATAATTTTCGTGATTCATATAATGTAGTAATTAACTCAATGTGAGCGGACAAGAAACATTAACAAAACCGTGTTCATCATACTAGGCATAAGATTAATAATGAATGTGTACATGTTCTCAATGAATTCTTAAAAAATTATTACCTAGCGTTCATACCTTCGGTGAAATAAGTGGTCAAAGTTAAAAATAAGTCAAAGCTTAGCTTTAGGAGAAGAAACAACAAAATAAGCAGACAGAGGAAAATAAAGAGTGATAGAGATGAGGAGAGAGCAGGTATTGACAAATAATCTACTGCCAACTGGCATGGTTTTAAAGCCATCTCTTATCCATTTTTTTTTTGGCCTTCAAGCATCTTGAAATGCACATATGTAGATCAGAGAAATCAAAATATTTCTCAGGGATGCATGATGCCAACCCAACCTAGCTAGTGTGCATGTGTGTGCACACAGTATAGGCCAAATAAATAAAGCACTGTTACCCTTTAAAACAAGCTTAGTTTGCTGACAATTTAGAAGTTAGTGATCCTACAAATGTTAATTTAAATTGAGTGACTTCTTAAAAACTTAAAGTTTCACAACATGAAACAAAAACA
The DNA here is from genome assembly GCF_964197995.2 of Scardinius erythrophthalmus. Lineage (NCBI taxonomy): Eukaryota > Metazoa > Chordata > Actinopteri > Cypriniformes > Leuciscidae > Scardinius > Scardinius erythrophthalmus. Next base: position 39,406,695 of record NC_138236.1, read on the forward strand.
CTTAAAATAGCTTAATAGGTCTGTCATGTCAGGTCGGTCACACACACACACACACACACACACACACACACACACACACACACACACACACACACACACACACACACAAAGCCAAAAATCGGAGAAATTGGATAATATGCTATTATCTAGCACTTATTTGAAAATATTAATCTTTTGTAACATTATAAATTACTTGCATGTCACTTTTGATCAATTTAATGTGCCCTTGCTGAATAAAATTATTCATTTCTTTAAAAAAAATTAAATAAAAAGCCTTGGTGAACATAAGCTTTAAAGATGAGGTAATTTGATCGGATGTCATGTATTTACAGCATTTTACCTGATAGAAATGCATGCTCAGTTTATATCTTATTTTAAGGTGAGGTAGTATTAAAGGAACGGCAAAATTCAACATGTTGTGAGCTGTAGTTGATAGTGTAGCCTACTGTAAGGATTAGGTCTCGGGTTAACATTTTTTCATAGTTTTGCATTAGAATCAGCAGCAGCCAGTTGCAACTCCAGGAGCTGATGGAGAGCAGGAGAAAAAGCCAGAGAGTTTAGAGGTGAGATTAACATACTTTAGAAAAAGTAATGTATATTAAGATTTTATTTTATCAATTTAAAAAGTGGATCTTACACTTTAAAAGTATTTGACAATTAAAAAAAAAAAAATTAAGATGTTGCAGACATTGTAGACGGTTGCTTAGTTTATGGTGTCTTATTTGGTTGTGGGTTAATATGTCATAATCTCACACCAGCTTCAGCAGCAGACGGTTTACACTGTAAGTGCTGATGGAGAGCAGGAGAAAGAGCCAGAGAGTTTAGAGGTGAGATTTAAATAGGCTACTTCAGAAAAAGTTATTTCAACTGTGTCATAACATGTTTACAAAGTGCATCTTACACATTAAAAGTACAAGACATTCATATTTATTGTACAATTACATTTATTTCAATAGAATCTGCAGCAGGCAGTGGTTGGTGCTAGGGCTGATGTCAGGGAGAAAGGGCCAAATCCGAACAATGAGGATGAGGAATCCGAGCATGAAGGCACTGTAGATGAGGAACAAGTAGAATCTGAGGCAGAGCAAAATTACCCTTTGACTGAGCCACATCACCCTCATCCCAAGTTTATTGAGGTGCAGAAGTTGGCCAACAAGACGCTTCGATTTCAGAAGAGCTGGTTCAATGATTTCCCTTGGTTACACTACTGTCCTAAACTGAAAGGAGTTTTGTGCTTTTATTGCACCAAGGCCTTTTCAAAGCAAACATCTTCACTAGCCAAAAATACAGAACCAACATTTATTTTGACAGGCTTTAGGAACTGGAAACGGGCTGTGGAGGGTTTAGAGCGACACTCAAGCAGCAAAACACACAACATTGCAGTGACTATGCACATTTATGAGCCAAAATCAATTAATGCCCAACTATCCAGTGTTTTGGCAACTGCACAAGAGGAGGCCAGGTCAAACTTACTAAAAATATTAAGCTCTGTTAAGTACTTGGCCCAACAAGGCCTAGCTTTAAGAGGGCATGGAAATGAAGAGGGGAACTTCCACTACCTTCTCCTTCTTAAGGCAGAGGATGATCCTGCCCTTGGACACTGGTTAAAACGGAACCACAGCTACACCAGCCCTGTCGTTCAAAATTAAATGCTAAGTTTAATGAGCAATACCATCATTCGCAACATTGCAACAATCCTGGCTTTACCAGTGGTCCAATATTCAGTAATAATTGATGGAACACAGGACGTAAGTGGCACAGAGCAGGAGTCCATCTGTCTCCGCTACGTTGATTCCGACTTGGAACCACGAGAGGAATTCATTGGCCTCTACGAAACTTCTTCCACCACAGGTGAGCAAATTTCTAACATTGTCTCTGATGTGCTACTCCGTCTGAACCCTTTCAGGACTGCGTGGCCAGACCTATGATGGAGCAGCCAATATGTCAGGTCATCTTTCGGGAGTACAGGCTCACATCAGAAAAGAATAGCCACTTGCTATTTATGTTCACTGTGGGCCTCACTGCGTCAACCTGGTCACGCAAGCAGCTTGCTCAACCACACCGATTGTGAGGGATGCATTGCAGTGGACCCATGAGTTGGGGTGCTTGTTTGGACAATCAGGCAAATTTAAGACCATTTTCAAGTCTGTTGCAAAGTCCACAAGTGGTTCCTACATCACACTCAAACCTTTGTGCCCAACACGATGGACAGTGCGCACCCCAGCCATTGACGCCATCCTTGGTCAATATGAGGCAGTCTTGGCTGCATTGGAAGAGATGGCTTCGTCCAACACATCCGACACAGCTTCTAGAGCTAATGGCCTTCATGAGCGGTTCCAAAAGGGCACCACAGTCCTTGGCCTGTTTCTGGCAAAAGAGGTGATGATGGGGTTAGAGGGCCTGAACACTTTACTGCAGGGGAGAGGGAAAACACTCTCAAAAAACACTTTCAGAGCCAACGAACCGAAGAAGCATTCATCACAGTCTACACCAGTGCAACTGATCTGGTTACATCTTTGGACATCGAACCAATAAAGATGCCACATTTACGAAAGCCACAGAGGAGACATGCTGGCCCAGCTGAGCCCTACGTTCCATCCACAGATCAGGAGTACTACCGTGTACAGTTCTTCCAAGTCCTTGACATTGTAACAACACAGCTGACAAAGCGGTTTGAACAGGAAGCTGAAGAAAGTCCTACTCTCTGATCAAGTTGATGATGTGGTTGACCTGTATCCAGAGCTGCAGTTCCAGTCCCTAAAGGTGCAGCTGGCCAAGTTCACTGCCAATTACACGTACAAAACCTGCTCAGAAGTGACAGAAATCATGAGGAACATGGTTCCCGAGGTCCGTGGTCTCTTCAGTCAAGTTGAGGCACTTCTGCGTTTGTTGCTCGTTGTTCCTGCCTCATCTGCTGAAGCAGAGAGAAGCTTCAGTGCCTTGAGACGCCTGAAGACCTGGCTGCGCTCTTCAATGTCACAAACCCGACTCAACAGTGTGGCTGTTTGTCATGTTCACAGAGAGAGAATGTATAACTTGGACAAGAAGAAACTGGGGCAAGAATTTGTTCAAGTTACTGATCGGCGCATGCATGTTTTTGGGTCATTTTAGAATCAGTAATAGTTTATTTTGTTTAAGTTACTTTTTTTGGACAATGTACATTGTTTCTTTCTGTATCTAAACTGCATTGCATGTTTTATTTTGTGCAAATAAACCTTTAACATTTCTTGGTTCACTTGATTTTTCAGAACATTTTAACCAAATGCTTTCAAAAAGTGGTGGGGACAAAATCAGCCATTTCAAAAAGTGGTGGGGACATGTCCCCAGCATCCCCAGTGTAAATGACACCTATGCTTGTATTGTTCTCGTTATTTTTGATCCATGTAACCATAATAAATAAGGTTGTGACACCAAAAGCTACTAGATTAAAGGTCCCCTATTATGCCTCTTTTCACAAGATGTAAAATAAGTCTCTGATGTCCCCAGAGTGTGTATGTGAAGTTTTAGCTCAAAATACCCAACAGATCATTTTTTACAGTATGTTTAAATTGTCATTTTTTGGGGGCTCAGAAAAACGTGCTGTTTTAGTGTGTGCCCTTTAAATGCAAATAAGCTGCTGCTGGACGGCACAGGACAATTTCATCTCACGGAATGATGATAATATCAGAAACTCTCAGTAACGGTGTTCATTTCGACCCGGACCCGGAGTTGGACAATAATGCCTACAGAGTTGACAAAGTATAGAGTGCTGTATAGAGATGGAACAGGTATAGTTTAGTAGTTTAATTACGGTTATAACGTATTTGTCATCTGCTTGTATGTATCCATTATTAATAGCCTACAAGTCTGCGGTAGAGTTTATTGTGAAATTTCGGTAGAGTTGAGGGAGCATTTTCTTTAAAAACAAAATAATTCCACCTCGTCTTCAGCGGCTGCCTCAGATTTTGGGAGTAAATAGAGAGAGCTATGTGAATTAATACATCCAGCCACACAACACCTACAACGCTTGGGAGACATTCTCGTCAGTGCAGCAGCTGTGAACTCGATCAGGGCGGGTCTATGTTAGAACTGCAGTGTCTGTCAACACTCGTGGGCGGGGCCTGTGCTGTAGTGACGTCACTAAAGCCGCATTCTGAAAACAGGTCGTTGGGAGACACTGCTGATGATTTATGGGGATTAATAAAAAAGGAGTGAGTGGATTTTTATCACTTTTGGGTGGTTGTGTACACACACTGCCAACACACATTTATGTCCAAACAGCATGCAAAAGTGTATTTTGCATAATAGGGGACCTTTAACTCATTTAAACAGTAAGTTATAAAATGGAAACAAATAGTCAATTTACGAACAATAGCACAAATAAATACAACAGAACAAACATATAAATTAAATAAACAGTGCTTTTCAGGTTTTTCATGTAGGTCTAAACAGGAGATTTTCAGGTAGAGAAATTGTAATCTAATGTATAACTATAGATCAACTTTTATTAAAGTTAATCAGTGAAGAGCAATTAAAGATGCATAAATAATGTTTTGAAACGTTAAATAGGGCTACTGTTATTTGAAATTAATTAAAAAATGAAAAGATACTTTAAATGTGAAATTAAATGTTGATTGATTCAACCGATTCATTCAAATGGCTGATTCATTCGTTAAGGAAGCATTTTACTGTCTTAATGAGTAAGTCATTGATACATTGATTAAGCTGATTAGTTTCGAAAAGCTGATTCATTCAGTAAAGATACACCATTGTGTGTTGCTCAGAGATGCAAAAAAATACTGTGGACTTTGTTTGGAACTATTTTCGTTAGCGGAATAGAACGAAACAGGCGATTTGATGTCTAAAATGGAAGTCACTTAAAGGCACAATATGCATTTTTTTTGCTTTAAAAATATAAAAAATCACTATATCTATGTTATATATTTTTTAAAGTTGTGTATTTACATTATCCCGACAGTTCCAATTAACTTCTAAATCCAGAGAAATTAATATTTTAATTCGAAGACACGGACCATGTCTTTATTTCCGTTATGTCGCAGTCAATGGCGTCATATCCGCGTTGTCCCTGGTTTCCGCCTATGGTTTCCGCTCGTACTGCCATGGTAACCAGAGCTATCAGCAGAGCCCTCTGATTGACCAAATCGACAGACGCAGACAACTGTGGAGTTCGCAATGTCTATCTGCACGCTGTTGTTGTTTCGTTCAAACATTATGGACCATGGCAAGCAGACTTTGGGTAAAAAAGGATAACTAAAACGAAAATCAATATCAGCGCGGTGTTTTCGAGATGCCGAGAGCTCCCATAGACAGTATATAAACGAGAGCTCCACGTCTGAGACTTCGACCGCTTCTACATGTACTTTATTAAACAGGTGAGCACATTTACATAAAACTAATCAATTTTATATAGTTCAACAATGATAAAATGTTAGAATATGATCTGTATGTTATTCTAATGTTGATCTAGCTTACTGCTAGTCTCATACAGACAAACTAACACATACATTTCAACACATTCAAATGCAGTTTAGTGTGCTAGTGTAATGTTAGACCAAGTGAAACAGCGCTGCGTTACCTCACAAGTTTAATTTGTCTAATAAACTGACCTGTGAGTAGTAATTCTGCACTTGCATTGCATGTAGTTCGGTAGAATGAAATGTACATATTCCTTTTATATCCGCGGGAGTCGCGTGTGGAGCTGATAGCTGTCACTTAACAATCCCGAACTGCTTCATATCACAGTCATGATAAAAGCATTGATGTATTCAGTCATCCATAAACATTATTAGATCGGTCGGCTTGACGTTGACGACAACATCCATAATTCTTAGCAAATGTTGCGTCATCAAACTACGCCTTTGTTATTGTAAAGAGGTTAGCGACCCCTAGTGGAGAAAAATTCTATACTGTGGCTTTAATATTAACTTGTTTATTAAACTGTATGTTGTATAAAATCAATGTCACATTTGTAATCATGCTGATATTTGGAGAAAAACGGCACTCTTCGTGTAATATTGGTTAAGTATATTAAATTATATAAATATATAAGACATACATGTGCATTTTTTTGCCCCTTATCTTGAATCTGGGGGCATTCTAAATGCATTTTAAAGGAACATTCCACCGCTGGAAAGATGAATGTGTATTTAAAATAGGTCATTTATGTAGAAGAAATGTCAGAAGACAAGGAAATATTGTTGCGCTCAGATGAAGGCTAGTTGTAAGTCCAGGTGCGTGAAAACCAATAAAATGTAGAAGAGACTGTAGATGGTTCGCACTCTGAAAAACTAGACAAAGTCTTTAGCAAAAAGAATCAGTTATTTTAATAGAGCAAGAGCAGACGTTTCAGCCATCCAGCTATTCTCAATGCTCATAAACTATGTAGAAGAAATGTGAAATTAATTTTGAAGTTGGAGCTTTCTAGACTGAGAAAAGCCAGAAAATGTATTTTTGGCTTATGTGGATGAAAGACAACAACTCCCAGAATGCACTTGCTTCGCTGCCCTACGAGGCCACTCCTAAGCCACGCCTACCGGTAAGACAGCGCAGTTGAAAACAACAAAGCAAGGCTAGGCTACGAGTGAGTCTCCGTGACGAGTTTGCCCGTGATTTTGAGATCGCCAAAATGTCTGGGATTCGGCTTTTGCATTCTACAGTCGCCATTCATCATGTTTACTGTGGCGAGCAGGACGAGGCTGAGGGCCGCGGGAGAACGGCGCGAGGCCGGTGGCGTGATTACTGACGACCGACACCTGTGAGGCACTTGTCTCGTATCTCTCACGGAGGAGCGGGTATTTTCTTAGCAATGGTAAAACGCACATCAACCGATCACGCCACCGGCCTCGTGTCTTTCTCCCGCGGCGCTAGCCTCGTCCTGCTCCCTGTATTACTGTGATTACTGATGAGCGAGACCTGCGAGATATTTTCTTAGCAATGTTAAAACGCACATCAACCGATCACTTGTTTAGCGTTCATGTAAACACTACATTCAGATTCACCAATCGGAATGAATTCAGTTAGATTGAAACAAAAGGTGAGCATGTAAACAATGAATGAACCCCTACTACTCGGCTTTCTTCGTCCATGTTTTCTGCAAGTTTCTGCCGGTGATATCAAACGTACTCGCACTGGTCTGTGATAGGTCTGTTAGCGCATTAGCTCCAACCCCCTATGGGCGGGTTTGAAAGGGTGGGAACTAGTGCTTGTAGTCTCAACAGAAATCCCCCCCTCTTACACTTCCTTCTACAATGACGCAAAATGACGATTTTTGCGTCATTGTAGGAGGAAGTGTAAAGAGGTAAATACAGATTTATCTCGTCTCGGGGGAAAATGAGAAAATGTTGCACGACCATTCAATAGTATGATTGGGTTTCTAACATTGCAAAGCTTAATGCAAATGGGTGGAGTGTCCCTTTAATAGAAAGATGTCAGATCGTTAAATCAACAATTACGATATCATAGACAATAAATATCACACACCCCTACAGCACTGGCCCGATCGGGCAAGTGGCGGTTCCCTCAACTGTCCCGAGCATTGTTCACACTGGCCCCGGGCCATCAGGCAGTCCTTATTGTCAAGCCCTGTAATCGCCACATCATGTAATTAATTAGATTAAAAATTTTAACCGCTTGACAGCCCTATTCAATATATTGGTAATGAATACATTCTATGAGAATTTATATTTCAAGTTTTGACTGTTAATGTCACGTCCATAACACTGGAATTGCTCTTCATCCAAATGAGAGTAACCGACTTGTGGTCAGATCACCTGAGGCAGATCTTAATACCAGGTGTAAACCGGGCCTCTTATTGTCCCACATACTTGAGTATCTGCAGTGAGCAGGTTGGATCCTTCAATTTGTCAGAGAGCAGCGTGACTTCTGATTCTCCTGGGTGATTGTAGCTCAGATCCAGCTCTCTCAGGTGTGACGGGTTTGAACTCAGAGCTGAAGACACATAACCACAGCCTTCCTCTGTCACCATACAGCCAGACAACCTACAGACACACACAGTCAAACCATCTACAAACACACATTGACTTTATAACTGGCAGGCTGTAAATAATCTCTCATATGTTCTTAAATACCTCAGTATCTGCAGCTGACAGTTTGGGCTTTTCAGTCCTTCAGAAATAATCTTCACTCCTGAATCCTGCAGGTCATTGTTACTCAGATCCAGCTCTCTCAGGTGTGATTGGTTTGATCTCAGAACTGAAGACACATAACCACAGCCTTCCTCTGTCACCATACAGCCAGACAACCTACAGACACACACAGTCAGACCATCTACAAAAACACACATCAACATAATGACCGGCAGACTGTAAATAATCTCTCATATGTTCTTAACCCCCTGGGGTCGGCTATCGTGCCGGCGAGACTCAAAAGAGTGCAAAAGAGACTCAAAATACTCTGTTGATTTTGATCTTACATATAAGGGTTATACATCATTCGATCCTGTTAAGTGTCTTTGTTTTTATTGTGAGTATACAAAAAAAATAGTGTTGTGCTTTTCGCCAAATAAAGAAAAATAAACATGCGAGTTCTGCCTTCTCTCTGTCAGTGAAGTCCATTCTAAAAATGCTTCTGAAAATGAACTGTAACTCAGCAAATACTTCTCCCACAGACAAGTGAGATATGTATTTATGAAGCTTGAATTCTCTTCTTTTAAATGAAGTAATATATATTAAAAACAAATATTCTCAGCTTATGTAATCTGTTTGAAAGTAAGGAGAGGTACCGTTTTTTCTTTCTCCCTTCATTATCATTAATTAGCTGAGGCCGCCACACCCCCGAGGCTATTCACATGGTAAATAGTTATAGGTGATCTATTTGCATCGCATACGCCCCCCTATCAATGCCATAAAAACACAAAGTTTCTTCATCAGATTCACTGATAGTTCATCGCGTTTTAAAGGGATAGTTCACTTTGAAATTAAATTTTGGTATGTTTTAGCTTACCTCAAGGGCATCCAAGATGTAGGTGTCTTTTTTTCCCACAGTAGTTTCAATTTTGATATTTTTAGGTCAAACCGTTCTTGTCTGTCAGTCATATCATGCAGGTCTGTGGTCACTGTCTCAAAGAGCATGCACAAAGTCCAAATTAAAACAATTCCCCATCGTCCAAATTAAACAATCCCCTATCGTAAGTACACATTGATGGCCTAAGACACGAAACGAGCGGTTTGTGTGAGAAAACGTACTTACGATGGGGAATTGTTTGATTTGGACGATGGGGAATTGTTTTAATTTGGACTTTGTGCATGCTCTTTGAGACAGTGACCACAGACCTGCATGATATGACTGACAGACAAGAACGGTTTGACCTAAAAATATCAAAATTGAAACTACTGTGGAGAAAAAGACACCTACATCTTGGATGCCCTTGAGGTAAGCTAAAACATACCAAATTTAAATTTCAAAGTGAACTATCCCTTTAAGGATGGCACGCTACTCCGGTAAAGACGCCCTTCGGATGATTCTGGACAGCGAGGAAGTATTCACCTTTTCCTCAGAGGAAGATTGCAACTCGGACGACGAACGGCAGAATTTTCAAGAGCGAATTGATCCCGCCGAGGATACAATTCCTTTTCTGATAATATAGAACTCATGAATTTTCAGACTATATTTTGCCTAGTTTTGGCTAGCTTTTGACATCTTACAGGAACGATTGCCTTACAATATCCCTAACATTCGTGTATATGCTCAAGTGTAAACTTTTTTTAATGTGATATTACTCTCTAAACATATTTGTATATTAAATATATTTCACTCAGTTTTGATTAGCTTATGACACTGATTATCATGCTAAAATACTGCCTTAAGCGTAATGTAGCTTGTTTGCAAATATCTGCTTAGGTTATATAATGTGATTTAGTGCAAATATATTTCAGCCTACGGTAAAATATGTGATACTGTCTAAATACATTATATTTTTATATAAATATTAGGTTTTGGTTAGCCTATGACACTGCTTATGCTCCAATACTGCCTTATGTACAGATGTTTGTGAATACAGGTGTAAATGTTTGAAATGTAGCGATGTGTCGTTCGCGAACGATCCGTTCATTGCGTGCATCACTAAATGCGTGTGGTCTATATGACCCATCAACAGATACTCGCGGTGATGCGGTCTACGGCCCATCAATAGATATTTCTCTGTCCTATGGCCCATAAACAGATATATACATTGTGCGTCCATAACCATTAATTGCTCATCAGTTTACTTTGGATAATGTATGCTAACAGTTTTATTTTGTTGTTTTTTAGGAATTTGTCTGCATCACAGTCTCCTTCTCACATTGATAAATCCCATCACATAGAGCCTCTTTCACCTAGATATCATCATATAGAGACTGTGTCTGTTCCCCGAATTTGGAAATCCAAAAAACGTTTAAACCCAACTAAGGTTAAAAATTTAATTGATGTTCAACAAATAAAAAACAGCTATAATACAGATGAGCAAATGCTAAAGCTTGGGTTGCTGAATATTCGATCGCTTACTTCAAAAGCACTCATTGTTAATGATATGATTTCAGATAATAACCTAGATGTGCTGTGTTTGACAGAAACCTGGCTAAAACCAAACGATTACATTACTTTAAATGAATCAACCCCGCAAGATTACTGTTATAAACATGAGCCTCGTCTGAAACGCAAAGGGGGTGGTGTTGCTGTAATCTATAGTAATAGTTTCAAAACCACTAAGAAATCAAGTTTTAAATATAATTCTTTTGAAGCATTGGTGCTTAATGTAAAAATATATAGTGTAAACGATAAATCACATTTGAGATTTGTGCTGGCTACTGTATACAGGCCACCAGGGCACCATACAGACTTTATCAAAGAATTTGCGGACTTTCTATCAGAATTAATATTGACTGCAGATAAAGTACTAATTGTTGGTGATTTTAATATACACATCGATAATGAAAAAGATGCATTGGGATTGGCATTTAAAGACATTGTAAATTCAATTGGAGTTAGACAACACGTGTCAGGACCTACTCATCGTCGTAATCATACTCTAGATCTAATATTATCACACGGAATAGATGTGGATGCCGTTGAAATTCTGCAGCAGAGCGATGACATCTCAGATCATTATCTCGTCTCAGATCATTATCTAGTCTCGTGTAATTTGCATTTAGCCAAGGCTGCAAAGCCGACTCCGTGTTTCAAATATGTGAGACCTATCACTTCTGCTACTAAAGATTGCTTTATTAATAATCTTCCTAATCAGTTTCATCATCTCAGCATCTCAGATAGCTTAGAAGAACTAGATATTACAACAGAAACGTTTAACTCTCTCTTTTCCAGCACTTTAGACACAGTTGCTCCGTTGCGCTTAAAGAAGATTAAAGAAAATAGTCCAACGCCGTGGTACAACGAGCACACTCGGGCCCTTAAGAGAGCAGCCAGAAAAATGGAGCGCAACTGGAAGAAAACAAAACTAGAGGTATTTCGCATTTCATGGAAAGAGAGCTCAATTACTTACAGAGAGGCTTTAAAAGCTGCTAGATCTGCTTATTTTTCAACCCTATTAGAAGAAAATAAACATAATCCTAGGTATTTATTTGAAACGGTGGCTAAACTAACGAAAAATAAAGCTTCAAGCACCGAAGTTTCCAAGCAACACAGCAGTAATGACTTTATGAACTTCTTCACTTATAAGATTGATAATATCAGGGACAAAATTATAACTATGCAACCGTCTACTACAGTATCACATCAGGCAGTGCATTGTAGTCTCCCTGAGGAAAAATTTGATTCATTCGTTGCTATAGGAGAGGAAGAATTTACTAAACTCATTAAATCATCTAAATCTACAACATGTATGTTAGACCCTATACCGACTAAGCTACTGAAAGAAATACTTCCAGAGGTCATAGATCCTCTTCTTAATATCATTAATTCGTCTTTGTCTCTAGGATACGTACCAAAAAACTTTAAGCTGGCTTTGATTAAACCGCTTGTTAAAAAAACGCAACTTGATCCTTCAGAATTAGTCAATTACAGGCCGATCTCGAATCTACCTTTTCTGTCAAAGATATTAGAAAAGGCAGTATCCTCACAACTGTGTTCCTTTCTTGAAAGAAATGATATCTGCGAGGATTTCCAGTCCGGATTTAGACCGTACCATAGTACCGAAACAGCTCTCGTTAGAGTCACAAATGATTTGCTCTTATCATCCGATCGTGGTTGTATCTCTCTATTAGTGTTACTCGATCTTAGCGCTGCATTTGACACCATCGACCACAACGTTCTTTTAAATAGATTAGAACATTATGTTGGCATTACAGGAAATGCACTAGCATGGTTTAAATCATACTTATCTGACCGTTATCAGTTTGTAGCAGTAAATGATGAGATGTCTCATCGATCACAGGTTAAGTATGGCGTACCACAAGGCTCAGTATTAGGACCGCTGCTGTTCACTCTGTACATGCTACCCTTAGGAGATATCATTAGGAAACATGGAATTAGCTTTCACTGTTATGCTGACGATACTCAGCTCTATATTTCTTCAAAACCTAACGAAACTTATCAATTCACAAAATTAACGGAATGCATAGCGGATATAAAAAATTGGATGACTTGTAATTTCCTACTTCTAAATTCTGAAAAAACAGAGTTTCTAATTATTGGACAAAAAACTTCCTCACGTAATAATCTAGAATACTGTCTAACACTTGATGGCTGCTCTGTTAAGTCTTCGTCGTCGGTTAGGAACCTGGGTGTGCTCTTTGATACCAATCTTTCATTTGAAAGTCACGTGTCTAGTATCTGTAAAACTGCATTTTTCCATCTTAAAAATATATCTAAATTACGTCATATGCTCTCATTGACAAATGCGGAACAATTAGTTCATGCGTTCATGACCTCAAGGCTAGATTATTGTAATGCTCTACTGGGTGGTTGCCCTGCACGCTTAATAAACAAACTACAGCTGGTCCAAAACGCAGCAGCTCGAGTTCTTACCAGAACCAGGAAGTATGACCATATTAGCCCGGTTCTGTCAAAACTGCACTGGCTCCCTATTAAACATCGCATAAATTTTAAAATATTGCTGATTACTTACAAAGCACTGAATGGTTTAGCTCCGCAGTACTTGAGCGAGCTCTTAACGCATTATAGTCCGTCACGTCTATTACGATCTCAAAATTCCGGCCAGTTGATTATACCTAGAATATCAAAATCGACTGCTGGCGGTAGATCCTTTTCCTATTTAGCACCAAAACTCTGGAACAGTCTTCCTACCATTGTCCGGGAAGCAGACACACTCTGTCAGTTCAAAGCCAGATTAAAGACACATCTCTTTGACCTAGCTTTCACATAATACATTATAGACTTCTATAATTTAATGTTATGCTGCATAGATTAGGTCAGCCGGAACCGGGAACACTTCCCAAAAATCCTGATGTACTCGTTACATCACGAGAAGAATGGCATCTACGCTAATTTTAGTGTCTGTGTTTATCCCAAGGTTTTTCCTGCAGCCTGCCGGATCCAGGCCGTATCCAGATCTGACGAAGGACCTTCACCTGGACCGATGACAACGCAGTGCTGAAGTGCCAACTAGTCTCTCCCTATGGAGGATCCCACTACCACTCTACAGATAAGGCGTTGTCGGGAAAATTCGTCTTGCGGTCCTACCCCAAGGCAACAAATAAAATAAAATTCCTTATCAAATTTATAAGGAAAGACAAGTATTTTGTTTAGGCTTGGCTTGTAGGGAATTCCAAACCTGCGTATATTCTAACGCACATAACTATAGAACCCATTCTAAATGCGCATGTGACCGCCATCAGCGTTTCTCACAGGTTCGCGTTTAAAGTCTGTGTAGAGAGAATGGTGTCGTCTTAGCGGCCCCTAATTTAATAACAAATGATCATTGCAATGGAACCAAATCAATTAAAACTAACTTTAGATGGAAATAACTTAACTCTGCTGTAAAGCCGAAACAATCTCTGTTACCTTAAATTATACGCTTATCTCTGTAAAGCTGCTTTGAGACAATCTACATTGTTAAAAGCGCTATATAAATGAAGATGACTTGACTTGACTTCTCCAGCACCCCGCAGAGGGGCACGCAGGTGTCGTAAAGTTCTCATCATACTAAGTGCACAGATGCAATATTTACAGATGAAATGTAGCCTAATTGTGTTTACATCGTCATAATATAAAAGTAGCCTACCTATTCTTGTGTGAAATTACTGTGTTAAATGTTTTTATCCATGGCAATTAGTGATTGATAATGATAATACAGTTTCTTTGATTGTGTTATCAGCATGCTCATGTGTTTTTTTTTTTTACAGATGTGACAATGAACTTGTCCAAGCACCTGTCTCGAAAAGAGCCAAGGCAAACAAGCAGGCAAGCAACAGGCAGTCCACTCTGTCATGGAAACAGAGACTGATGTTGACATGGTTCCAGAGACTGTGCGATTCCTTCCTGCACGGGAAACTGGACCACAACTGAGCCCTGTAGACTTACATTCGCCAATGAGTCTATTCAAACAATTTTTTTCAGAAAGTGCTGTGTCAACTCTGTGCCACACCACCAATGCTCAGGCTGCCAAGGCAACTGCAAAGGGCTGCAAATATAAATGGAAATATATCAGCATCAGTGAGATGTACCGCTACATTGGGCTGCTGCTCTACATGGCCATGGTGAAGGTCAGCTCCATCAGGGACTACTGGCGGCAAAGCGGTGTTTTCTCCGTAACCTTTCCAGCTACAGTTATGTCTAGGGACAGATACCGCACCATTTCATGGAATGTGCACATGAGTCACCCAGATGCAGATATGGATAATGACAGAAAGAGGGGCACAGCTGAACATGACCGTCTTTTCAGGGTCAAAGCTCTCATGGACACCATTCGTCATGCTTGTAAAGCCATCTATCATCCTAAAAGAAACTTAGCTGTGGATGAAAGAATGGTGGCATGCAAAGCACACACAGGTATGACGCAGTACATGAAAGCCAAGCCAACCACATGGGGTTTCAAGTTGTTTGTTCTTGCAGACCCATCGAATGGATACACTGTGTTCTGAAAGAACAACTTTCCCACAGGCCATGGACTGTCATATGATGCTGTAACATCTCTTTTAGACCTCACATTTTTGGGTTCTGGGAACCATGTGTACATGGACCATTTTTATACAAGTCCAAAGCTCCTAAAAGACTTGTTTGCAATGAAGTTTGGTGCATGTGGGACTTACAGGGACAACAGAAAGGACTGCCCTCGGAATGCAGCTAATTCACTCTCTAAAAAATCTGGATGGGCCTCTTGTATTTGTGAAGTGGATGGACACACGAGAGGTATCTGTCTGTTCTACCATCCATCCTGCTTATACAGGAGACACTGCGCAGAGGAGGGTGAAAACACAAGATACATCTTATTTCACAAGATAAATGAAAAGATACATTTCCATGTCCTGCACCTGTGACTGCATACAACCAACACATGGGGGGCGTTGACCTGTCTGATCAGCTGATACAGTACTACACAACACAGCACAAAACGATGAAGTGGTACAGAAAGATTTTTCTACACTTCTTGGACATTGCTTCCACCAACTCTTTCATTGTGCACAAAGAACTACATGGTAACTTGTCCCATAAAGAGTTTATGGAGCAACTTATCACAGAGCTCTGTGGTGTGTCACAGAAAACAGCACCAAAACGGACCAATAGTGACCATGTTCTTAGTTCAGGCCTCACAGCACCTTGATGGGCCATTAACCATTGGGGGAGTGTCTTTAGTCTCCCCTGGTGTGAATTACATTAATATTCACGGCCATTAACACTCCCACGCATACAGCAGTGCTGACACAAAAACTGACTTATAACAATTTAAATTGTTATACTGTTGTTTGTGAAAGAGTGGTCAGAATGATTTTCACATCATTTTGTAGTAAAGATTCTAGCCTACAAGAATGGCAACTCAAAAGTCTTGTGGACAACTATTCAGTATGTGTTATATGGCCTTATTGCGCATTTCCCCAAAACTTACTAACCATGCATAATATTTTTTTTTCTATAAAATGCAAACATGTACATTAGGGTTTGCTGAATATTATTCATGCACTTTATTATTTTATTTTTAATTTGGAGCCTAATGCGCAATGCGCTGTGCCCACTGTTTGTATTAGTTCTGAGCCCATGCTTTATTTTTCAGTTATGCACTTTATTTCGTTTCTGCTCTTGATCTGGTTTGTTTAATAAAAAAAAAATTTTTATTAAAGTGTACAAGAGTACACTTTAAAAACATACTATTTTGTGTTTAAGAGTGAAAGCTTTAAGTTAATAGTCTATTTGTGTCTCAGCCGCGAAGCTGAGCTCCTATGTTCCTATGCTGAAATGATAGTGTCTGTCAGTTATTATATTACATATGACAAAAAAAATTGTCTAAATTATGTTGCATGTTCCTCAAAAGTTCTTGTGATGATATCACTAGTTGACAACATAGTACTATTTTCGGAAATCATAGGCTATGATATTGCGCAGGTGCACGTGATGCAACGCTGTTAGAGCCGACAGACTTGTGTGTCAGACTCATTTCAGTGCAAAATAATTAGGTCAAAAACAATTTAATATACTGCAAATAACCTACTAGTTTTTTATGTTTATTTATAATTCATTTAGGCAGACAACAAGGCTACCAAGTACTGCGCACAGTGCGCAGCTAATTAATTTAACGTTTTTTTTTCCTAACGTCATTTTTAGTCGATTTTTTGTCGAAAATTTCAGGAGTTCAGTCGACCAAGATTATCTTTGGTTGATTACAGCCCTAATGTGCATCCATTTTGCTCACATATTATTGTAGCAGAGTTTGTGCTGAAAACAGCAAAATTACATGTTGGCCAATGGTATGTTGTAAGTAGCTGAAATAAGCACAAATGTCAGGGCATGTCAAAACCTCTCAAGGGCCCCCAAAACACCTCAGACCCCAGAGGGTTATAAATACCTCAGAATCTGCAGCTGACAGTTTGGGCTTTTCAGTCCATCAAAAATAATCTTCACTCCTGAATCCTGCAGGTCATTGCTACTCAGATCCAGTTCTCTCAGGTGTGAGGGGTTTGAACTCAGAGCTGAAGACACATAACCACAGCCTTCCTCTGTCACCCTACAGCCAGACAACCTACAGAAACACACATCAACATTATGACCAGCAGACTGTAAATAATCTCTCATATGTTCTTAAATACCTCAGTATCTGCAGCTGACAGTTTGGGCTTTTCAGTCCATCAGAGAGCACTCCTGAATCCTGCAGGTTATTGTTACTCAGGTTGAGCTCTCTCAGGACAGAGTTTGAGGACTGTAGAGCTGATGACACAATTTCACAATCCTGACCAGTGAGATTACAGCCAACAAGACTAGAAGAGAGTAAATACTGCACAATAAGTTGGGGTTCAGGGTGCTTTTCTTTAAAGGGGCAGCAGTAGCACATTAAAAAACAAAAAAACAAAAATAGATGAATAAATAATTGGCAATACAAAGATAAAATAAAGTTAAATATTGTGAAATATGTGGTTGTTGTGGAGAAGTAGTCCACATTGGTGGATGAACAGCTGTCCATAGGGTTCCGTTGTCCATAGCATAGTTATTTCAAACTGAAGTAGTATTTATTACAAAAAAGTAAATATATACAATGTAACTTTTCTCTTTTAGCTACTAATGAGGGTTTATCACATAGATCAAATAACTTGTTTAATGAACTTGAGCAAACATTCTACCATTTTCTTAGGTGTTTTATTCCCCCAATGCTGGCACTTTCTAATAATAATTCAAATGAAGTACTAGAAAAACATTGTCTTTGATTTCACAAAAAAAAATCATCTTAAGGTTATTATCTGCGAATGTCCCGTGAAAGAAAATGAAGTTATGCAACCTGAAGAAAAACATTAGTAATTATAACATTATAATCTGTCATGGATTTGTTTTTCAGATGGTGATGCAGTTTCCATAATGTCTGTGGGAGAATAAAAACGGGGGTGAAATTAAGAAATAGCATAGACAAATTAAAAAGCATATAAATAACAGATATGTGAAATAAGATGTTAATTGTATTAAGTATATGCATTTAAAAGTAAGTTTTAAACATGTGAAACGAGATTACATTTATTTAACTATTTCTAAAGGTAAGTTTTAACCTTTTAAAGGGACACTTCACCCATTTGCATTAAGCTTTGCATTGTTAGAAACCCAGTCATACTATTGAATGGTCGTGCAACACTCTCTCATTTTCCCCTGAGACGGGAGAAATCTGTTATTTACCTCTTACACTTCCTCCTACAATGACGCAAAAATCGTCATTTTGCGTCATTGTAGGAGGAAGTATTAGAGGGGGGGATTTCTGTTAAGACTACAGACACTAGTTTCTCATCTTTCCCAGGGTGGGGCGCGCTCACGCTACAGACCTATTACAGATCAGTGGGTGGGACTTTACTCTCTGAAACTGAAAGCAATATCCTCCATCTTGTTTGAAGCTAAGCTAACAGGCGCTGTGGAGACAGATGTAAAGTTATGACAATAGCGGAGGAGAGTGCTCAATATGATATAGAAGAAGAGGATTTCGGAAGTCTGATGCTTGAATCAGGTGTTTGTGGCTACCTTTACAAGCCGCATTATAGCGAAGAGCAGCCGAGGCAGAAGACCTGCCTGCCGCGGACGAGGAGCCCGGACTGGCTCGAGTTAGGGCGGACTGGTGGCGCCGGTGATCTCACTATGCAATTACGAACCGCTACGAACACAGAGATAGAGTCCGTCTGCGGCAAAGAATTTCAACGATGACAATTTCTCCTGGACGAAATCTCTGAATCAGACGAGGACACGGACGTTTGTGTTGAGAACTATCCTAGTTTCGCACCGCATATGTTCTGACTGAACATCCAGGTACCATGCAATAATTCACCTTTTCGAAAGAAATACAAACGAGGAGTAATGCACTATATGAGTTCGCCAACTAACTAGACATTTTGTGTGAATGTGAAATGAATTTCAAGCTCTGGTAGTAGCTAGCCTTGTAGACGGAAGAGTGATTTCTCTTATAGGCAGATATGCGCTTTCTGGATTAGTGGGAGTGGCTTGCGGAGCTGTGCAATGTGGTGCATTGTGGGAGTTGTTGTCTTTCATACAAATGCGTTCTGAAGTTATTTTTTGTCTTTTCTCGGTCACGAAGGCACCAAATTCAAAAATTATTTTACATTTCGACTACATATATGACCCACTTTAAATAAAAAACAATGTTCAAATGGGTGAAATGACCCTTTAAACACCACATTATATGAGTTAAGAATACAAATGTCTGTCTGATAGTCTCTCAGGAGTGTATAAATAGCCAATCGTGGAATTTTTCTGCACCGAAGAAATATGTTAGAGTGAATTGTTTTCAGATTACACAGTCACATCCATAAATAAAACAATCTAGATTATATGAAACAAGTTAAATGATCAAGTATGAGTATTTTAATCTAATACACAACAAAACACTGACTTACATAGATAAAACATAAATAGTGAATATTAGTTCATATTATTTTAAATGTTAAATTATCAAGTATAAATATTTTAATCTAATGCACAGCGAAACTGCCTTACATAGATAAAACATAACATAGTGAATAATAGTTCACATTGTTTGAAATGTTAAATTATCAAGTATAAGCAATTTAATAGTGAACTAGATGTACCGCATGGCGGTACAAAATATGACCGCCGCTCAGGCCTGCACTGGCTTTCCACAAAAAGAAATGACGTGGAGCAATTTGGCTGTATTGCGTGTTTATGTATATACCTAAAAAAAGTAGTAGTATGTGCATGTCTGTCTGTGTGTGTGTGTATGTGTGTGTGTTTGTGTATGTGTGTGTCTGTGTGTGTGTGTGTCTGTGCGTGTATGTATGTGTGCGTACATGTGTGTGCACGTGTGTGTGTGTGTGTCTGTGCATGTGGATTTGTATGTGTGTGTGTCTGTGCGTGTGGATGTCAGTGTGTGTGCATGCTTGCGTTTGTTTGTATTCCTGCATGTGTGTGTGTGACAGTTAGGGTTGCCAACTTCAGAAAAGGAAAATGCGGGACAATCGTGGTTATTTATAGGAAAATGAGGGACACTCAAAATATTTGTACTGTATCACACAGTGTACGTCATTTCAGTGTCTGCAGTTAAATTTGTGTTTAAAAGGTTATCAGACATAAACACATTTGTATTGCTTAACCTATTTATGTATTTAATTCTAAAAATAATTTTAATGTCATACATGAAAAAAGTCACATTACAAACAAACCATTTAGTAAGATTATTTTTTGGGAAAAAAAAATAAAGTAATTGCCTACTTTTATTCAGCAAGGATGCATTACATTAATCAAAAGTGACAGTTAAGATAATGTTACAAAAGCTTTCTATGTACTTTCTAAAAGCTTTAAAACATTAATAATAATCAGAAATGTTTTTTGAGCATATTATTCCCTCAGGTAGATTACATGTTTTCTTGCGTGGCTGGATGTTAGACTAATGAACAATAATCACGTTGTTTGCATTCGCCAAAATTGATTAGCCGAAATCAAAACGTGGACAGTGAAAGGAAATTACCGTTAGCGCGAGACGAATCCGGCTTGAAGCGGAAGCGACCAGACGGCAGAGGATGTTCGCAAATCAAACAATGATTTGTCTGAAAACAGTGATTAAAAAAAGCTGTGATTGGATGATGACAGGTGTCGGTGATCATTCTCAAGTGTCGTGGTCAGCACTGCTGCTGTTGCTGTTGTATCAGTCAGTGGTTTATCAGCTTTTCAAAAAACGGGACACGGGAGGTCATGCACGGGACAAATAAATTAGACCCAAAATACGGGACGTCCCGCCTAATTTGGGACAGTTGGCAACCTTAGTGACAGTATCATCCTAAACCAGCAACCCTTCGCTCAACACCACCATCTACAGGCCAATGAGTGTACAGTCACTAAATGTGCACATAAATGAATTTATTTTATACCCCCCCATGGATGAAATTCTACGAAACTTAGCATACCCCCAGAGGATGTCAAGTTAATCATACACATGAAATATGGTGCAGTTCTGAACATCTCAACTGAAGATAGGGGCGATTAAAGTCATTTTTTATGGGAGGGGCGCAAATCACAAATGAGTGATTATGGGCTAGGTTGATGTGGGCCCTTAAGAGCAACATACCATAAAAAATTCTTCATCCTCGGTGCCACGGTTCAGGTAGTTATTTAGGAAAAACTGCATTTTTGGGGTTTGGGGGGGGGGGCAGCGCGGGGGGGGGGGGGGGGGTTGTGCCCCCCGGGGACCAAACGTAATTTTTCCGTAGAAGTCTAGTGGGGCTACATGCCCACCAAATTTCATGTTCCCCGGTGTTTCGGTGTCCCTGGTAGCGTTGACGAAAAAATTCAGCAGATGACAAAAAAAAAAAAAAAAACTTTGACAATCGATTATGGGCTAGGTTGATTTGGGCCCTTAAGACCAACATACCATAAAAATTTCTTCATCCTCGGTGCCACGGTTCAGGTAGTTATTTAGGAAAAACTGCATTTTTTGGGTTTGGGGGGGCCCAGCGTGGGGGGGGAGTGGCTCCCGGGGACCAAATGGAATTTTTCCGTAAAAGTCTAGTGGGGCTACATGCCCACCAAATTTCATGTTCCCCGGTGTTTCGGTGTCCCTGGTATCGTTGACGAAAAAATTCAGCAGATGACGAAAAAAAAAAAAAAAAAACTTTGACAATCGATTATGGGCTAGGTTGATTTGGGCCCTTAAGACCAACATACCATAAAAATTTCTTCATCCTCGGTGCCACGGTTCAGGTAGTTATTTAGGAAAAACTGCATTTTTTGGGTTTGGGGGGGCCCAGCGCGGGGGGGGAGTGGCCCCCGGGGACCAAACGAAATTTTTCCGTAAAAGTCTAGTGGGGCTACATGCCCACCAAATTTCATGTTCCCCGCCGCTACGCTAGCGGCGGTCATAATAATAGTTCATATTATTTGAAATGTTAAATTATCAAGTATAAGTATTTTAATAGTGAATATTAGTTCAAATTATTTGAAATGTTAAATGATCAAGTATGAGTATTTTAATCTAATACACAACAAAACACTGACTTACATAGATAAAACATAAATAGTGAATAAAGTTCATATTATTTGAAATGTTAAATTATCATGTATAAATATTTTAATCTAATACACAGAGAAATACTGACTAGATAAAACAAAATAGTGTATAATAGTTTGTTTTGTTTGAAATAAGATGTTAAATTATCAAGTATTTTAAAGGTAGTTTTAAACGTGTTGAAGTGAACTTACCATCGGTGAAATTAGGAGGTATTTTTGTCTCTGCATGGTTAAAATCATAGATCCTTGAATTTAGAATCCTTGAGCAGAAGAGATGTTTGTTCTCCATTTGCTAAATTCAAAATGAGGATTGTTTTCATCATGGCAGGGGCACAGGCCCTCCCCTTCCTCTCTGCGTATTTGCTATATTAGCATATGCAGTTTGTTTCAGAAAACATCAAGCAATTAAAAGACCTGGGGTCTCATTTATAAAACTGTGCGTAGGAACCTTACTAAGTGCGCCCGAAAGCCAAAAATGGCGTACGCAAAAAAATATTCGGATTTATAAAACCGTTCGTACGCCAGAACCTGCGCAGAATTCACTTTATAAATCCCAGTCAGTGGAAGATTGTGCGCACATGCGTCTCCTCCCCGAAATAACCATATATGGAGCTTACAACGCCTAGTTTTACTATGCAGATCCTCATCTGCATATCATTTGCATATGATTATTCATCCACGTGATAACGTTTAACGGTACAAGACACATTACATTAATAAAAATCAAGTAGTTGCCTATCCTTGCCTTGTTTTTGAATACATAAATCAAATAGAGTAAAATACATTTCAGAGAAAGTTTTTCTCAATCTTTTCCACTGGCCGAATTGTATTTTTAATTGATATTTTTAGGCCTTGGGCATTATTTGCACGAAACTATTTTCTCAGACAATCTGGTATTATCATGATAAGCAGTTATCTCTGTGGTTAAAACATTAAAACACAGCATGCCAGAGGAAAAGTGTTCAAAAACACCGCATCCACAACAAATATTTCTATTGATTGAATTTGAATATAAAAATGTTGTAACTTCTCAGTAATGATTTCATGTTTAAGTGCTTAACTCCATTAATTTGAATGGCATATTTAATCTAAATGTTTATATCAGAAGTAAAACATAGTTTAAATCATTATTTTATTTATTTATTTAAACTGTTTGTGGCGAGGGGGGCGTGGTTCAGCGAGGTCTGCGACAGGAGAGAGAGCGGGGAGAGAAGCAGCGGTAAGTGGGTTTAATACGAAATTATTGACACCTGTGTCTCGTTGCAGTAATTGGCGTGGGGAGACTGCATTTAAGGAGAGCTCTCACAAGCCATGGGGGAGAGAGAAGGACTGAGCACTCGTGGGACTGGGGAAGAAAGCGGACTGAGAAACCTGTGGACTGAGAATACAAAACTGCTTGTTGCTGTAAACATTTTATTGAGTTTGTGAGCGCGTGTGGCGCGATTGTTATGTACGAATTGAGTTGATTATTAAAACACCCACGAGTCTCAGTCAGCCGACCCTGGTCTCCTTCCTTCTCACACACGAACTAAGGGATTTTCATTACACTGGTGCCGAAACCCGGGAAGGAAGGAGAACGCCGCCGCCGAAATGCAATCTCCGCCAGGAATATCGGGAACGCCATTTGCGGACATCATTACATCGCTCGCGGGTCTACATCAAGAGAACCATCAAGCCCTGCTGGACTTGCGGGCCGATCAGGAGAAACGGTTCCACGTCATGATGCAAGCCCAGCAGGAGGACCGCGAGCTGTTCCGGAGCTGGCTGGACCGGGGGGTTCGGACGGAGTCGGCTTTCCCCGGCGCCGCGGCCACCGCAGCAGCTCACATGCCTCTGAATAAGATGGGACCCGCTGATGATCCCGAGGCCTTCATGGACTTGTTTGAGCGGACGGCCGAGGCATGTGAGTGGCCACAGGCCAGCTGGCCGGTGCGCCTGATACCACTACTGTCGGGGGAAGCCCAGAAGGCTGCTCAACAACTGCCCGTCCAGAACCTCCTGGTGTACGCCGATCTACGACGAGCTATTCTCCAAAGGGTCGGCCTCAACCCTGAACAACATCGACAGCGCTTCCGTTCACTGGAACTGGCGGAAGCGGGCCGACCCTTTGTCCTGGCGCAGCAGCTCCGGGACTCGTGCCGCAAATGGCTGTTGGCCGGAAGAAGCGACGCCGAGGACATTATCAACAAGGTGGTACTGGAGCAGTTCATTTCCCGTCTGCCAAGGAGGACTGCCCAGTGGGTCCAGTGCCACCGACCGGCGTCGCTGGATCTGGCCATCCAACTGGCGGAGGACCAGTTGGCGGCGTGCTCCGGGGTCGGCGAACCCCTGCCATCAATCTCTCTCTCTCCCTCTCCTCCTGTCCCTCTCTCTACCCCTCCCCCTAAACCTGTTCCTTTCCCCAGGACCCGTATCAGTGGCCCGCCACGGGCCTACCCAAGATGGAGGGCTGGAGCAGAGCTTCCAGCCGGGCCGCGAGGCCCCGTCAGGGGGCCGGGGTCCCAGGAGGGACTCGATGGCGCGGCTGCACTCTCCCCACGCCAATCACTGGACCCACTTTCTGCCACTAGGGCGGCGGGAAAACCTGGGCCGGTCTGTTGGCGTTGCGGGGATCCGGGCCATTTCGTGGATAGGTGCCCGGTTATGGAGGTGGGGACGATGGTCCGGATCCCGGACGTCCCGCAGACCGCCCCTGATCAAGCCGGGTTGTACCAGATACCTGTGAGTATTAAGGGGGGTACCTATCAGGCATTGGTGGATTCTGGTTGTAACCAGACCTCTATCCATCAAAGTCTGATACAATCTGGGGCATTGGATACGGGCCGCATGGTTAAGGTGAGGTGTGTGCACGGGGATATAGTGGAATACCCGTTAAGAGCCATCACTATTAAATTTAGGGGACAAAATCATTGTGTGGAGGTGGCAGTTAGTCCGCGCCTCCGACATCCGTTAATTTTGGGGACAAATTGGCCAGCCTTCGAACAATTATTGGGGTGTTTGACAACGGATGTCTCTGGGAAAAAGAGAGGGCGGGGAAGGGGAGCTAGCACTCAGGTGGGAGAGGCTGTACCTGGACCTAGCCGGTCTGTTTCAGAGGATGCGAGCGGCGTGGAGAGGTTAAACCTCTCCAACCGCGATGACTTTCCTCTGGAACAGTCGCAAGATGAGACGCTCAAACATGCGTTTGAACAGGTCCGTTCCATCGATGGGCAGCCCCTCCAACCTGATCGCGCGCTCTCCTATCCTTATTTTGCCATAATTAACGACCGGTTGTATCGAGTGACCCAAGACACTCAGACAAAGGAAGATACAACCCAATTGTTAGTACCACGGAGCCGTCGGGAAATGCTTTTCCAGACGGCGCATTGTAATCCGATGGCTGGGCATTTAGGAATGACTTCCACACTAAATCGTCTAATGACCCGATTCTTTTGGCCGGGCATTCACGAGAACGTGCGCAGATGGTGCGCGTCGTGTCGTGAATGTCAGTTAGTGAACCCACCGGCCGCCCCAAAAGCGCCTTTGCGCCCTTTACCTCTCATGCAGGTCCCCTTCGAGAGAATTGGGATGGACCTCATCGGGCCATTAGAACGAACCGCACGGGGACATCGCTTTGCGTTGGTCATAGTGGACTACGCAACGCGATATCCCGAAGCAGTGGCCCTCCGCACCATTTCCGCTAAAAGTGTGGCGGACGCACTGTTTCGTTTAATCTCCCGCGTGGGAATCCCGAAAGAGATTCTCACGGATCAGGGCACCGCGTTTATGTCTCGCACGTTAAGCGAATTGTACGAATTATTGGCCATTAAATCGGTACGAACCAGTGTCTATCACCCACAAACGGACGGGCTGGTCGAACGGTTTAATCGCACGTTGAAGACAATGATTCGTAAATTCGTACAAGAGGACGCGAAAAATTGGGACAGATGGCTAGAACCCCTCTTATTTGCTGTGCGCGAGGTCCCGCAAGCCTCCACGGGGTTTTCCCCATTCGAGCTTCTTTACGGACGTCAGCCTCGCGGGGTTTTAGACGTCCTGAAAGAAACTTGGGAGGACGGACGCTCGGATAGCAAAAATGAAATTCAGTATGTCGTGGACCTGAGAGCAAAACTCCATACACTGGGGTGGCTCTCTATGGAGAATTTGCTCCAGGCTCAGGACAGGCAAAGCCGGCTATATAACAGGGGTACTAAGCTTAGAGAATTTACACAGGGAGATAAAGTGCTCGTGTTACTACCAACTTCCAGCTCTAAATTATTAGCTAAGTGGCAAGGACCCTTTGAGGTCACACAGCGAATAGGCGATCTCAATTATGAAGTAATACGAACGGACAGAGGCGATTCACGGCAGATCTATCACCTCAATCTCCTTAAGAAATGGAGTGAGGAGGAGTCAGTGTTGCTTGCAACGGTGGTGAGTGGGGAGGAAGATCTCGGGCCAGAGGCGATCGTCAAAGGGAAATCTCTCGCCCTGGCCCCCGGAGGAGATCACCTCTCGCCCTTGCAGCTCGCTGACATTGCAAAGATACAATCTGAGTTTGCAGATGTGTTTTCGCCCCTGCCCGGTCGTACTAATCTGATTCAGCACCACATTGAGACGGAGCCAGGCGTGGTAGTTCGCGGCCGGCCATACAGGTTGCCTGAACACAAAAAAAAAGTGGTTCAGACCGAATTAGAGGCTATGCAGGAGTTGGGGGTAATCGAGGAGTCTTACAGTGACTGGGCGAGCCCGATAGTTTTAGTTACTAAAACGGACGGCTCGGTGCGGTTCTGTGTAGACTATCGCAGGGTGAACGCAGTGTCGAAATTCGACGCATATCCAATGCCGCGGATTGACGAGTTGCTTGATCGGTTGGGCTCGGCTCGTTTTTACTCGACATTGGACTTAACGAAAGGATATTGGCAGATCCCCTTATCTCCCATGTCCAAAGAAAAGACGGCTTTCACCACGCCGTTTGGATTACACCAATTTGTGACACTTCCTTTCGGGCTGTTCGGGGCTCCGGCCACGTTTCAGCGCCTTATGGATAAGGTTCTGCGGCCCCACACTGCATATGCCGCTGCTTACTTGGATGATATTATCATCTACAGTAATGATTGGCAGCGGCATATGGAGCATGTGAGGGCCGTTCTTAGGGCGCTGAGACAGGCGGGGCTGACGGCCAACCCGAAGAAGTGTGCAGTTGGGCGGTTGGAAGTAAGGTATCTGGGTTTCCACTTAGGTCATGGGCAGGTGCGTCCTCAAATTGATAAGACCGCAGCAATTGCAACCTGTCCGAGACCTAAGACCAAAAAGGAGGTGAGGCAGTTCCTGGGGCTGGCGGGATATTATAGAAGGTTTATTCCTGGTTATTCGGACCTCACCAGCCCGCTGACTGACCTCACTAAAAAGGAAGTGCCAGATACGGTCCAGTGGACGGGGCAGTGCCAACAGGTTTTTACCAAGGTTAAGGCTGCTCTGTGTGGCGGGCCGCTCTTACACTCCCCTAACTTTTCTCTCCCTTTTTTGTTGCAGACTGACGCGTCGGACAGGGGGCTGGGTGCTGTACTGTCCCAGGAGGTGGAGGGGGAGGATCGCCCGGTGCTGTACATTAGTCGCAAGCTCTCAAAGAGAGAGACTAAGTACAGCACCATTGAGAAGGAATGCCTGGCCATCAGGTGGGCGGTCCTCACCCTTCGCTACTACCTCCTGGGACGGGAGTTCACCCTCTGTTCGGACCACGCTCCCCTGCAGTGGCTCCACCGCATGAAGGATACCAACGCGCGGATCACTCGTTGGTATCTCGCTTTACAGCCTTTTAAGTTCCAGGTGATCCACAGGCCGGGTGTACAGATGGCTGTGGCCGACTTTCTCTCCAGGAGAAGGGGGAGGGAGGCTGCAGGCCGGATGGCTCCCCGGCCTGAGTCGGGCGGTGGGGGTATGTGGCGAGGGGGGCGTGGTTCAGCGAGGTCTGCGACAGGAGAGAGAGCGGGGAGAGAAGCAGCGGTAAGTGGGTTTAATACGAAATGATTGACACCTGTGTCTCGTTGCAGTAATTGGCGTGGGGAGACTGCATTTAAGGAGAGCTCTCACAAGCCATGGGGGAGAGAGAAGGACTGAGCACTCGTGGGACTGGGGAAGAAAGCGGACTGAGAAACCTGTGGACTGAGAATACAGAACTGCTTGTTGCTGTAAACATTGTATTGAGTTTGTGAGCGCGTGTGGCGCGATTGTTATGTACGAATTGAGTTGATTATTAAAACACCCACGAGTCTCAGTCAGCCGACCCTGGTCTCCTTCCTTCTCACACACGAACTAAGGGATTTTCATTACACTGTTATTTGCGTCAGTTTCACTAAACGGCCCAACGCGCTCGCTGGCGCGGACATTTAAGAAGGGATGGATATTTGCTTCAAGTGACAGGCTTGGTGAGTGAAATTATATTTGTATTATCTTTCTGTATACAGTATGTTACATTTTCTTTAGATTTTCTGTGACCAAAAAGAAACTTAACTCCAGCTCACCATCGGTGTCGCCAATTCCCTTTGTCTCCAGAATGTGCGTACGCACGGCTCAAGGTTTGCTTAAAGGTGCGCACATTCTCCCGTCAAGTTTGTTTTTTATAGATCACAACCTTTGCGTGGGAACTGGCGTACGTACGTTTCCAGCCCGGTTTTGTGCGTACGCACGCTTTATAAATGAGACCCCTGGTGTTTTACAATCAAAGACGCCACAGTCTCCTATCATAAAATCTCCTGATTTGAAGCATTCCTGTCAGGAAGGGAGACCCCAAAATGTGCCCATTCTGACACTTCACAGGGACCAGGTTGTAAGATCAGTATAGTCAGGGGTCAAAACAAAAGAGCCAGGAAGTTACATTTTATATAGCCTACTCTTATCAGTGATTGTTATGATAAGCTAAATCATCCTTACTTCCTGGGGGAGCTGTCCCCCATCCTGTTGTTCTAGGAGAAAGAAAGATGCACCCCAAAATGACACCTCAATTCTGACACCTTTTGAAGATCAGATTTGTTTTTCTAACATTTAAACTTAGAACGCATTATAGAACATCCTTTGACTTTATGAATACACAAAAATGACAGCTTAATGCTTTTTATATTTGTGCATTTATTTAAAGACTGCATGTAGGCCTACCATTTTGACGCTTGTGTTACCTTACTTATTTGGCAATATTAAAGGTTTTTATGAAATATTATTTCTATTTTTCAGCACATGCAGTCAGAGTTACAGAAAATAATAATAGTGCAACAAATAAGGGGATTATGTTTTATTTATTTTAATCAGGTTTGTTAAAAGTATGCTTGAATGATGTTAGTTCATCTGTCCTACCATGTATTTGCTGTAAGTCAAGTCAAGTCAAGTCAAGTTTATTTATATAGCGCTTTTCACAACACAGGTTGTATCAAAGCAGCTTCACAGTATTAAATTAAAATAATACATCAATGTTTGTTTCTTGTGGAAAACGTCCACGTTTGGTAATGCTGATCAATAGTATTGTTGATTAATTAAATTAAATAAAATATCCCCAAATATCCCCAGCTGAGCAAGCCAAAGGCAACAGTGGCAAGGAACCGAAAAACTCCATCAGGTGACCTAATGGAGAAAAAAAAAAACCTTGGGAGAACCCAGGCTCAGTCGGGGGCCAGTTCTCCACTGGCGTTTATAAACTAGAGGTCGGATTTAACTGTAAGATTAAAAGTATTATATGAATGCCTGACTGAAGAAATGCGTCTTTAATCTAGTTTTAAACTGGGAGAGCGAGTCTGAGCAATGAACAGTATCAGGAAGGCTATTCCAGAGTTTTGGAGCTAAATGTGAAAATGCTCTCCCTCCTTTGGTGGACCTAGATATCCTAGGTATGACCAAAAGCCTCGAATTTAGTGATCTTAAAGAGCGCAATGGATTATAGGGCGATAGAAGATCCTTTAAATAGGCTGGAGCTAAGCCGTTTAGGGCTTCATAAGTCAGTAGCAATACCTTGTAGTTAATACGGGACTTTATAGGTAACCAATGTAGTGATGATAAAGTCGGTGTTATATGATCATATTTTCTTTATCTAGTAAGAACTCTAGCGGCGGCATTTTGGACTAACCGTAGCTTGTTTATTGAGGTTGCAGGACAACCAGCTAATAAAGCATCATAGTAATCTAGTCTCGAGGTCATGAATGCATAAACTAACTTTTCTGCATCAGAAACTGATAGCATATTACGTAGCTTAGCAATGTTTCTAAAGTGGAAAAAGGCTGTTCTTGTAACATATGAAATATGATTATCAAAAGACAGGTTGCAGTCTAGTATAACACCCAGGTCTTTTACTGAAGATGATAAAGTAACAGGACATCCTACTATGTTAAAGTTGTATTGTGAGAGGTTTTGTGGGCGTTTTTTTGAACCGATGATTAGTACCTCTGTCTTGTCTGGATTTAATAAAAGAAAATTGCACGTCATCCAATCTTTTATATCTTTTAATCTTATATATAACAATGAAAATATTTGAAACCCCTGTTAAAATCAAGTAATGATGCAATCCTTTAAAGGTATAGCGGAGGATTTTCTTTTTCCGGGTGGATCATCAAGACTATTGGTCCTCCTAAGTGTCAATCATTCTGGTGATATGTTTACGTAAGGCAGTCGTACGTGCTCGTGCACACGATTCACACGATGGCGTGCACTCAAAACACAGGTTGGGCTTCCCACTGATGGCTCAGTCGCGAAGTTTCTACTTGACAGGTAAAGTTTGGCATGCTATTTGGAGAAATCCATTTAAAATCACTGCTAGTAAAAGTTAATGTAAGCTATGATTAGCTCGTGCATGCTCTCTCGTGCACACGTTTAATAGGCGTTCCCTCTCGGGAGCAGGTAGAGTGTTGCGCATGTGCATTTTTTCAAAAAGTGGAGAGGGCAGTTCTTTTCTAAAATTCGGGAAAATCCTCCGCTATACCTTTAAGTCTTAACGTTGAGTGCATCAGAATTAATTGGATGTAAAATTATTATCATGTGACATATTATTTAACGTGACAGAAAAAGACAGTGACACCAATGACACAATGAATCACCAATGACACACACACACACACACACACACACACACACACACACACACACACACACACACACACACACACACACACACACACACACACACACACACACACACAAGACCAAAGATAACTATTTTTCAACCATAATTAAGTAGGTGAGACTAAATTGTTACATTTGGCATACAATCTAAATGAATAGCTTTGAATAAAGTTTATCTTGTCAAGCATGGTATACTAACTAAATTAAGTTGTTTATTCCATAAGTATTTTTCTTTTATTTTTTACATCCCCCTAACAGTAAAGTGGGTCATACCAGTGAGTTCAACTAAAGCTTCATATGAAATTATGAGATAAATGAGAAGATTTCTTCTGATTTCTGAAAAGAGACAGTGGATCTACCATGGGCCTTTCTTCATAGATATTCATGAATTTGGAAGAAGGAAGTCGAGTGATGTCATAAGTATGATTTTTATTTTAAAATATTAGATTTTGTTGAACGATAACGGCAGTGACACAACTCCAGGGGACCACTACTTTCAAATATTAAAATCAAATATTGTCACATAGATGGCTCAAGACGATGTAATTGTTCAAATAACATATTGTTTTATTTTAAAATGTGAAGAAATTGTAACCCTAAAGTGTAGTTCAAGTGTGATATTTCTGTAAAGGCTAGGGACAGAAAATGGACATTGTCATAAATGACCCAGAAATGATTTTGCATAAATTTTACCCGAGCTATAATTTTACATAACAGCATCTGTTCAAAACTTTACAATTTTAAAGCAAAACTGTGCTTAGTCATCTTAAATCTTATTTATCCAAAGATATTCAAACAATATATTGTCCACCGACACACACCAGCATGATGTATTCGTGGCGTGCTTTTCTAAACTATAGCAAAACAAAACATTAAACATTACTAAATCTCCCACTTATCAAAACAATTAAACAATTCAACATAATTAAAATGTGTAAGTTATGTGAACTCAAAAGAAAAGAAAGTTCTAAATACTCATAAATGTTCATTTGATTGAACTAATTTGTATAATTTAAGTTGGCCCATACTCAACCAATTAATTATTTTGATGACAGTGTATCTTTTAGAAAATCAGCACACATAAGCCTCTGTAGTCCATGACGCAGCATAAGTAAAGGTGTCTTGAGTGGATATTTAATTGTACTTGTCTTAAGGTCTTCAGAAGTCATAACTTCAGGGGTCAGTGGGGATCCTGAGAATATTTAATTTCCCTTAAAACCAAAGATTAAGCTAAAAGACACTAGTTTCCAGTGTTCCCTACCAAAATCAAATAGTGTATACAATTTGTATTACACTTTTTGTTGTGTTCTGACACAATGTCATTAATTGGTACTTTTTCTTTTATAAAATTTACTTTTTCTTACGTCTACAAAGTTTCAATTTCAATTAATTTCCCAGCAAGTATAACGTATAAAATATGATAAATATGCCTGACGCACTGTTTTTAAGAAATAGCTGCTGCAATACTCCAAACAGTTCCTCACACAATGACACCATTAAGGATAGTCAACGGCTCACGTCAATCTGTGAAAACACAGCGTATGTAAGGTAGTTTTCCAAATATTTTGTTTTACACTTTTCAAAGGATAATCTAGCTTTAAAGTTAGAATAAAAAAGTTAAAACCAATCATAGCTTCATACCTGGTGTGTTCTTACACAAAGCCATTAACTGGTTATTTTTGTGTTATAAATGTAGCCTACTTATAAATATAGAGTTAACACACGATGAAACAACTGAATAGTGCTACTAAATACGTCTGACACAATGTTTTTAAGAAAAGCAGTGTTTAAAATACAGATGATTTTTCTTTTGACAATCATACGTTTTAAATTATACCCCGGGGGGTTTAACATCCAATAAGTAGAAATTTATGCAAAGGTTTTATGTTTTATTAAGTCGTCATAAACAAAACACACCCAGATCCTCCCATAGCTGTAGTAAACATTTACAATATGTAAATAGATTCTGTCAGATTTGTTAGAGTGGCTGTACCACATTATTGTGAGGCAGTCACATTTGAGGAATAATGCGATTTATATCATTTTCCCCCACTAGTGGATGACACCGTTTACATCTTGTTTCTTTGCACAGTTCTTAGACGAAGACTACACTTTGAGCACTGTCAAACATGTTCATATAGGATTTAATGAACAAATACAGCATAAGAAAATTATAAAAAATTTAAATTTAAACTGTGACATTCTTTTAGGTCTGTCTACGAAGCGCTCACAAGACACATAATAGTCCCAACATGAAAAGTGAGTTTTGATGTTTAGCCTCCAAAAACACTAACATATCAGAAACTCTTTTAATTTTTTATCATGATGAAAAACACATAAAATAAAGTTTTATTTTAAATTTACACCCCTATCCAGTCCTGTGCAAAGCATGATGGGGAGGGGAAATCCTGTTCCTAGTTTTCTATATTGTTTTATATTTTAACACAACTAAACTCATTTATGTAATCTCAACTCAAATGGATTAAGTAAAACGGTTGAAAAGTATCGTGTTGAATTAACTCCATTTACTTAAGTAAATTGAGCAAGCATCAAATTATGTTATTTTTGGCCTACTTAACAGTTATTTTTGGCCTACTTAACTAAAACACGTTCTTTCGACATGAAAATATTGAGTTAAACCAAACGCAACTGTTTCAAGTCAGTTTAACGCAATGCATTGTGTTTGAATGAGAAAGCTAATACAACGGTGTTAAATGAAAATTATTTTTAAATAAACTGTTCAGTTTATTTAAAAATTATTTTTGAGCGAAAACAAAAACTTCTCTCTGGTGACATGCAGACATGACATGTTTTTTCCTTATTTTGTTTGATTTGATTTGCCAAATATTTACCAGATTTTATACAGTGGTGGAAGTCTTCTTGTCTTAGCCTATGTATTAGGAATTGGGTATGTTTATTGATTAATTCATTTAATTAAAATTTCTATTTTCTTAATTGATCCTGTGTTTCTTCTGTTGGGTTATTTATGTTAATGTCTTCTAGTTGTTTGATTTTTTGTTCCAGATCTACTTCATGTTCCTTTTCTTTCTTTCACAGCTTTTCCTGCTTCCCACAGAAGAGATGGGGATGATTCTAGGGTGTCATTCATCTCTAGATAGCATGTCCACTCTCTTTTAAAGTAACTGTCAAATTCAGGGTATTTTAGAAGAGATGTGTTAAATCGCCATCTGGTAATAAGTTTATGTGGACTGGTTCTATTCCATTTTAAAGGGGTGGTAAAACACCTTTTTTCGAAGGCTTGATTGTGTTTGTGGGGTGCACTATGACGTGTTCATGCTTCGTTTTTAAAAATTCGCATTTTTTTTCACATATTTAACCATTATTCTACACTGCTCTGTCCCTCCTTGTAAAAACGGTCGGATGATTCCGGGTTCTATTATGAGGGAGCAAGTTAAAAATAAATTGTAATCGTCGAATTAAAATCGTCGAATTAATCGTCGAAGACTGAACAAAGTGGACCTGCTATTTGCTATTTGACTATCAGACTTTTGCGCATGCGTCGCATCTGAACGCGTTGTTGTCTTTGGAGCTCCATCAATTGATTTATAATTCTTGATTTCTCTTTAAACTCACTTACAACGAACATTTTCTACTTTTCCTCACCTCATAGTTACAACGCGGACTGTTGAGCAGACGCGTCTCAAGCCAAGTGACGGTTACGTCCGTGGATCACGAATGAACGCGTCTTCTCCGCATTCATTTACAAACAAACATCTTTTTTTCGCCTATCGTGCGTCTACTCTACACCCGTACCACTAAAAAGACGGATTATTTCCAAGACTTAAGCCATAAATTAGTATTAATATTGATAGCATCACTGGTAGCGTCGTTGCTAACTTAACGTACTGTCCATCTGTTAAAATGGCAAATATATCAGATGTAAGTAACCTACCTTTTGGTGCAGGTGAGGACACATTTGAGCTGCACGCTGTGCAGTCTGAGCTGGAAGCTGTTGAGAAACAGATCCACGACCTTTTAGTGAGACAAGCCGAGCTGATAGACCGGTGTCTGGCTCTTGAAACATCACGCGCCGATGCACACAAATTAGAGATTAACGTTACTAACCCGCTGACTCTGACCTCGTCTACTCCGTGCGTTTCTCAACATCGAGGTCGAGGTCGAGGTCGCGATCAGCCATGGTCTCGTTCACTCCGGCTCCAACACGCCACCACGAAGCCTGGATATTTCCGCAGCGGAAGACGCGAGTCAGGTGTAGACCAAGAAAACTCTCTCCGACCCTCCCGGTTTTCGAGATATCCACACAAAACCGCTTCTCCCCTCTTCGCGAAACAGAACGCGATGCTGTGATCATCGGCGATTCCATCGTTCGACACGTACACGCTACGTTAAATAAAAGTAAGGTGCATAGTCACTGCTTTCCTGGTGCTCGTGTTTCTGAAATCGCCGCTCGCGTTCCCGAGATTCTGAACGAGCGCGTCGGAACTGTTGTCCTGCACGCAGGGGTGAACGACATCAGGCTGCGCCAGACGGAAGTTCTGAAAAAAGACTTCAGGAATCTGATCGATACGGTACGCAGCACATCGCCTGATATAACGATCATTGTGTCAGGACCGCTTCCCACGTACCGACTAGGTCATGAAAAGTTTAGTAGATTATTCGCGCTAAATGAATGGTTAATGTCATGGTGCACTGAGCAAAAACTGCTCTTTGTAAATAATTGGAATCTGTTTTGGGAGCGTCCTAGGCTTTACCGTGCTGATGGCTTACACCCAAGCAGATTCGGATCGGATCTTCTGTCAGATAACATCTCCAAAACGTTAAATACCTTTTGACTAGTAACCAAAAGTCCAAATCATAGTCTCTGCTGCACCAATTTAACTTTCCATATGTGGTGATCCCTGCGGCAATCCCATATGCGTATTCTTCCATGACCAGCTCCCAGCTGCCGTCACTGTCCGGTGTAGCCTCCCCCTTCTCAGGCTGGAGCCACCCCAGTGACATTCCATATGTTGCACTGCCCCTCCGACCAGTCCATATGTGTATTCTCCACATGGTACCCCCCTTCGGGCAGGATGTGGCTTCCTCAGCGTCACTCTCCCCTGGAAAGGCACGCTTTCCCAGTGTTATCCAAGAGTTCCACTGTGTGGGGTATAACGGAACAGCAGTTTGAACTCCCTCTACGCAGGCCTTCCGCCCCAGCCAGTTGGGGGTCTGTGAGTCTTGCGTAGAGCGCTGGATGTGGCATTAACTGTGGTGTTTCTATGGGATCCCAATTACATCGTAACTGATATGGAACGTCTTGGTTACTAATGTAATCCTCGTTCCCTGAAGGTATGGAGATTATAATATGACAAAATGATTTGTATTTGAATTGAGTAAATTTTAATTATTGACATGTGTAATCTAACAAAATTGAATATTATGTGGAATTTTAAATAGTTCTGTAATAGTAATTTGATTTCTTTAAACGAATATTAATGAATTGAGATGTTTTTATGGCTGAATTTTATAGATGCATTTTCAAACAGCTGTTTTTTTTTTTTTTTTTTGAATTCTTATACTGCAAATATCCAGTTTTAAAAAATACAGATTCAAGTTTTCAAGATGGAACTTCAAATTCAGTTTTCTAAAATTCAAACCGCGGAAAATTCAGATCATACAGAAAGTAGGTCACAGGTCATCCACAGGGAAGAGTATCATTCATTAAGTCGTTTTTTTATTTAAAATTAAGAGTAGAAAAATTTGAAATTATTTCTTATTGTTTATTATTGTAATTACTCTTTATTATTGTTGTGAAATTGCTGTTTTAATTTTGCACCGGCAGTTATAGGGTTAATGCGGTGAGTTCAGAAAAGGCCGGAAAGAGAGAAACGAGCGGGTAAGTTTGGCTTGTGCGTTAGTGTACAGTTGTTCTTGCGTTCCGATTATAAGTTCAGAAACGGAGCCTCCCTTGTCTTGTCCTCCAAAGGTTACAATAGTCCCTTGTCAGACGTTACTTTTATGAATGTTTGAAAAAAAAGTTTCGATCATACATTTACAAGAAAAATTAAGAAGAAATTCATATTAACCTCGGAAAAAATGGGGGCAAAAAAGCATTATACTCATCAAAACTACTGATTATTTTTTACACAAAATCCATCCTAATTTCCTTACTCAAAAAGACTTCAATTACTTGGTTGTACAGGTAATCTAATGAGTCCCAACAACATTTTCTATCGCCATCGAGGCTAATGTTGAAAGTCGAGTCTGTCCTGTCGTATATTTCTGGCATAAATTTAAATTCACTTTAGTGCTGAGAGTGTCTGCTCGACAGAAGCAGTGGACACAGGGACAGTCACCGCAAAACATGATGATGTGTACAGCTGCCCCATGCTCTCACACATGAAATCAATGAGATCAGCGAGACTTTTGCCTTCAAAATCAGTCATGGCATATATTACAGTCAGTTAATTCTGTTTCTACCCGGGACAGATCGAATAGAGTTCCGTGACTCTGCAACTGCGTTAAGCTGGATAAGGCTGAATAACGGATTTTTTTCCCGGTATGTTTGAACCTGCTGGGGGTCGAGGAGGGAAAGAAACATTAATTTGTGGGTTGAAAAACTATTCTATCTATTCTATCTAACTATCTACAGGAATATATTTTAGTTTATGCAGTTCGCTACAGTTGCGGTTAGCTAGCACAGCCTCTGACTACCAGTAATAGTACGCGCTCTGACCATCCAATCAAAAGACGTGAAAATGCCAACGTTATTGTATGCCTGCTAGATGACCCCGATGCAGTCAAATCTGACTGATTATCTGATTGGTTAAAGCAACTGTTTCATTGCCATTTATTTTAAGCTATAGGCTATTGATAGCCCACACTATTGATTCTGAAGGCCTCAAGGCAGATTTCTTTGGCCATGTCAACACATGATGGCTGAAATATAATTGGATAAAAGCTCTAACATAAACATACACTACTGGAAGCAGTGCAACCAAGAGAAAAGCTATGAAATTAAGAGAATGGACTATTGGGAATAATTTAATACTCATTCATGGAAAAAATATATTAAAGTGCAAGTCAGTGATTCTGATGGGGTTTAGGCCAGCAGAGAAGGCCTTGCTGGCCCTGACGGCCCACCAACAACTAGACTAACGTATGGCTCGACACAACGGAAGAGCCAGACAGGGCTTTCTTCTGTGCCAGGGGGTCCGTGAAATAATTTGCTATAACCTACAGTAGCCTATTTTCCGGACTGTAAAGTCACGTTTTTTATCATATTTGTGACTTAGGCATATATAATGCATTTAACGCCAAATAATTTAAATGTTGACTTTCAAAAGTAGGCGCGCCAAGAAGGCTATTCGCTGAATTTTGGTTAATTTTTGGTGTGCACCAGAAAGATGCTCAAGGAGACCGAGACGCGCTAAAGAAACGCATCATGTTGTTTTATTTATTTTTCAAAGGCATGACATTTTGTAGTCATTTTGAATGTACACAAATAAAAATATAAATTTTTCTGTTTCGAATGATGTCATATTATCTGTATGACTAACTGACAGAGTATTATGTTATTTCTCCCTGCTGTGGAACAAATCAAAGTGATGGCGCTGGCGCATCGTACGCTCACACAACATAGTATCAGTTCTGGCATTGCTAACTTGACATCGCAGCCTGTTCATTATCAAAATAAAACACAGTCAACCAAACATATAAAAAGTTATTCTGCTTTATTTAATTGGTCTGTTGTACAATATAAAGGCTGTGCCGCACAGTCCTACTTGTTATTCCAAACATGTCCCTTGCTGTGAAGATGCTGATTTAGCCTATACTTATATATTGGAACTTGACTGAAGTATGAAGCCTTCTTTATATTAATAGTTAGCATTCAAATGTTACATTGCAAATATGGAACCTTTGGACCTAATGAGAGATGCGCGAACTCAACGTCAGTACAGTTTCAGTTTCGATTCAAATAAATTTGTTTAGGCATGGCGTTTAAAACAGTCTAAATGTTGTTTGTAATAAAGGGCACAATAGGCCATTTTTATAGGCTAGGCTATGTTTATATTTTTTTATTATACATGGCTACTTATTTTTCATTCTTGTTGTTTTCTGCATTCATTTAAGGATTTGTCATACAGTAAGGGAAACTAAAATACACATAGCCTACATGTTAATAGTGTTTATAATGTTAATGTTGTATTTTATTTACCGGTCTTTTACAGTATTGCTGAATAGGCTAATAATAAAATGCGTTTTTTACGACGATGTGATGCACATGCGTTTCTCTCTCAACATGATCTGGTGTGTCTTACACTCAGCTGCATGCGACTTATTTTCTGGCAAATAGGTCAGTTAAAAAAATATTGCTGTATTATTACAAAATGCAGAGTGGAGACCATTTGGACAAAAAACAAAACAAAAAACAAAAACATATTGTGTTCATTACCCCCACCCACATTAATGTTGGGCTTAATTATGTCATTATTAGGGGGTCCTTGGAAATTTATTTTGGAGTAGACAAATTCACTTATGGCTAACTCATATAAGAGAAATATAGGCTAGGCTATTATAAGTGTTTATTTCATAAATATGAATTTAATTCGCATCTCCCAAACACTAGCCATTATTCTACTTCTTTGGCCTATTTTGTTTAGCTAGCCAAGGCCAACTCTAAAAATCTGTGTGGAAGAGCTGTGGGACGCACCGGACAGCACGGGAGCCAACTAAACTTTTTTTGGAAGTTTAGTTGGCAGAGAAAATAGCACACACCGTTTTGTTTGACATCAATTGATATTCAATATTAATTAATTAAATAAATAAATGTAATGTCAGAGAATGCACAAAGCGCATCCTTTTGAGATATAAATTATAATCAATTTTAATAAAAATAAAACAGAAGGCCTACATCATAAAACTCAGAAGATTATGTATTTTAATATCTCTGATAGTCAGTCTGAATGACAGTTAGGCTATGCGTGAACGTTAGGCCTATTATATAGGCCAATGCATTATTCTTTCTTTTTTGAATTAGTGTTTAAAATATTTAATTTACTACTAATTATATTGATTTATATCTTAATTTCTTTTTTTAACTTGCTGGGCGACCATGCAGGCTATGACAGCCGTCATTTAGCCTACCCTGCCATACCCAGCTGATGCAAAGCATAGGTGAATTTATATCTACACAGAAGAAAGCCCTGTCTAGGCTCTTCCCCGCTACGGGCCTGTGTCGAGCCATTGGTTAGTATGGTTGTTTCATGAGAAAAAGATGAAATGTAGCCTATACATTTTTACTACGTAGTTGCAATAAACATGTTCAGAATCCCTGCAACTGCAACAGCGGAGGACTATTATTAGAATATTAGAAATCTAATATTCAAGCTGTTTTCTCATTTTTCTATTCTTAATAATAAATAAAAAAACGACTGAACGAATGATACATGGATTCTCTTGAACCACCACCACGTTTGCGCCAGAAAACTACTGCAGTGCAGCCAAAATGCTCCGTTCGACTTTTCTGAGATCCTCTACTATTTCCTGAGGATGACATGTGACCTACTTTCTGTACGATCCGCGGTTTGAATTTTAGAAAACTGAATTTGAAGTTCCGAATATCTTCATCTTGAAAACTTGAATCTGTATTTTTTTTAAACTGGATATTTGCAGTCTAAGAATTCAGAACAAAAAAATAGCTGTTTGAAAATACATGTCTATAAAATTCAGCCATAAAAACATTTCAATTCGTTAAATTTCAAATGTTCAATATTCATTTAAAGAAATCAAATTCAGAATTATTTAAAATTCCACATAATATTCAATTTTGTTAGATTACACTTGTCAATAATTCAAATTTACACAATTCAAATTCAAATCATTTTGTCATATTATAAGCTCCATATGAAGGATGGAACGGGAGACGTAGCGTCCCGTCGCCACCGTTGCTGACCAATGCTGTACAGCCGTCACGATCTCGGCTCCTCAGCGAAAAACAATTTGTGTGTGCACCTGCTTCCTGTTTATACCCGCGCTGCGGGGCGGGTGACGCGATTCACGCACGCCAACGGTCATTGGCTTGTTCTGTAGACACTCGAAGTTGATAGGGCTCCCTGAAGTGATCTCAATTACGTCATTACATCTCCCGTTCCCTCGTTCAGGTAACGAGGGTTACATTAGTAACCGAGACGTTTTCAAACTTTTTTAAGAGCTACCTTTTTTTCTTTTTTTTTTCTTCTAATTGACGGGGTTAAATGCACATTTGACTTTATTCTACTTCAAACCACTAGATGCCACAAAAATACAGCTCAGCACTTTTCTTAACAATCACTTTTGATGATGCAGGTGTACTTGATCCTTGACGCGATCGTAACGCAAAGTTGATTCTGCACCAATTTGATCTAGCTATAGGGATGCTAATTAACTGACAGTAAGAATTTTAACCAATTAATGTTATAGCTAATAGCTATCCTTTGCTGCATTCTTAAAAAATACACTACAAATATATATTTTTTTTTGAGAAATAAAAACAGGTAAGTCAGCTAAGTGGCATTTTATTGCATTCAGAAATAATACCGTAAATATGTAATGTTGCTACGGTGAAATAAAAGCAAAATGTTATAATGGTGGCCTACTACAAAAATACATACCTATAGGCTATTTTGGTTCCCCTCACTCCACAGCAAATTCTTTAAATTTAACGGTATTCAAAACAGAACAAGAATAAAAATATATATCAGTAAATAACAAACAAGCCAAAACAAAATAATTTAAAGTGAAACTGAAAGTAACTGGTGTTGGGCTCATGTAACCTAACTATCTCATTCGAATCCAAATGTTTCCATATTCGCAATGTATTTGGATACTAAACTATTATTTATTATATGCTTCGTAGGCCTACTTCACTAGCTTTCAAATATCAACGTAAAAAATAATCCTCTTCATTTGTTTAAGTCCCTCTGTGGTGAAAATCAAGCTTTTAATGTTTATGTCTATTTGGTGTTTTTAATACGTTTTAAGACAAACCATGTGTAAATTCATAAGTCAACAGCATTGCTGAGTATTTTCTCATTAAAACTGCAGTGAACCAAAGACAGTCTCAAAAACACTGTTTGAAATCACTGGTGTTTCTGACGTCAAAAACTACCTTGTAACCAATCAGGTCAACGTGCCGACAGGCTTCAGCATATCATTAACAGTGAACTAGCAGGGGAGTCTCGAGAGATGCCAGGTTATCCTGGGATATTTTTCTGTTGATATGAGAAATCGTGTAGATTTAGCTTAGTTAATAGTTAATCTAGTTTTTAGATTTAGCTTATCTAAGCTTTTAGCTTAGATTTATATAGTGTATGCAATATGATGTATATTACAATGTTATGATGAACTATATGCCTTTCTTCCCTGATGTTCTGAGTTGTTCAAAGCATTTCTGATGATTGTTAGAAAGCAGCTGACTGTCTAACCCTGACAGTCTAACCCTAACCCTGACAGTAACCCTGGCGCAAGTCCAGCTTCATAAAGACCGTCGAACCATAGAAGTGTGTGGTCAGCTCCTCAGCTGTGGGTAAAGGGGACTTGTGAATTAGTTTCCATGGAATTAGTTTCCATTGTTATGCTAATGACACTCAAATATATATTTCATCACGGCCGGATGAAAACGCTAAATTATCCAAATTGATAGAGTGTGTTAAAGATATAAAAGATTGGATGACGCATAATTTTATTTTATTAAATCCAGACAAGACAGAGGTACTACTTACCGGTTCAAAAAAACGCCCACAAAACCTCTCACAATACAACTTTAACATAGTAGGATGTCCTGTTACTTTATCATCTACAGTAAAAGACCTGGGTGTTATACTAGATTGCAACCTGTCTTTTGAAAATCATATTTCATATGTTACAAAAACAGCCTTTTTCCACCTTAGAAACATTGCTAAGCTACGTAATATGCTATCAGTTTCTGATGCATTCATGACCTCGAGACTAGATTACTGTAATGCTTTATTAGCTGGCTGTCCTGCATCCTCAATAAACAAGCTACAGTTAGTCCAAAATGCAGCCGCTAGAGTTCTTACTAGATCAAGAAAATATGATCATATAACACTGATTTTATCATCACTACATTGGTTACCTGTAAAGTACCGTATTAATTACAAGGTATTGCTATTGACTTATAAAGCCCTAAACGGCTTAGCTCCGGTCTATTTAACGGATCTTCTATCGCCCTATAATCCATTGCGCTCTTTAAGATCACTAAATTCAAGGCTTTTGGTCATTCC
This sequence comes from Scardinius erythrophthalmus, assembly GCF_964197995.2. Classification (NCBI taxonomy): domain Eukaryota; kingdom Metazoa; phylum Chordata; class Actinopteri; order Cypriniformes; family Leuciscidae; genus Scardinius; species Scardinius erythrophthalmus. Next base: position 39,450,152 of record NC_138236.1, read on the forward strand.
TAGGATATCCAGATCCACCAAATGAGGGAGAGCATTTTCACATTTAGCTCCAAAACTCTGGAATAGCCTTCCTGATACTGTTCGTTGCTCAGACTCGCTCTCCCAGTTTAAAACTAGATTAAAGACGCATCTCTTCAGCCAGGCATTCATATAATATTTTAATCTTACAGTTAAATCCGGTCTCTAGTTCATAAACGCCAGAGGAGAACTGGCCCCCGACTGAGCCTGGGTTCTCCCAAGGTTTTTTTTTTCTCCATTAGGTCACCTGATGGAGTTTTAGGTCACCATTAGGTCACTTGATGGAGTTTTTCGGTTCCTTGCCACTGTTGCCTTTGGCTTGCTCAGTTGGGGATATTTTGGGGATATTTAATTTAATTTTATCAATCAATAAATTCCACTAGAAACAAACCTTGTTGTATTATTTTAATTTAATACTGTGAAGCTGCTTTGATACACTCTGTATTGTGAAAAGCGCTATACAAATATACTTGACTTGATTTACTTGTCAGGGATAACAGCCTTATTTACAGAGCGCAGGTCAACACAGACTCGTATTCGACCAGATTATTTTTTTTTGTTGCAATGACCAGGTTAGAAATCCAGGGGGCCGCATTGACTGGATCAATCACCCTCATGTCCAGCATCATTTGAAGCTCAGCAGTGACTTCCTCCCACAGAGCTAGAGGAATCTTGCGCAGGGGCTGTATGACTGGCGATACCCCAGGGTCCACCAGAGGCTTGTGGGTGAAGGCTGTAAGGCAGCCCAGTCCGTCAAACAGCGCTGGCCGTCTCTGTTGCCAGGTGGAGGTGACATGGTGGATATCAGAGCCCTTATCGTCTCGCAGTGTGAACCCCAAGCTTGTAAAAAGATCAAGCCCCAAAAGGTTGGCTCCCCGTTCAGAAATGTAGAATGGAAATAATGGCAGGTGTTTGGAGCCATAACGTGCATCAGCGAGCAGTGTAGAGCATTCGACAGCTGCCTCGACTTGCTGCGCGATTACAACCGCTTGATTTAGTGTTAGTTGGTCAGATTCTAACAACAGTTTTTCCTGTGTCTTTTCACACAGTATCCCTTCAATAAGCTCATCACGAACAATCTCATCTTGAAGTGTCCCATAATTGCACGAACGCGCCAGGTCTCACAGATTAGTTATGTAGTCTTGTACGGACTCACCCGCACCCGGTTGCTGAAGCCGTTTGTGTAGCTTGTATCGGCGGAGTATGACTCATTGCTAGCCCGTCAAGTGGAGAGCGAGCTGAGCGACCGCTTCCTCGTAAGTCTCCGCTTCCCCAAGAGCGCGATATATTCTCTGTCCCTCGGCCCCGAGACAATGACGAAGCAGGGTAATTTTCCTCCGATCCGAAATATCTGTATATTCCATAGCCTCAAGATACACTGTGAAGCCATCAATCCAACTCGCCCATGGAATAGGCCATCAGGAACGATAAGAAAAGGTGTCGGCGGTGGTAAGCTAAACTCAGCTATCCTCGTCGCCAATGTTGTGTTGTTTTCGTTATTCAACAACAAGTTCAATTTCACATCAGAGCTTGAAAAGAGAACCTCTTTACTCTTTTTGTGTCACTTACTCTCACAACGCATGCGAACACGGAACCCCCGTAACCTTGGTTATCCTGGAAAACGTCTCGGTTACGGATGTAACCCTCGTTCCCTGAGTAGGGAACGGATACGTTACGTCGGATGACGACGAATGGGGTTTCGCTTAGAAATCCTATCATCTTCGAGTATATAAAACGAGCCAATGGCAATGAAATGCCATGGGTCTGCGGAATTTGCATAGCGTAACTCCGCCCCACCCTGGGGGTATATAAGGAAGTGCGCTGGCAACATGCAGATATGTCTTCGCTGAGGAGCCGAGACTGAACTCAGGCGTTCCAGCGGTACAGTGGAAGTGGCAGGGAGACGTAACGTCTCCGTTCCCTACTCAGGGAACGAGGGTTACATCCGTAACCGAGACGTTCCCTTTCGTTGTCACTCCGAGTTACGTCGGATGACGACGAATGGGGTTCCCAGTGTAATCACGCCACCTCTCGACTGTCTACCAGTGCCCTGCGTAAGTCTGAGCTCCCTGTCGTGAGACTAGCACGGACGAAGGAGTCCTACTTAACACAGGAATACCAAGGTACACTGGGAAGCATATCCAGTGGAAATATGCAATCATGCCCAACCCGAAGGGGGGGACTTGGAATACACATATGACCCCGAAGGGCTGCATACGGAATAACACTGGGGTGTCCAGCCGCAGGTGGAATATTTCAACCCCAGGGGTGGCAAGGTGGCTTGCCAAGGGAAAGACAGATGCTCAAAGAGGCTTACAGTGGAATACACATGTGGGGGTCACCCAGAGGGGGAACCATGCACATGGAGGCACCTAGCCAAGCGCGAAAGCTGCCGGTGGTATAACTCTGGCGTTGACGTCATCAGTGCTGGAGGAGACTCAGGGCTTATCAGGCTCACCTGAGGAAATATATCGCACGTATCCCGTCCGTGGAGAGGAATGGCGAACAAGCGAAGACACCTGAGCAGAATCTCTTACCGGCTAGTTGAAGCGAGTACATGAGAAGAAACTGGCTCCACTCGGAGATTATAGAATCTCGCGAATGTGTTAGGTGTCGCCCAGCCTGCAGCTCTGCAGATGTCTGTTAGCGAGGCGCCATGCGCTAGAGCCCAAGAGGATGCCACACTCCGGGTGGAGTGGGCCGTCACACCAAGGGGGCATGGTCGACCTTGCTGCTGGTATGCCAAAGCAATGGCGTCCACTATCCAGTGAGACACCTTTGCTTGGAGAGAGCCTTTCCCTTCAGCTTCCCACCATGACAGACAAAGAGCTGGTCTGAGGTCCTGAAACACTGCGTTCTGTCTACGTAAGCACGGAGTGCGCGTACTGGACAGAGCAGTGCCAAGGCTGGGTCTGCCTCCTCCAAAGGCAGCGCTTGCAGGTTCACCACCTGGTCTCGAAAGGGCGTGGTGGGAACCTTGGGCACATATCCAGGCCGGGGTCTCAGGATCACGTGAGAGTTAGCCGGTCCGAATTCCAGGCACGCTTCGTCAACCGAAAATGCCTGCAGGTCCCCTACCCTCTTGATGGAGGCCAATGCAACCAGGAGCGCTGTCTTCATTGACAGGAACTTAAGCTCCACTGATTGCAGAGGCTCAAAGGGAGCACTCTGCAGGGCAGTTAAAACCACTGAGAGGTCCCAAGAGGGTACGAGGGGAGGACGAGGAGGATTTAGTCTCCTGGCTTCCCTCAGGAACCTGACGATCAGGTCGTGCTTCCCTAAGGATTTACCATCAACTGCATCGTGATGTGCGGCAATTGCGGCAACATACACTTTCAGGGTGGAGGGAGACAGCCTACGCTCCAACCCTTCTTGCAGGAAGGAAAGCACGACACTGATGGGGCATTTCGTGGGTTCTAGATTTTTAGAAGAACACCAGTTGACGAAGAGGTTCCACTTCAACGCATAGGCATGTCTCGTGGACAATGCTCTAGCGGAAGGGATGGTAGCCACCACCGCTGGTGGTAGGGTACTCAAACCTGCCTCATCCCGTCCAGGAGCCACACGTGGAGGTTCCACAGATCGGGACGAGGGTGCCATAGGGTGCCCCGTCCCTGAGAAAGCAGGTCCTTCCTCAGGGGAATAGGCCAGGGAGGTGCTGTCGCGAGGAGTACTAGTTCTGAGAACCAGGTGCGGTTGGGCCAATACGGGGCAACCAAAATTACCTGCTCCTCGTCCTCCCTGATCTTGCGCAAGGTCTGCGCAAGAAGGCTCACTGGGGGAAACGCATACTTGCGGAGGCCCCGCGGCCAGCTGTGCGCCAGTGCATCCGTGCCGAGCGTGCCCTCGGTCAGGGAATAATACAGGTCGCAGTGGGACGAGTCGTGGGAGGCAAACAGGTCTACCTGTGCGTCCCCGAACTGATCCCAAATCAGCTGAACCGTCTGGGGATGGAGTCGCCAATCTCCAGCGAGAGGCCGAAGCCGAGACAGCTCGTCGGCCGCCTGGTTCAGGTCTCCCGGGATATAAATGGCACGAAGCGACCTCAGATGCTTCTGACTCCATATGAGGAGGTGGCGGGCGAGTTGTGACATACGGTGGGAGCACAGACCACCCTGACGGTTGATGTACGCTACAGTCGCGGTATTGTCCGATCGGACCAGTACGTGTTGACCCCTGAGCAACGCATGGAAGCGGTGCAGGGCAAGACGTACAGCCAACAACTCGAGGCAATTGACATGCCAAAGGCGCTGGGGTCCTGTCCAGGAGCCCGCGGCCGCATGTCCATTGCACATGGCGCCCCAGCCCGTGGTGGAGGCATCTGTTGTCACAACAACATGCCTGGACACTCGTTCCAAGGGCACTCCGGCCCGAAGAAAACTGAGGTTCGACCACGGGGTGAAGGTCTGACGGCAGGTCGGAGTCACTGGAACTCGGAGCGTGCCGTGGTGCCATGCCCACCTCGGGACTCGATCGCGAAGCCAAAGCTGAAGTGGTCTCATATGAAGCAACCCGAGCGGCGTGACAGCCGCTGCGGATGCCATATGCCCCAGGAGCCTCTGAAATAGTTTCAGTGGGACCACACTCTTGCCCTCGAACTGATGAAGGCAAGTCAGCAGTGATTGCGTGCGCTCGCTCGTAAGCTGCGCGCACATGGCGACTGAGTCGATCTCCATACCGAGAAAAGAGATCCTCTGCACGGGGCAGAGTTTGCTCTTCTCTCAGTTGACCCGAAGGCCCAGACGAGCTAGGTGCCGGAGCACAAGGTCCCTGTGTTCGCAAACCTGGTCTCGAGAGTGAGCTAGAATTAGCCAGTCGTCGAGATAGTTCAGGATGCGAACCCCGTGTTCCCGAAGGGGAACAAGGGCTGCCTCGACGACCTTCGTAAAGACGCGAGGAGACAGGGCTAGCCCGAAAGGGAGAACCGCGTACTGGTATGCCTGCCCCTCGAAAGCAAACCGTAGAAACGGTCTGTGTCGAGGAAGAATGGAGACATGAAAGTAGGCGTCCTTCAGGTCGATCGCTGCAAACCAATCCTGCGGCCGTATGCAGTCGAAAATGCGCTTGGCCGTGAGCATCTTGAACGGCATCCTGTGAAGGGAGCGGTTCAAGACGCGCAAGTTGAGGATTGGCCGTAACCCACCGGATTTCTTCGGTACAATGAAGTAAGGGCTGTAAAAGCCGGACCTCATTTCGGCTGGAGGGACAGTCTCGATCGCACCCTTCGCCAGTAAGGTAGCGACCTCCGCTCTCATAACCGGGGCATTGCCACCGACCATAGTGAAGCGGACTCCCCTGAAGCGGGGAGGAGACCGCGCGAACTGAATCGCGTAGCCGAGCCTGATGGTCCTCGCGACCCAGCGGGACAGCCTGGGAAGCTCTAACCAGGCTTCCAGGAACTGTACCAGCGGGGTCATACGGACCACAGACGTACCGTCGGTGGTGCAGCGAGGCGGAATGACCGGCCCAGGCGTGGGTGGCATAGCGGCCCGGTGCGGGGGCACGGTCATTAGCCGCGTCCTGCCAGAGGAGGCCAGGGGAGGACGAGCGTCCCACTGGGGCGTGCTCTGGCAGGGAGCTGGCGACAGAGGGGGACGAGAGTGGCGAGGCTCGTGAGCGGCGCGCACTGTCATCCGGACACTCTGTGTGCTCAGAGATGGGGAAGTGAGTTCTTTCTTTGACCACAAAAGGGTGCTGCCCGTCGTGGGACGAGCAGCGGGGTGGGAAAAACCAAGGATTCTCCCCCGGCCCTCCACCGGGGGAAGGAGCGGCCCTGCTACCGGCTCCTGGGAAGAACTCATCGCCATCTCTGAGCAGCCCGTCTCAGGAGCGCCGCTTGGCCTGGCGTTTAGCAGGGCACGGGGCGGGAGAGGGCTGTGGCGCCTTCCTACGGCGTCCTCCACGACGCGACCCGGATGGGGGCTGCTGCTGGGGCCGTGCGGGAGGGGCGGGAGCCGTAGAAGGGCGCCCTCAGCGGCGAGCAGACTGAGGCACCTGTGCCGACGGCTGGATGGAGGCAGCAGCTGGCCGTCGGGGCAGGACATGTCTGAGAGCCTCAGTCTGCTTCTGGGCGGTCGAGAACTGCTGGGCAAAGTCCTCAACCGCACCGCCGAAGAGGCCAGCCTGGGATATGGGAGTGTCGAGGAACCGGGTCCGCTCGGCCTCACGCATATCGGCCAGGTTGAGCCACAGATGTCTCTCCTGGACCACGCAAGTGGACATCACCTGACCCAGGGAGCGTGCGGTCACCTTCGTCGCTCGGAGAGCAAGGTCGGTGGCGGCACGCAGCTCATCGAAGAGCGCTGGGTCAGTCCTCCCCTCGTGCATGTCACGCAACATCTGGGCCTGGTAGACCTGGAGTGTCGCCATGGCATGCAGTGAGGAGGCCGCCAGCCCCGCAGCTCTATAGGCCTTCGCCACAAGCGTGGAAGAGAACCTACAGGCTTTGGAAGGGTGCTTTGGGTCCCCGCGGGAAGAAGCACTCTAAGGACACAGCTGCATCGCAACAGAGCGTTCAACCTGGGGAACCCCAGTGTACCCTTTGGCGGCCGCCTGATCGAGAGGAGGCAGGGCGGAGGAGGTCGCCGAGCGATCAAGAGAAGACAATGGTGCCTTCCAGGACCTCGTGACCTCCTCATGCACGTCCGGGAAGAAAGGCATTGGGGACGCCGCTGGCACCCAAAAACCAATCGTCCAGCCGCGAGCGCACCGGACCAGGTGGCGGGGACCACTCAAGCCCAATGGCCGCGGCTGCCCGGGAAAGCATGGCAGTCATCTCGGGATCAGACTCGGGCAATGCTGGCACACCCGAAGGTGGCAGCACAGCCGAATCCTCACTTCCCAAGGACTCTTGCCCACCCTTTGATGCAGTGATCGACATCGAATCTTCCTCTGGAGCGCCAAATGAGATCCGCGGCAAGTCAGAGGACTGTACTGCGGGCTCATTTGGACCACTCGCGGATTGCACGGCACTAGAGGACGGTGTGGAGCGTGGAATAGTCGGCGCTTTGTCCCACACCGTAACCCTCAGGTCACCCTGGCCGCCAGCCGAAGTACTAGCTCTCGCGGAGCCCGTAGATCGGGGTGCGGATGAGGGGACTCTACCATGAAGGTCATTGAGTCTTGACCGTAACCGTGCGATGGGCATGTTCCCGCAATGGGAACATGACTCATCCACAAACGCTGCCTTAGCGTGCTCTAAGCCCAGACACACAAGACAGTGATTGTGCCCATCAGAGTCAGAAACAAATAGACCGCAACCAGAAGTGCACGGGCGAGGCATCTTTAAAAAGACGTGCCGCGTGCAAGCTCTTTTAGAAAGGAGATTTCTCCACAAATGTTGAAGCGACCAGGGAGATGAACACACAAACTCTGGCAAATCACTGCACAGATAAGCAGGGAATGTGCACTCGCTGGAACTCGCTGTCACACCAACACTTGGAGAGAGGCTCGTCTCGAAGAGAATGAAGAGATGAATCTCAGGATTGGCTGTGGAGTGAAGTACATCAACTTGGCTCCGAAGCGAAAACATATCTGCATGTTGCCAGCGCACTTCCTTATATACCCCCAGGGTGGGGCGGAGTTACGCTATGCAAATTCCGCAGACCCATGGCATTTCATTGCCATTGGCTCGTTTTATATACTCGAAGATGATAGGATTTCTAAGCGAAACCCCATTCGTCGTCATCCGACGTAACTCGGAGTGACAACGAAAGGGAACTTGAGTTAGAATACAACACGCGGTTACATAAAAAAGTCCACTTACATTATTCTGTGTGCTTAAGAGGTGTGTTTAGCGCATGTTACGTTGTGATTGGCAAATCACGACTAATTCAAAGAACCCAGCACAATAGGAACTACCAGTGATGTAAGTGTACACTAAAATAAAGAGTCTCATCTCGTCAAAAACAGACTTTCCTGTCCTGTCAGCCATTAAACTGTGCTAGTAGCGCACACTCTTCACACGCTGTATATCGCTTCACTATATATAAAGCACAAAAGAAACTACGAGCATGAAACGTCATTACGTTGTTAATTATTAAGTCACAAAATAAAAGTAAAATACTAATAAATCACTTTACTGGTACGTCATGTGTTAGCCGAGAAGGATTTGCATGCAGGTATGATGTTCATTCTGTTCCTCAGGAGCAGTTTCCATGGTAACTGTTGTTTATATAACCCCAAAATGCCACTTTATCTCCACTTTGTTTTATTTTGTATATTTTTAAATGATTGGTTGCTCATACCAACATTGTATTAAAAAAAAAAAAACTAGTTTGGAACTGATATGTAATAGCTTTACCTCATAGGCCTACTGTTTATTTATCAGTATTACTCATATTTTTACAATTTATGTGTATGTTAAGTAAAGGGGGACAGTACTTATGTGTGTGTGTGTGTGTGTGTGTGTGTCAACAATTTTTGTGTAAACAAATTTATTATAATAGGCTTATATATATATATATATATCCTAAAAAAAGAGGGTCTTGATGACCGTATGGGGAAATGTTGGTCCCATGGCCAAATGAGTTGAGAACCAATGGTATAAAGCTATTCAAAACATCATTCAATGTATATTGTGATAATCATAATTAATAATCGCAATTACAATTTCAAGGGAATAATCGACAATTGTCATAATCGTGCAGCTCTATTGTGAGCTGCGTGAGTGGAGGCGTGGCTAATTAGCCTATTCATGGATCCGCTATACTAAATGAAGCAAGGGTGTAGCGTTGCATTCAAGCTATTTTAAGGCATGAAGAATTTTTTTTTCACAGGAAAACACATTTAAATATGTAATTGTGGTGATCAAAATGAGTTTTAAGGGATAAAATGATTGCCTACAGAAGGGCTTTAATAATTAACACTCACAGAGCTTTTCTGGAGTTGATCACAGCTGGTATCAGTCTTCTTCTGCCCTCATCTGATGTGTTGTATTTCATGGTGTTCAGCTCATCCAGCACCTCCTCTGAGATCTGAAGCATGTAGGAGATTGTTGAGCATTGAGACGGAGAGAGAAACTTCTCTGAGTGTTTGTCTGATTTCACAAACTCCTGAATCTCTCTGGACAGAGTCTGATCTTTCACTTCCAGCAGACAGAGGAACAGATTGATGGATTGATCAGCTGAGAGTCCATGTCCACCTTTGATCTTCTTTTGAATGTACTGTGTGGTTATCCTGATGATCTCTGAGCTGTTCTCTGTGTGTGTCAGTAGATCCTGTAAGAGTCTCTGATTGGACTCCAGTGAGATGCCCAGCAGGAACCGCAGGAACAGATCCAGCCGTCCATTCTTACTCTTGAGGGCTTTATCTACTGCTGATCTTAGTAGATCATACAGAGAGACTTTATCAGATCTGGAAAAACTGAATTTATACAGCGGTTTCTTGTTCTTGATCACATGTGAGTAAAACACGTAGAAAGCAGCGAGAAACTCCTGGACGCTCAGATGAATGAAGCTGTAGACTTTCCTCTGATGAATCACAGATTCCTCCTTAAAGATCTCAGTGCAAATCCCAGAATACACTGAGGCGTCAGTGACGTCTATGCCGCTCTCTCTCAGGTCCTCCTCATAGAACATCACATTGCCCTTCATCAGCTGATGGAAAGCCACTTCAGCAAGTTTCACAATCACTTCTCTGTTGGACTGCAGGAGTTTCTCTGGATCTCTCTCTTCATACTTCTGATTCCTCATGTTGATCTGAATCAGCAGGAAGTGGCTGTACATTTCAGTCAGAGTTTGAGGGATTTCTGCGCTCAGATCTACTTCCAGGAGCTTCTGAAGCACAGTGGATGAGATCCAGCAGAAGACGGGTATGTGGCACATGATGTGGAGGCTTCTTGCTCTTCTGATGTGTGAGATGATTCTGCTGGCTTGATGCTGGTCACTGATTCTCTTCCTGAAATATTCCTCCTTCTGAGGCTCATTGAATCCCTGAATCTCTGTCAGACGGTGTATGTATTTGGAGGGGATCTGATTGGCTGCTGCTGGTCTGGAGGTGATCCAGATGAGAGCCGAGGGAAGCAGCTCTCCTTTCATGAGCTTTGACATCAACACACCCACTGATGAAGTCTCAGTCACATCAGAAACTTCCTGAGCGTCTGAAAACATCAGTGTCATTCTGCTTTCATCCAGACCATCAAAGATGAACACAACTTTACACTCCTCATAAATCTTTGAGTCCAGATCTTGAAGTTCAGGATGAAAGTCCAGCAGAAGTCTGTGAAGACTGTACTGATGATCTCGGATCAAGTTCAGCTCTCGAAATGGAAGCACAAACATGAAATCTACATCCTGATTGTCTTTTCCCTCGGCCCAGTCCAGAATGAACTTCTGCACAGAGACGGTTTTCCCGATTCCAGCGATGCCTTTAGTAAGAACAGTTTTGATCTGCTCTTTCTCATCACGTCCTGGTTCAGGTGAGGCTTTAAAGATGTCATTGCAGTAGATTGGAGTGTCTTGTGAGTGTTGTGTTCTGGCTGTTTTCTCCATCTGTAAAACCTCATGTTGTTTATTCACTCCTTCACTCTCTCCCTCTATGATGTAGAGCTGTGTGTAGATCCTGTTCAGGAGGGTTTCATTCTCTTGGAGTTTCAGTCCCTCAAACAATCTCTCATACTTGTTCTTCATGCTGGTTTTGTGCTGGTCTTTGACTCTCTGTAGTTCACCATTAACTGGTGGATCATGTCTGTTTAGGGATGCAGTAACGGTTGTGTTGTTCAGACAGAAGACTAAGGCGGCTCCTCGAGAGATTATTCGGTCTCTATCTATTCTGCTGAAACAACAACAACAAACGTTCCAGGTTACTTGACTGTAACCCTGTTCCCTAAAAAAAAAGGGAACGAGATGCTGCGCTGCTCAGTACATTGGGAACGTCTTTAATCGTGACCTGCTGCGAATATAGTGTGCAAACACGTCAATGGAATCGACCGGAAGTAATATAGCCTCGGTCGGTGACGTCATCAGTGTGCACCCGCGACACAAGGCTATAATTAGATGAGCCACAGGTGCATCGTCAGGATATTTTGTCTGAAGAGCAGTCCTGGGACATCATCAGCACGGCAATGCAGCGCAGCATCTCGTTCCGCTTTTTCAGGGAACAGGGTTACAGTCAAGAAACCCGGAACGTTCCCTTTCAAAAGCTACAATCGATGCTGCGCTGCTCAGCACGCTGGGAACAAGAATGCCCACGCCGCCGTGCTTGAAGGTGTCTGGACTCCTTACGGTTGTGTAGGTGTGCTCACAAGAACGCAAGAAAGCCGTAGACATTAGCTTGTGATGTCGACTCAAGGACGTGAGAACCCGGAGTGGCATGAACATCCAAGCTATAAAATCTTATGAATGTGTGCGGAGAGGACCAGCCTGCCGTATCACAAACAAATTGCAAAGGGGCACCCCTTGCCAAGGAGGCAGAGGAGACGACCCCTCTGGTGGAGTGAGCCCTTAGACCCGTTGGCGAAGCTTGGCCACGTGCCTCATAGGCAAGAGCAATAGCATCCCTGACCCAATGTGACATGGTCTGTTTGGTGGCGGCAGCACCCCTGTTGCTGCCCCCATAACAAACGAACAGTTGCTCTGACTTACGCCACTGGCTAGTGCGGTGAACATAGGTCTGAAGAGCACGGACTGGACACAGTTGGTGAGATCTCTCCTGCTCCGACGTTGTGAACGGTGGAGGGCAGAAGACCTCAAGAGTGTCCGGTTGTACAGCCGAGAAAGTTACCTTAGGCAGGTAATCAGGATGCAAAATCATTTTCACCATTCCTAGGGCAAAGTCTAAGCAGGATGGCAATATTGACAGAGCCTGCATATCCCGATTCTTTTTAGAGAGGTTATAGCCATAAGAAAAAACATCTTTAGTGTCAGAAGTTTGTCAGACGCTGACTCTAGAAGTTCAAAGGGGGTCTCAACCAGACCCTCGGGGACTATAGCTAAGTCCCATGAAGGGATCTTGGTTCTTACGGGAGGCCTCAGTCGTCTGGCCCCACGAATGAAACGAGCAAGCAGAGGATGTCTCCCAAGTGGCACCCCGTCAACCAAGGCGTGGCAAGCTGAAAGAGCGGCCACATAAACCTTGAGAGTGGCGGGGCATGTGCCTGTTGATAATTTTTCCTGCAGGAAGTCCAGAACTGAAGCAATCTGGCAGTTGACCGGATCTGCATTATGTACGACACACCACCTTTCAAAGACACCCCATTTGTTGGCATAACTCTTGCTAGTAGAGGAGGCCCTAGCACTTAGAATGGTCTCAATAACGGCAGGCGAAATCGAACCTCAGGAACTTCCTGTGTTGTGGCAATATTTGTATGTGAAAATATGCATCCTTCAGATCGATCGTTCTATGTGTTCTATGGCCTCTTTGCTCAGAAGAGTTTGTAGCTCTTGCAATAGTACATGCATCAGCTCCAGTCTCACGGAAGTGGATACTACGCCGTTGAAACGCTGAGGACGATGAATAAATTGGATTCTGTATCCTATCTTTACTGTGCTTAATACCCCCGCAGAAATGCCAGATAGAAGTTTCCACGCTGCGAGATTCTCTGAGAGTGGTATCAATTTTAACACTTCCTTTTGAGGGGATGTTAGATGTTCCGTGTCCTCGATGACAGCAGGAAGCAACGGAACATCTAACAATTCGTTGGAAACCACTGCCCCCTGAGGCACCAGAGGGGGCGGGGATGGAGAGGTTTCATGGGGGTAACGAGAAGGGGCGGTCAGATGTAATACGTGCCCCGTCCCGCGGGGGGCTACCCCCACCAGACTGGGAGCCAGACCATCAGGACTTCTTCTTTCTGTTGATGATAGTCCTGAGGTCTGGCTTAGGAGGTTGCTGAGCACGACGAGCCTGTCCCAAGTTCTTACTAGGGGGAGCACGGTTCACCACACTCTGCTTCTTAACCTCCCTAGATCTTGAAGGACCGGGGAGAGGTTGGGTGGCCGATGGCCCCTCCCCTTGAGTGCAGCGAGGAAGGAACTGAATAAACGCCTCCTCATGCCTCTTAACCGCTCTGAACCTGGAGACTACTGTGTTGACCGAGTCACCAAACAGGTCAGAGGGAGAGACTGGGGAGTCCAGAAGAAAGACATGGTCCTTATCTTTAATCCCCGTGAGGTTGAGCCACAGGTGACTCTCCGTGCTGACTAACGCAGACATAGAACGGCCGATGGCACGGGCCGTCTGTTTAGTGGCACGTAGAGACAGGTCTGTGGCTCGGCGCAGTTCAGAAAATGCTTCCTCATCTATTGTCGTGCCAGCACTCAAGTACTTCAAGAGGTCAGCCTGGTACGCCTGTAACACAGCCATTGTGTGCAGCGCAGCACCAGCCTGACCTGCTGCTTGGTAAGCTTTACCCACGAGAGCCGATGCTGTTCTGCACGGCTTCGTGGGGAGGGTAGGTCTCTTAAGCGAAGATGCAGACCCAGGTGAGAGATAGCTGGCGAGTGTCTCTTCAACCCGAGGCATCTCCGCATACCCCCGCGCCTTCGAACCCACGATAGTCGGAAAAAAAGTCGACGTCGAGGGAACAAAGACACGAGTCGCATGTTGTTTTCTCCATGATTTAGATAGCTCATCATGGAGGTCCTCGAAGAAGGGGAGAGACTGATGTTGTGGTCCCTCCCCCCTGCCACCGGACAGAAACCTATCCTCAAGCTTTTGGGGGTCTCTTGTTCGCGAGGCCAGTCAAGCTGCAATCTGCCCACCGCGCAAGTAACCACCTCGAGTAATTCCTCGACTGATTTATCGACGTGCGAGGAATGCTCAGAGGTTGGCTGCTCGAAGTCCGTAGACCCAAGAGATTCATCATCATCCCCTGTGTGAGCCGAATTAGCACCGGGGTGCACTTCAGGATCACGCGAGGGAACTTGTGGATCTGGTGAGCGAGCAAGCGAAAGGGACCGACCCGGCTCTAGCTCGTCAGCCAAATCCATTTGGGAGCCCCACGATGTTAATGCGGGTGCGGACTGAAAGTAGCCAAGATGAGCACGAAGCATCTTAACTGTGAACAGTTCACAATGCTCGCACTGTCCTGACTCCAATGCAGCGATCGCATGCTCCTCCCCCAAACACACAAAGCAGTAAGCATGTGTATCCAGTTCTGACATAGGACGAGAACATGGAGGGACACAGCGCTTACTTTGCTGACTCATTTCTCTTTTTGACTTTAAACTCTTTTATTAGATCGTTCAGAGATGAGAAAGAGAAAAATCTGCACACTGTCAAACTAAATAACTCCTAACCAAGATCTGTAGTAGACAGAGAGGAAATAGATGCTTACACACCAAACACAGAGAGGCTCTGATTATGCTATGTTACTTCCGGTCGATTCCATCGACGTGTTTGCACACTATATTCACAGCAGGTCACGATTAAAGACGTTCCCAATGCGCTGAGCAGCGCAGCATCGATTGTAGCTTTTGAAAGGGAACAGATGTAAAAATTAAGTAAAATAAAGGATTTAAATGTATAAATAAAAACTAAATTTAAACCATATAGTAAATCAATATAGATGTCAATCTTTTAAGACATTAATTATACAGAAAAATAAATTTCAATTTCAGTTTAACATTAAAGTAAATTTTCAAAAAGTAAAAACAAAAAAGGTAAAGTCAAAGTTAATTTTATAACACTGAACTTTTGTCCATAGATTTGAGGTAAAAGAAAAAAAAACATCTCTGCATTCAGTGTGTTTTTGAATCCCATAGAGCAGTTAAAGCAATATTTCACTCAAAAATAAAAATTATTCCTAGGTGTGTATGACTTTCTTTCAGACGAATACAATCGGAGTTACATAAAAAAATGTCCTGGCTCTTCCAAACTTTATAATGGGAGTGAGTGGTGCCTGAGATTTTGTAGCTCAAAAAAGTGCATCCATCCATCATAAAAGTGCTCCACACGACTCCAGATGTTAATTAAGACCTTCGGAAGCAAAGCATTATTTTTACAAGAAATTATCCATATTTAAAACTTTATAAAATATAATAACTAGCTTTTGGCAAACGGCCATATGCATCGAGTACAGTGGAAAAGAGACCTCTTTATCATGAATGGATGTACTTTTTTGGGCTTCAAAATCTCACCCCCCATTCACTGACATTATAAAGCTTGGAAGAGCCAGGATATTTTTAATATAACTCTGTTTGTATTCGTCTGAAAGAAGAAAATCATATACACCTAGGATGGCTTTAGGGTGAGTAAATTATTGGGTGAACTATCCCTTTAAATCCCCCACTACATGTTTATCCTCACCTGGGGTCAGAGGTCACTGCTTTGTCACTGAATGTAGGAGGCTGAGGCAATGATCTGTTACTCTTCAGAGACACACAGCTGGGTTGTGGAGATGAATCTCTCTGTCTCCAGAAGATCCTGAGAAATAGAAATAATTCTTCCTTTAGTTCTGTCAGCTGTTTCATTTATTATGAGTCAGTCAGTTGTCTCTAATACTGGATTATATCTCACCTGGGGTCAGAGGTCACTGCTTTGTCACTGAATGTAGGAGGCTGAGGCAATGATCTGTTACTCTTCAGAGAAACACAGCTGGGTTGTGGAGATGAATCTCTCTGTCTCCAGAAGATCCTGAGAAACACACAGAAATAATTCTTCCTTTAGTTCTGTCAGCTGTTTTATTTATTATGAGTCAGTCTGTTGTCTCTAATACTGGATTATATCTCACCTGGGGTCAGAGGTCACTGTTTTGTCACTGAATGTAGGAGGCTGAGGCAATGATCTGTTACTCTTCAGAGACACACAGCTGGGTTGTGAAGATGAATCTCTCTGTCTCCAGAAGATCCTGAGAAACAGAAATAATTCTTCCTTTAGTTCTGTCAGCTGTTTTATTTATTATGAGTCAGTCTGTTGTCTCTAATACTGGATTATATCTCACCTGGGGTCAGACGTCACTGTTTTGTCACTGAATGTAGGAGGCTGAGGCAATGATCTGTTACTCTTCAGAGAAACACAGCTGGGATGTGGAGATGAATCTCTCTGTCTCCAGAAGATCCTGAGAAACACAGGAATAATTCTTCCTTTAGTTCTGTCAGCTGTTTCATTTATTATGAGTCATTCAGTTGTCTTTAATACTGGATTATATCTCACCTGGGGTCAGAGGTCACTGCTTCATCACTGAATGTAGGAGGCTGAGGCAATGATCTGTTACTCTTCAGAGAAACACAGCTGGGTTGTGGAGATGAATCTCTCTGTCTCCAGAAGATCCTGAGAAACACACAGAAATAATTCTTCCTTTAGTTCTGTCAGCTGTTTAATTTATTATGAGTCAGTCAGTTGTTTCTAATACTGGATTATATCTCACCTGGGGTCAGAGGTCACTGCTTCATCACTGCATGTAGGAGGCTGAGGCAATGATTTGTTACTCTTCAGAGACACACAGCTGGGTTGTGGAGATGAATCTCTCTGTCTCCAGAAGATCCTGAAAAACAGAAATAATTCTTCCTTTAGTTCTGTCAGCTGTTTCATTTATTATGAGTCAGTCAGTTGTCTCTAATACTGGATTATATCTCACCTGAGGTCAGAGGTCACAGCATCTTCACTGAATGTAGGAGGCTGAGGCAATGATTTGTTACTCTTCAGAGAAACACAGCTGGGCTGTGGAGATGAATCTCTCTGTCTCCAGAAGATCCTGATAAACACACAGACATAATTCTTCCTTTAGCTCTGTCAGCTGTTTTATTTATTATGAGTCAGTCTGTTGTCTCCATAGATATCATATAAAGGCTAGATGGCTCGTCCGCGCTGCTGGCCAATGGAGCTCGACATCCGCACACGGCGGCCATCTTACGACAGGGTGCTCGCTCACTCATAACATGGTGCATGTACTTTTAAATAACCATAACTTGCTCAATTTTCTACCGATTTTCAAACGGTTTGGTTTGTTATAAACGTCAGAGATGTAGCTATTATACTGCATACATATGAATAATTATGTTCAAAATGTTTAAGCATTCAGAATTATAGCCACGTTAATAACGTTTGTAAGAAACCAAACCGTTTGTAAATCCGTCCAGATTTTTTAGCGAGATAAGAGGATTTGTGTGCGTGCTGCTCACTCACCTTAATTCACAGAGCCCTGTCCTAAGATGGCCGCCGGTGATGCCGGAAGTGACTCCGCCTTGAGCCATCTAGCCTTTATATGATATCTATGGTTGTCTCTAATACTGGATTATATCTCACCAGGGGTCAGAGGTCACTGCTTCATCACTGAATTCAGGAGGAGGACCCATGGATCTGTCACTCTTCAGAGACACACAGCTGGGTTCTGGAGATGAAGATCTCTCTCTGCTCTCTCTGTTCTCCATAATGAGAAACTGACTTCACATCTGCATATGGAAAAATAGAGAACAAATCTCTGAAGGGGGTGAATTCTAGAATCCACTGCTGCTTCAATGTATATCTAATGAGTGATTATAATTAAGGTATTAATCAATATTTGTCCTTCTAAATATCACATGAGTTTAATGACTTCTCTAGGCTTGTGAGATTTTACTTTGTTAAAGCCTTTCCATTTAGACTAAAGTGTCCTCTTCTTAAGATAAATAATGTATTATCTTGATGTTTTGAGAGGACTCTCCTGTTTATTGTTAGAGCCTGGCCAAATCCAACCTTGGAAAAGCTGTGTGTTGGTGTGTGTGTTAGTCTTCTTGGTTACAGTTTAAGGAACCACTGGCATTATTGGAGATTGACTGAGTTGTTGTTCTGGACAGGATGGCGCTCAGTAATCCAAATCTGCAAACTGGAAGGTCACAACATGCCTAACTTCAGGGTCCGAGTGTCAATCGCATAATCAATGGAGATATGCTTCCGTCTATCTGTATATGTGTGGAAAATTACAATGTTTATCTATTTCTTAGCCAATCAGAATCATTCAACCTGAAGCAAGGACGTAGCTTAGACCTCGGTGAAGGGTAAACTGCTGCGATCTTTGTAACTGTAAGAGGGGCGGCCTACGAACTCCTTGTGAGTACTGAAGCTTACTTTTGCCTGATAAAACTGCAAACTGTCTTCAGTAAAACTTTTCTTTAATTTATTATAATTCTGACTCTGGGTCTCCGTTCATCATATCTGGTTCTGGGTCTTTGACTGTAAATCCCCTCACAATATATAATATTTAGACTATTCCATTAAAGTAGTACAGTAATAACATACTACACATACAATGACATTATAGAGACTTAGAGTACAACATGTTTAGTACCAGCAGTTTGTGAAGGGTCCTTTTCTTCTGAAGTCTATAAAGTACTGGTTTACTGTAGTGCTGGGCGGTATACCGGTTCATACCGAATATACCGAATGTTTATTTTTGTTATGATATGAATTTTTAATATACCGCAATACCGGTGTATGTTGCTTAAACAATGTTAGGAACGCGGTGTGACACTGTTTGAGAGGGTCGCTTTTCACTGTTCACTGTGGTGAGGCACATTTGTATGTGTTACTGTGATGGTGAAGATGGATAGGTTAAACTATAAGTGATAGCTGTCAAATTATATTACAATGGTTTCCATATATTGGTTCACAATATCAACACTGCCGCCACAAATAGATTTTCCAAAAGGCTTTGAAATCGTTGAATAAACATGAGCACTGCACGTTTCAAAGTCAAAACGTGGCGCGGGTGTTTTTATATGAATGTATCTTTGAAGGGAACTGACTGTCTTTAGAAAACTTTCAATGTTATTTTCATTTAATATTTCTTTATCTTTCCTGATAAAACAGAGCCGTAACTGGGGAAACTGCTATTTCTGCCGCTCCTAAAGCGCCTCCTGCTGGCACCTCTTTGTAAACAGCATCATTTTGTGGCGCCTTGCAAACCTGTACTAGTGTGGAATTTTTCTCCAATATTCACTCATGACAGTAAAATAGGGCATTCTAAGTCAAACTACTGTAGTATTTCCTCTCTCAATCCTTAGAAAATTTGGTTAACACCAAGTTAGAAAAAGAATACAATTATTCGTCATATACCGTGAAACCGGTTTAATTTGGAAAAATATGTGATATAAATATTTGGTCATACCGCCCAGCACTAGTTTACTGTGAAAGAACTGGTCAGTAGTTATATGATTCACAGAGTGTCAAAATGATTTATGGCCCTCTGATTGATTGATGGGTTGACCTTTTGGCCTGGTTTGACCTCTTGACCTTGCCCCTCCCCTTGCCCTAGCGGTGACCTGACCTAGTGTTGACCTTACTCTCTCAGTGACATTGACACCTTTAACCTTGTGGGTAATTGGATAATTGGATTATTTATGGCCTCGTGAGTATAGGGCTTCCATTGATTAATATTTGAACTTTGATATAATGGAGGTTATGAAGGGTTATAGTTCATAACCCTTCCAAACAATTGGACCAAACAAGAGTGAAACAGCATACAGACAAGACCTGTTGTTGAATGCGCATGCGTCGCGTCTGAACGCGTTGTTGTCTTTGGAGCTCAATCGATTTGATTTATAATTCTTGATTTTACTCTTTAAACTTACTTACAACAAACATTTTCTACTTTTCCTCACTGAGAAGCACTACTGCTCAAACCTCATAGTTACAACGCGGACTGTTGAGCAGACGCGTCTCAAGCCTATTAGTGATCCAACGCTGGATACTCCTATAGGTTACGTCCATGGATCACGGCTGAACGCGTCTTCTCAACACTCACTTACAAACATTTTTGCCTTTCGTGCGTCTACTCTACACCCGTACCACTAAAAAGACGGATTATATCTAAGACAAAAAGACGGATTATATCTAAGACTTCAGTCATAAATTAGTTTTAATATTGTTAGCATCACTGGTAGCGTAGTTGCTAACTTACTGTCCATCTGTTAAAATGGCGAATATATCAGATGTAAGTAGTCTACCTTTTGGTGCAGGTTAGGACACATTTGAGCTGCACGCGGTGCAGTCTGAGCTGGAAGCTGTTGAGAAACAGATCCACGACCTTTTAGTGAGACAAGCCGAACTGATAGACCGGCGGTTAGCTCTTGAAACATCACGCGCCGATGCACACAAATCAGAGATTAACGTTACTAACCCGCTGATTCCGACCTCGTCTACTCCGTGCGTTACTCAGCATCGGTCCCGAGCGCCGAGGTCGCGATCAGCCATGGTCTCGTTCACTCCGGCTCCAACACGCCACCACGAAGCCTGGATATTTCCGCAGCGGAAGACGCGAGTCAGGTCTAGACCAAGACCCTCTCCGACCATCCCGGTTTTTGAGTTATCCACACAAAACCGCTTCTCCCCTCTTCGCGAAACAGAACGCGATGCTGTGATCATCGGCGATTCCATCGTTCGGCACGTCCGCGCTACATTAGGTAAAAGTAAGGTGCACAGTCACTGCTTTCATGGTGCTCATGTTTCTGAAATCGCTGCTCACGTTCCCGAGATTCTGAATGATAACGAGCGCGTCGGAACTGTGGTCTTGCACGCGGGAGTGAACGACATCAGGCTGCGCCAGACGGAAGTTCTGAAGAAAGACTTCAGGAATCTGATCGATACGGTACACAGCACATCGCCTGATATAACGATCATTGTGTCAGGACCGCTTCCAACGTACCGTCTAGGACATGACAAGTTTAGTAGATTATTCGCGCTAAATGAAAGGTTAACGTCATGGTGCAATGAGCAGAAACTGCTCTTTGTAAATAATTGGAATCTGTTTTGGGAGCGTCCAAGGCTTTTCCGTGCTGATGGCTTACACCCAAGCAGATTCGGAGCGGATCTTCTGTCGGATAACATCTCCAAAATGTTAAATACCTTTTGACTAGTAACCAAAAGTCCAAATCATAGTCTCTGCTGCACCAAATTAACTGATATAAATACTAGTGTAGAACATTGCATAGAAATTGTGTATATTCCTCGTTTAGTGCGATCAAATAATAAATCTACTGCAGGATCTAGGAAAAATCTAATTGTTATTAAAACAGAAAATGTTGCTATGAGTAAACAAAAACAATTTCTAAAGCTAGGTCTCTTAAACATTAGATCACTCACACCTAAGGCAGTTATTGTAAATGAAATAGTCACAGATAATAGCATCGATGTACTTTGCCTTACTGAAACCTGGCTTAAACCAAATTATTATTTCGGTCTAAATGAGTCTACTCCATCAGGATACTCCTATAAGCATGAGCCCCGTCTGATTGGTCGTGGCGGCGGTATTGCAACAATCTATAGAGATTTTCTTAGTGTTACTCAGAAAACGGGTTATAAGTTTATTTCATTTGAAGTACTTGTACTAAATGTTACGCTCTTAGATGCTAGAAAAACATCCCTATTATCTTTAGCCTTGGCTACCGTATATAGACCGTCAGGGCCTTACGCTGATTTCCTAAAAGAATTTGCAGATTTTCTCTCAGACCTATTGGTCAATGTCGATAAAGCATTAATTGTTGGAGATTTTAACATACACGTAGATAATCAAAATGATGCGTTAGGGGCTGCGTTTATAGATTTATTAAACTCCTTTGGGGTAAAGCAAAACGTTACCGGACCAACTCATCGTTTTAATCATACACTCGATTTAATTATATCACATGGAACCGATCTAACCGATATAGATATCATTCCACAAAGTGATGATGTAACTGACCATTACATGGTAACTTGCATATTACGTACCCCTGTAATATATCATGCTGCGCCGCGTTATCGATTAGGCTGAACAATCCTTCCATCCACCATAGATAATTTTTCAAATTGCTTATCAGATCTGTCTCAGCTGCTCAGTGAACCCAAACAAACAGATGAACTAGAGGAACTAACCAGCACTATGAGCACCATTCTCTCTGGAACACTGGATATTGTTGCACCTATTAGACTAAAAAAGGTCAGACAGAGAAAATTAAAGCACCATGGTACAACAATACTACGCGTGTTCTAAAGAGAGAAACCCGTAATTTAGAGCGTAAATGGAAACAAACTAATTTAGAGGTTTTTAGAATCGCTTGGAAAGACAGTACGTCACGTTATAAAAAGGCCCTAAAAGTAGCCAGGTCTGAGCACCTCCGCAAACTAATAGAAAATAACCAAAACAATCCTAGGTTTTTATTGAACACTGTGGCTAGACTAACAAATAAACAAGCGTCACCTGAACAAAATATTCCGTTACAGTTTAGTAGTAATGATTTCATGAATTTTTTCACTGAGAAAATAGAAAACATCAGAACCACAATTGTAAACGTTCAATCCTCAATCGCGCCTTATAACTCAGCCTCGATTATCACGCCACAAGAACAATTACAGTGCTTTACAACTATAGAACAAATAGAGTTAAATAAACTTATCACTTCCTCTAAAACAACAACATGTTTATTAGATCCCATACCAACTAAACTACTGAAAGAAGTGTTACCTATAGTGGAAGAGCCTCTCCTCAATATTATTAACTCATCTTTATCTTTAGGTCATGTTCCAAGAACATTTAAACTGGCAGTTATAAAACCACTCATTAAGAAACCACAATTAGACCCAAATAACCTAGCAAATTATAGACCCATTTCAAATCTTCCTTTTATGTCTAAAATACTAGAAAAAGTTGTGTCTGCCCAACTAGGCTCTTTCTTACAAGAAAATGACATTGTTATGGAAAAATTCAGTATTTCTTAGATTCATTTGTTTTCAAACTGTTAATTCCATTTAATCATATGTTTCTGTGAGGTTTTCCAGCAGATGAGGGGAGACAGGAAAGAGCGGGCCAATAAAACAGATAGGTGGGAAGATAATGAAGCACCTGGGCACGAGAAAGAGTTTGGTTAGAAGAATACATGTTATTTAACTAATAAAAGAAGCACCAGGCCCTCTCCTAAGGGAAGCGGGAGGCAATTAGGTCATAAATGAAGGCCTTTGGGTGTCTCAGGGACAAAGAACAGTGTGACCTGCCCGAGAGGGGGGTAGAAACCAGTCCAGACCAGCTGAAGATAGGGGTATCTTTTCTGGAAATTTACAAGAAACTTGGAAGGAAGAGTTTTGATGCCAAGAAACTGTATAAAACGTCTATGTTTTATTTAGTCTATAGGTATTCTGTTTTCCAAACCGGGTAGCTGCGGTTTCTGTGAAAAGAATCCTCAAAGAATAAACTTTTCTCTTTATTACATTTTGCCTCTTGAAAGTTTCTTACACCTTTGATGCTGTTTGTTATTAACTTCTGAAAATTGCCTTTACAACATCTATGAAAAGTTTCAGTCTGGATTCAGGCCGCACCATAGCACTGAAACTGCGCTCGTTAAAATCACAAATGATTTACTCTTAGCTTCTGACCAAGGCTGTATCTCAATACTAGTTTTACTTGATCTTAGTGCTGCGTTCGATACTATAGATCACACAATACTCTTAGATCGACTACAAAATTATACTGGTGTTCAAGGACAAGCATTAAACTGGTTCAGATCATACCTATCTGACCGATACCATTTTGTCTATTTAAATGGAGAAAAATCGATCAGAACTCCAGTAAACTATGGAGTGCCGCAAGGATCTGTGTTAGGCCCTCTATTATTCTCAATATATATGCTGCCACTTGGAAATATTATAAGGAAACATGGAATTAGTTTCCATTGTTATGCTGATGACACTCAAATCTATATTTCATCACGGCCGGATGAAAACACTAAATTATCCAAATTGACAGAGTGTGTTAAAGATATAAAAGATTGGATGACGCGCAATTTTCTTTTATTAAATCCAGACAAGACAGAGGTAATACTTATCGGTTCAAAAAACCGCCCACAAAACCTCTCACAATACAACTTTAACATAGTAGGATGTCCTGTTACTTTATCCTCTACAGTAAAAGACCTGGGTGTTATACTTGACTGCAACCTGTCTTTTGAAAATCATATTTCATATGTTACAAAAACAGCCTTTTTCCACCTTAGAAACATTGCTAAGCTACGTAATATGCTATCTGTTTCTGATGCAGAAAAGTTAGTTCATGCGTTCATGACCTCGAGACTAGATTACTGTAATGCTTTATTAGCTGGTTGTCCTGCATCCTCAATAAACAAGCTACAGTTAGTCCAAAATGCCGCCGCTAGAGTTCTTACTAGATCAAAAAAATTTGACCATATAACAACAATTTTATCATCACTACATTGGTTACCTATAAAGTTCCGTATTAATTACAAGGTATTGCTTCTGACTTATAAAGCCCTAAACGGCTTAGCTCCAGTTTATTTAACGGATCTTCTATCGCCCTATAATCCATCGCGCTCTTTAAGATCACTAAATTCGAGGCTTTTGGTCATACCTAGGATATCTAGGTCCACCAAAGGAGGGAGAGCATTTTCACATTTAGTTCCAAAACTCTGGAATAGCCTTCCTGATACTGTTCGTTGCTCAGACTCGCTCTCCCAGTTTAAAACTAGATTAAAGATGCATCTCTTCAGCCAGGCATTTATATAATATTTTTTAACTTACAGTTAAATCCGGTCTCTAGTTCATAAACGCCAGAGGAGAACTGGCCCCCGACTGAGCCTGAGTTCTCCCAAGGTTTTTTTTTTTCTCCATTAGGTCACCTGATGGAGTTTTTCGTTTCCTTGCCACTGTTGCCTTTGGCTTGCTCAGTTGGGGATACTTAATTTAATTAATCAATCAACAATACTATTGATCAGCATTACCAAACATGGACGTTTTACACTAGAAACAAACACTGATGTACTATTTTATTTAATACTGTGAAGCTGCTTTGATACAATCTGTATTGTGAAAAGCGCTATATAAATAAAGTTGACTTGACTTGACTTATAGTTCTAACATCAGGATGTGTGTCACATGCAGCAGCTCCCTCCCTCCCTCCCTCCGCATTCCAGAGCACAGTGGGATTGCTGGGCACTGTGGAAGTGATAAAAAGTTTTTTTCTAATAATGACGTATATTTCACACTTACAATAGTTGAAAAACATTCTGTTCTTTAAAAGTATATAAATGAAATGCTTATAAAATAAATATATAATATAAAATAAATATCTTGCTAATTTAACTTAAGTTGAAAAACATTCTGTTCTTTAAAAGTATATAAATTAAATGCTTATAATATAAAATCTATAATATCAAATCTACTAAACCAACCAATTATTTTAGTTTTAGATAAATAAATAAAAACGCCTTACATTTTTAGAGAGTTGAAGAAGTAGCTCCTAACACATCAATGTCCATACCACATATGAATGGGGATTGCAAAATGAGTTTAAAGTTGTAATACAAAAGATCCCAGAGTGTTTCCTGAAGTGTTTCTCTCTAACACCAGCGTTTGACAGGAGAAACATTGTGTAAGTTTTGTTAGTGATAAATGTACTTCAAAGTATAATCTTAAGAGTTTAAATTATATCTTTTAAGTCTTAATAAAAGTCTTAATAAAAGTCTTAATAAAAACAAATATTCTTCATCGATGGTCTGCGGAAAATCTTGACTTGAACTTAAAATATATTTAAGTAAGTAAGATTTTTGAAGCGTCACAAGTCATCTCACACATGTGAAATGTTTAATAATTTCTTTAAGTTGTATCTGTGAGAAAATTACCACATAGGCCTATATTCAGAGAGAGACAGCCTGTCCCCATTGATAGGCTGCTTATAAGGCCCTTCCGATCAGAGCAGTGTCTTCTGAGAAAGAAGTTACTTGACAATCATTAATGATAGCTTCAGGATATAGGGTGACAGACCAGATGAGCCTCTGTGCATCATGTCACAGCATATATTAAGTAATGTTAGTCTGCTAACGCCTTTCCAGAGCCAAAGTTTTGATCGTACTAAATTTATTTCAAAGCATAATCGTAAAAGTTTAAATATGATCTTTTAAAATAAAAAGATTGTTTAAATGAAATCTTTTAAGTTTTAATACATTCGTAACTTCTATTTATCTTTTAGAAGATTACTGTAATGATTTTGTTTAACGGTGACCTAAAGTATAATTGTTATTAAACAACATCTGTTTAAAAGCTTTAGATTGTTGAAAATCTTTAAGAAAAACTGTACTTAGTCGTCTTAAATCTCATTTATATGAAAATATTCAATCAGCATTTTCATCCATGTGGGGTTTAAATTTTTATGGTGGGGGATTTTCATAGCCATAATGATTTTTGTACTGTAACTGCATATGCTATCCCGTACACCTAAACACGACAATCACAGAAAACTGCATTTTTACATTTTCAAAATTAAATTAATTAATTAATTAATTAATATAATTTCTAAGCTGTTTTGCGCGCGCACACACACACACATTCACACACACAGTCGGTTCTATAAAATTAACTAATCTCTATTTTTAAATTTTATTATTATAAATAAAATATATAATCAATAAATAACAACAAATGTTACTAAAATGTATTTAAAAATGTAAACATAGTTTTAGCTAAATGAATATATAAATAAAAAGTATATATATATAAATATAAAAACACCTTACATTTTCAGAGATCTGAAGTAGTTCTTTATGCAATGATAAAAAAAATAATAAAAAAAATCCAAAAAGCAAATAGTTTAAGTTGTCATAAACAAAACACTCCCAGATCCTGCAGGGATAAACTAGTGTGAACTGAAGCTTCAGACCCTCACAGAGACGAGAGGAGTTACAGACCAGATGAGCCTCTGGAACACAATGTCACAGTAAAGTTTTATTCATACTAAATTAATTTAAAAGCATAATCTTAAAAGTTTAAATTAGATCTTTTAAAATTAAAAGACTGTTTAAATCAAGTCTTTAAAGTTTTATTAAAATCGTATCTTCTATTTATCTTCTTAGAAGACTTCTGTATGATATAAATGATTTTGCTTAAATTTAACCTAAGGTATTATTTTTACTAAACAGCGTCTGTTCAAAAACTTTAGATCTTTAAAAAAAATGTAAAGCAAAAACTGTGCTTAGTCATCTTAGATCTTATTTATACAAAAATATTTCAAACAGTATTTTTGTCCATGAAACATGAAACATGTTGTCAAAGTTTGTCACAATGTTTCTTTTTTTGTTGTTGTTGTTGTTTTTATTTTTAAGAAATCCGAGGACTCTACATTGCTCTTATTTAGTTGTATCATTTAGAAAATCACCACACATTTTCAGAGACGCGATGTACCTCTGTGGTCCATGACGCAGCACAAGTAAAGTTTGTCTTGAGCGATATTTCATTTTACTCGTCTTAATTCAAAGCATGATCTTACTTTTTCTACGGTAGCTATGATCTATTGCACGTGTAAGATGTATATCATTTTTACTTTTCTTGTATCTCCCAAACTATCCTTAATCAGTGTGGAAACACACAGGGTGAAACCCTTTACTGAGAATATACTATCGGTTATCTACTCAAAATATATAGAATTTTAAAATGTTGGCATTTGTTGATGCGACAGGCTGTCTGTCTGTTGAACGCATGAATAGACTTTGGGGAGAGCTGATGATACTATAGTAGGATGCATGCCCTTTGACCTCCTCGATTTTGTAGGCTTTTTTGTTAAAGACCCTACAAGTTAGTCCTTAATTTCAGATGAGTAAATTACAAAACAGCATTTTTCAACTGAGTGAATCTACACATGAGAGGTCTTCAGAAGTCGTGTCTTCCGGGGTCAGTTGGTCTCCTAAGAATATTTAATTGCCCTTAAAAACCAAAGGTTAAGCTAAATGACACTAGTTTCAATTTCAATTAATTTCCTAGCAAGTATAAAGTAAAAAATATGATATATGATATGTCTGATGCAATGTTTCTGCAAAGAAATGGGTGCTGTAATTCTCCAAACAGGTCCTCACACAATGACACCATCAAGGATGGTCAACAGCTTAGGTCAGTTGGTGAAAACACTGTATGTGTAAGGTAGTTTTATCAGCCTGATAAATATGGGTTTAATACATGATGAAACAAGATAATCATGCTACCAAATACGTCTGACACAATTTTTTTAAGAAAAAGCAGTGTTTTAAAGTACAACTAAACCAGATGATTTTTCTTTTGACAAACCTACAGAAATACATGTTGATTACTAAGTTTCAGGCATAGTGCAAACATGCAATGTTCGAGAAAGCTAATATTGGTGTAATCTTTGTGAGGACTCACCCACAAACGCAAAACTTTGTGTTGGGATGATCCAGGCATAGCTTTACTAAAAGAAAATATTATGGAAGTCATTTTCAAACTGTAATTATACCATATTTTATTTATCAATATTAAAGTTTTTGTTTGTTTGTTATTAACTAATACCTTTATTTTTTTAACTAACACTTCTGGCAAAAATTAAAGAGATGAATGAGCTAAGGATGTTCTCTGACCCCAAATAAACAGATAATGGAATGTTCACAATCTACAATATACAGTTAGATATTCTCCTACTTAGTATGTGTGTAAATAGTTGTGCTTAAATCTTTGGGTGTATTTTTACACACCATCATATTTTGTCATACCGTAGTGATGCAAAGTTCCACACTCTTGTAAAGCATGGACTAACTTTAAAACATAATCTTTATACAGGAATCACATGTGTCCAAAACATCCATGTAAGATTCAAAAGACCAAATCACTAATGCTTGGTACACACCAAAAGATTTTTTGCAATGTGATAGACCACAAACATGAGGACAAAAAATCCTAGATTTAAGCGTTTTGCTCCTATAGTGTATGGTGTGACATGATGTGACAAAGACAGCACTCCACACACCAACAGATTTTCAACCAGAGTCTCGACTGTGAACACAGGAAATTTCACAAAATCTTGAGAGACTTCAGAATAAGCATGGCGGATGATATGCAGGAAGAAATTGCGATGATAGTGTTTGGAATGATTTTCACAGAAAATTCACGTGAAAAAAAACATTGTTCCCACCATTATATATAACCTTTTATACAGAAATTTATTCATTCTTTATTGTCTTTATTTATTCTTTATTGAATAAAGTTATTTAAAGTTATTTAATCCCTCTATAGAACCTCACTGAACCCTTAACACTCAGCTTCCTGCAAGTGTGTGTGTGTGAGAATGACCGTGTCTTCCATCATCTCGCTTTCTGATTGGATATTGTTTTTTTTCACGTGATGATCTCCAGAACGTGCGCGCATTTGTCCTCGGGGAACCCCCCCACACATCAGTCTTTCTGATCGTAAATATTAAACATGTTGAATATTTACGATTTGCGATCGGGGCGGCTCCGACGTTCTTCCGAGCAGATTCGGAAACTCTTAACACACCTCACACCAAGGGAAAATCTGATAAGATAATCTGTTGAACCATCAAGATAATCGAGACATAGCTAGGATTGTCGGAAGGGAGGAAATCGTCCCAAAATTAGCCTGATTATCTTTTGGTGTGCACCCAGCATAAGAAAAGAGTGTTGAAAAGCACCGTTTATAATAAATACACAAAAGTTTGCAAATGATAGTTTTATTACTCCACTAGATTTAGTCATCTTGTTCAGATAGCAGATGACACTGTTTCACATTTTGTTTGTTGGACTGTGTGTGTTTTAGGTGAAGACATTTCTTTGAGAGCTGTCAACATTCAGTGTTTATAGGAATAAATGACAATTAAGAATGTAAGTGATAGTCTTTCTGTTTGAGAATGTTTGACTAAATTGATACTTTGTTTAGTGCAACTTTCCTTCTATCTACGATGTGGGATCACACAAAGTATTAACACAAAAAGTGCATGCCGTTTTACACTTAAACTATTACATTAGAATCACATCTGACTATTGCACTGAGAGATGCATATTCATTAAAGCTTGAGGCTGTTAACCAAAGTTCCACACTCCAGTAAAACCTGCAGATAAAATTGCACAAAAGTAAATTCTAGAGATCAACTTGCTAAAAAGTAAATACAGCATGAGCCATTTAAAACAAATACAGAAAAGCCACTTGTGATCAGTTTTGAATGTTTGTACTCTAATTTACATTTTATATACTAGTCGATTACGATGTTTACATCTTATTTCTTTTTGTTTTTGTATAATTTGCAAAAACTATAGTCTCCGAGTGTGGTCAAACATGTTCATATAGGAATTTATAAAAAAACATGAACAAATATAGCATAAAGAGAATTAAATGACAGTCCTTCTACATGAGAGTGTTTAAGACTAAACAAAACATATTTCTTTTAGAACATCTTTCTGCTCAAACATCGACATGAAAGATGAGTATTGCTGTTTTTTTGTTACCTATAAAACTATTACACTTAAATATGTGCATTTCACAGCACAGTCATAGATACACAGTTATTTTGTATATGTCACTAAACAACAGTTAAGCTAATGAATTACATTTGTGGTATTTTTATGTGAAAGGTATTTTATGTGAAAGGAGTTTTAGGCATCGGTCTTTTAGGCCTGATCCAGAAATCATACGTTGTGTTTTATGTATTAATAATTGTTCTTCTTTTTATGAAAACATGTGGTAAGCAGTTTTTGACCTCATCAGCAGAATGCAGAAATGTTTCAACATATCGTAAATTTCAGTTGTTAGATAAATTATCTACCTATTATATCTAACTATCAACAGTTACATGTGAAACAAGCTCAGTCACATTAGAGTTGGATTCTTGTTTATATTGAATATTGTTATTGAACCTGTTGTAAACTTTTCCTTCGTCAAAGCAGAGACCAGAAGATGTTGGGATCACGTTCAAGCAGAAGTTATTCTTTATTGAGGACTTCGCTGTGCGTTGCTGCAGTTCATCCAACAGTCTAATCTAAAGTAACTTTACATAGTATCTTATAATAATAATAATAATAATTCATTACATTTATATAGCGCTTTTCTCGGCACTCAAAGCGCTTTACATAGAAGGGGGGATCTCCTCAACCACCACCAATGTGCAGCATCCACCTGGATGATGCGACAGCAGCCATATTGCGCCAGAACGCCCACCACACACCAGCTTACTGGTGTAGAGGAGACAGTGATGAAGCCAATCAGTATATGAGGATGATTAGGAGGCCATGATGGACAGAGGCCACTGGGCAAATTTGGCCAGGATGCCGGGGTTACACCCCTACTCTTTCGAAAGACATCCTGGGATTTTTAATGACCACAGAGAGTCAGGACCTCGGTTTAACATCTCATCCGAAGGACGGCATTATAGGCATTTTAGGAGGAGTGACTTTTGGAGGTGGAGACAAATTCAAACAAAGCATACAAAGGTAGGGAGCATAAGAGTGGAGGTCTTGAAAGTCCAAGGCGCCTGATTAGCTGTGAAGTCTGTTTCCTGTAGAGTCCATTTCCTACGTAGAGTCGCTCTGATGACTCGTCCCTCATGAGGCTTGTTCATGGAAATCTGAGGTGATGTTTTACACCAGGTTGCCGTTGTGAAGACATCATGGCATACACATATACCTGCAACACAAGAAAACAAAGAAACGGCAGACCAGCAGTATTCATAGTGCATCATATAGTGGTTTTACGTCTAACTCTTATCAAAGTAAACTTCTGGTGACCATATAGTTTTTACATATAACCATATTACAGTAAACATTGTGATTGTATAGTGTTTTTTTCTTAACCTAGTCTTAATTGATTCGACACCTATGGACCAGTGAGGTGGGGATAAACTACTGAGAGGGGGAAACCTATGAGGAAGTCTTCACCATAGGGTTGGCCCCCGAGGCCTGTTGCAAGTCAGTGTGTGAGAAATTAGTTCCTTTTGTTTTGAAGCTTGTGAATAAGAAACTTATTGTAGGAAGCAACAGCATATCCTGCCTGATTGTTGCCTTCAATAACGTTATGCAGTATGCAATTATCATTATGCAATAACATTTATATCAGTTTACGAAAATGCCCAAAATAATGCAATTATGAATTGGCACATTTCCATTCTCCAGTGAAACATCAGTCATAGTAGACATCATAATAGAGGATGGGTGTCTGACTGGAATATTCTGCATTATAACATTTAAGGCTGTGAGTGTACTTAACCAGTGTTTCCCCAATGGGTGGAAGTGGTAGTCAACTTCTCTTAGTTTGTTTATAAATAATCTTTCATCTTTGCTGTAAATAGTCTACTGGAAAAATTAAGCACTCACAGCCCAAATGGTTAACACCTCAGCAAGCTGCCCCACAAGTTTAATGATGAGGGTAGGGGCTGCTTCAGAGTAGCAAGCAGACTAAGTAGAAGCCGAGTAACATTGTTAATTTCTCTTGCATTCTTTTTTTTTTTTTCTACACTCTTTTCTCCAATGTCCATGCTTACCACAGTAATAACAACTGCCCTCTCTCTTAGGACATTTGCGTTTCTGTTGATTCTCTGTGTTGACCTTAAAGGATGCTGCTGCAATTTGTACTCTTGCCTTGACATCAGAGTCTCTTTCCCAAGTAGCTAAACTCTCCAAGTTGTCTTGCAGGGTTCTAGTGGACCATGTTAAGTCTAAGAAAGGCAATGCCTTTCTATGTTCTGACAAAAGACCATCAAACCATGTGCGAACTAGGGGACCATTATCATCTAGCACCATCTCTGAAGTGAAATTGATATGCACTGATGGCAAACTCTCAGCAAGTCTCTCTATGTCTTTAAAACCTAAAGTTGTATTGACTGCTTGTAACTGCAGTATGGGGGTTGCAGATAGAACTGTATCAACCCCTTTTCCCCTACTCTGAGCCTTTTGTCTTGCTCCACACACTTCAACTACATTTACATCTTTATTCATCAATCCAGCATTGACATTGTCCTGTATTCTATAGAAAGACTGTAAATCAAGATAGCTTTCATCTGACTGTTGGTCTTCTGAGTCACATTTGGTTGAGGCTTTGTTATGGCCCACTTTGTCTGTGAGACAGGACACTTGAGTGTGCAATTGTTTGCTCTGTTCATTTAACTTACCAATACAACGAGCTTGTTCTTGTGCAATGGATAAGCTAAATCCTCTGTGGCAGCAGATTATGCCTTTTATGTTTTCCTTCCTGATACATGCAACCAACACCTTCTTGCAATCTTCAATAGACCAAAATTTGTTTGGGTGAATGCCAAATTTCTTTGTCAAATCCAATCTGACTGACTTAGTCACTATGGAGTCCATGTGCTCTCCTAACAATGACTTGAACTCACTGTCTGTCCATAAAGGGGTAGCTAGTCCACATTTCTCAGTTGTTGGAACCAGCCTAGCATTCCTTCTAACCATTTCGTGAGTTTCTTTGTTACCACACAATCAAAAACACTAAAACTTCTCTGATCAACAGAGAGTACACTTGTTAACACAGATCAACTATTGTTAACCTTCCTTGCCAGAGCAAAGGATAACACAAATTACTAGCATTTTACGCTAATCTTCCCTGCCTGAACAACAGAGGATAAATTTCATCTCTAAAAGACAACTTTAGAGGATAACTTAGTTAACCAAAACCTGCAGCTGTTTGTTAACACTTCTCTGGCGGCGCAGAGGAAAAAAACACATGTACTGGTTTGTAGCGATTCTTTGGATAGAGTGACACTCACCAAATCGTGGTTGAGCTAAAAAGATTCAATCTGGAAATCTTTGTTCAGCTGAAAGTTTTGCTCTGGATTCTAAAAGATGCAGTCTGGAAAGCAGATCTTTGTCGAGCTTGAAGTTTCAATCTGGACTCAGAAGATTCAGTCTGGAATGCAGTCAGATCTTTGTTGAGCTTGAAATTTCAATCTGGATTCAGAAGATTCAGTCTGGAACTCAGTCAGATCTTTGTTGAGCTTGAAGTTTCAATCTGGATTCAGGTGAGGAGCTCTATCCGGGTCACAGGGCACCAAAACTGTTGGAAACTCAGAATCGAAGACCAGGAGACTCGGTTCTTTCTTCAGCAGGATTCTTTATTGAGAATACAAGCTGTCGTAGCTGCAGTCGTCAAGTCTAATCTAAAGTAACTTTACATGGTATCTTATAGGCATTTTAGGAGGAGTGACTTTTGGAGGTGGACACAAATTCAAACAAAGCATACAAAGGTAAGGAGGATTTGATTCTATCAAGCGAAAACCGGTTTGGCAGGTTATCTGGCTTGCTCAAGAGAAAACAGACCCAATCAGCATAATACTCTATTGCATTGCTAATCCAATCAGCCTAACGATTCAACGTCTGGGCCAGGGGCTCCGAAAGCCATTTGGGCTCCGAAAGCCATTTGCAGAACAAAAGTTGAGTCTCAGTGATCTGAAAACAGGAATTGCAACTTTGCTGAGCAGAATCACCTTAAAAGCTAAATATAAGATTCTTAAAGCATATCTTAAATTTGTAATCCTTCAAACCGCATGTTTAACAGTGCTATTGTTCTTGGCCTCATCAAAGTTCAAACAAGTCACAGAGTTTTCACCGGAGCATGTAACATTTTGGACACCTTTGTTTTTTATGCATCTTTGATTTTGTTTGTATTTCTTCTGAAACACACTGTTTTGAAATTGTATACCAATTTTGAACATCACCATTCTCAGTCTATTGCAGCGTGTCTATTTTCTTTACACTTTGAAAAACAAACTTTGAAAAACAACTGTTTTCCTAGAATGTTGTCAGCTGGTATAAATTTCTTGCGTACGTCTATTTCACACCTACCGCAGGTGTTGCCTGCACCACCTAATCTACAGCAGAATAAAACATTTACAAGAGTTGCTAATGTGCGTTTGTACGTTAAAATGTATGTTATTAAATTAAAAATTACCCAAAACAAAGAAAACATCTTTCTATAAGTGACCCTTAAAATCTGTGCATACAACAAAAAACAGTGCATCATTATCAGAAAATTACTTTTGTCCCTTTGTTTGAAGAAAAACTTAAATCAGATTGTGCTTAATAACTATTTAAGTTATTAAACACCCCTGAATTCGGTAATGACGTGTTTTATGCAATAATTATATCACGTTTTAATTTTAACTTGAGACAATTTAATAAACGCTTCATGGGCTGAACTTTAACATCTTAATATTTGGTAAAAGTTAACTTAAAACCTGCGCAAAATGAAATACATCCTAGCTACTTTCTAAATGCTTGTTACAGAACTTATTGCGAACAATTCACCTGTGCATATGGTTTTAGTTTTTTTTTGTTTTTTACCTCCTAAAGAATAAGTTGTGTAATACTGTTTTTATGAGCTCAGACATTACCACAAAAGAATAACGAGTTAAGTGATTCAACCTTTTATTTCAACATTATACTTTTGAGTATACATTCATACTTTGAGGTAGTGAAGAAAATGATGGACTGGCATTACATACATAAAGTAAAACAATAACGGCATTTACAGATGGTCTAACCAGAATAGAAAATCTCTGCAGGCTATCATGGTTTGGTCTAGGGTATAGCTGACCAGACTTTCTACTATTTCACCAATGTCAGTTTTTGCATTTTTTAACACCGGTGACACACAGAGATCTGTTACAAATGTACACATACAGAGTATTTCGGTGACTCCGAACTCGTCACTACATACACGCAACACATCCAGAACTTTTCTGAGGATTGCGCAGATCGGCTCTTTGGCGTTAAAAAACATGGGCGTAACATCAGTCCATGAATTTGTCAGGCTTCTTACGACATCCATTTCATTTTTTTGATTTGTCACACGATTGGTATCCCACGCACAATTGTTTTTCATATCACACGCAGCATCGATGCTCCTGTGTATCAAGCCAACCATCTAGCCTCTAAAATGATCTTTAAACATACAGTTTATTGTACCTCTTAAACGACACTCATTGCCTGTGGAGCACTCGCACACCTCCGGCTGCATGTGCCCAGCATCGCCAGAACTCAACGGGCAGTCTCTCTCCATCAGCTTTTGCGTAGCCATTTCAGAAGTTTTTAGATTTTTTGATTTTCGAATAGTCTCCTATTCGATGGTGATCGATTCTGTTAGTTCCTGGAATTTCTGAGTGAGTCCTTGCCGCAGGTCAAGTTTTGTCCAGGCCTTGTGCGTTAACAAGGAAGTTCGGGTTTTTGGGTCACAAGCGTGAGTCGAAGAAGCAGAGTTTGCCTCAGGCTCAGACAAACAGGAATGTTGAAGCGAACTTTTACAGTCCATGTAACATCCAGACAATGTTCCTTCAACTTTTGATCAATGAGATGTTGCAGTAGCACAGCAGTCCATGGCTAGTAGAGCTAGAGCCCTTCAGTTAGGAAAACCAGGGTTGTGTGCGATAACTGAGGCTGAGCTCTGTGTAGAGTTTATCAGGACAACTGATAGAGCTCAGCCCGCCCCGCTGGAGGGGTTGTATAGGGGTGTCGCCGTCATGACGTTGTAAACAGCTAGGATTAAAGCCACATTGAATCAGAAGTATGGAGAAGAAGTTATGCATATGCCACCAGAGAGATGTCTATTAATTACACCAAAATATTTATATCTTTTTTTAAACATATGCACGGGTGAATTGTTCGCAATAAGTTCCGTAACAAGCATTTAGAAAGTAGTTAGGATGTATTTCATTTTGCGCAGGTTTTAAGTTAATTTTACCAAATATTAAGATGTTAAAGTTCAGCCCATGAAGCGTTTATTAAATTGTCTCGAGTTTAAATTAAAACGTGATATAATTATTGCATAAAACATGTCATTGCCGAATTCAGGGGTGTTTAATAACTTAAATAGTTATTAAGCACCATCTGATTCAAGTTTTTCTTTAAACAAAGGGACAAAAGTAATTTTCTGATAATGATGCACTGTTTTTTGTTGTATGCACAGATTTTGAGGGTCACTTATATAAAGATGTTTTCTTGTCTTTGTTTCGGGTCATTTTTAATTTAATGACATACATTTCAACGTACAAACGCACATTCGCAATTCTTCTAAATGTTTTATTCTGCTGTAGATTAGGTGGTGCAGGCAACACCTGCGATAGGTGTGAAATAGACGTACGCAAGAAATTTCTACCAGCTGACGACATTCTAGGAAAACATAGTTGTTTTTCAAAGTTTGTTTTTAAAAGTGTAAAGAAAATAGACACGCTGCAATAGACTGAGAATGGTGATGTTAAAAATTGGTAAACAATTTCAAAACAGTGTGTTTCAGAAGAAATGTCTACCAGCTGACGACATTCTAGGAAAACAGCTTAGAAATTATATTAATTAATAATTAATTTAATTTTGAAAATGTAAAAATGCAGTTTTCTGTGATGGTCGTGTTTAGGTGTACAGGATAGCATATCGTCGCTGCCCGATGAAAATCACGTATGTCCAAAACGGTCACTTTTCAGGAAGTGAAAAAAACACCGCAATTTAAAAGCATATGAACATAGTGTTGTCATACTTGGTACGGCATCTTTAAATGTAGCCATATTCTTGCCAGTCTAATGATATAATCCACATTTGACCAAAATCGAGTTTAAATGGACATACGTGCATATTTTACAGTAACGGTGGTCGATACGCGTTCTTTCGATCATTAATTAGAATGGCCAAGTCGCGTTTCATATTGACAGATGAATACGCTCAGTTTATTAAATAGCCTACGTCTCAGTTTATTAAATACGCTCAGTTTATTAAATGTCTCTTGCAAACTATGAAGGGACAATGAATCAATACACTCATGCTGACCCCAGGGCCGGCGCGTCCATATAGGCAAACTAGGCAATTGCCTAGAGCGGCACTTTTGTAAGGGCAGCAAAATGTGTGCCAACCGGGAATGAACAATTCACAAAATAGGCTAGGCTATATGATCATAATCAGAGAGTTGCCCTTTTCTTTTCGTTTTGAATTATTTCGTTTAAAGACTTTTCAAGCTTTGTGTATTTGATGTCTTTCTCATGTCTGTGTGAGGCATACACTGAGTTTCGTTAATGAGATGCGCTCCAGTTAACGTGCAATGCAAGTGAACGCGCGGGCGCCTCCATGATTATATTGTCTGCTATATACTGGTATTTGCTTATTTATTAAATCCACCCCAGGCAATTGGTTGATGAAAAATTTATTAAAATTAAGATACAATTTATACAAAACGAAATTCACTTTAAAGAAAGGTTTTATACAAAACAAAACTTAATGAAGTGGTCAAAATCATGCCTGACCCGTCTCAAATTGTGCATCATATTACTCGTGCTGTTCACTTTTCATACTTTCAACAGCATAGTAGACCTACAGACTCTATTTGTACAAACTGCTGCACATTCATTTAATTCTGAATTTTGCACACACAAGTTGAAAGGCTTCAAATCAAGTTCACGGATAATTGTGCGTGCATTTATTAATCATTATGATACTAAAATCATAACAAAGTAGGCTATGCTATGTACAAAAAAAATACAGCCATTTCTGTTTTTTCTTTAAAAAAAAAAAAAAACAAAAAAAAACAAGCTGCACCTTTTTTTTTACATTTCATCTTTCATTCTGAAATAGAATAATGAATGGACGAAAAAGTACACGGACCCAACATGTAGGCTATTAGCCTTTTTACCCGTTATCAATCTAAATTAATCTCGTTTTTGATTTAACTTAATTTCGTTTTTCTTTATTTAAATTTCGTTGTTCTTTATTTAAATTTCGTTTTTTTCTTTATTTCATTTTCGTTTTTTTTTTATTTAAATTTAATTTTTCTTTATTTAAATTTAGTTTTTTTCTTTATTTAAATTTAATTTTTCTTTTTTTAAATTTAGTTTTTTTATTTAAATTTTGTTTTTCTTTATTTAAAATTCGTTATTCTTTATTTAAATCTACCCTTTACTGTGTCAGTAATTTATTAGTCAGAAAAATATTAGACTACCTTAAAAGTATTGCTTAAGTTAACAGACCCGTGCGTTAACATCTCCACAATAAACAGTGACAATTACTTCGTCTAGACCATTTACTGGTAAATAACAGTTGTGAATATATTGCGAATATATAATAAACTTGAACAGTTGTCAAAAACAAACGTTTGCTGATACTTTACCTCACAGAGTTATTCGGCTATCCAATGCTGAGCTTCCCGAGACGCTTAGACCGGCGAGATGCCTCCACAGGGCGGGAGATACGCGGCGTGATTGACAGCATTGACACCAAATGGATATACGTGAAAATCAGATGACATGATTTCACAACTTTTCATTGGTCATTTAGATATGTGAAGCATACTGTATACGGAAATGAACCTGGACATTCTATCCGTCGAAAAATCTCAAAATCGGCAAAATGGACATACGCGGTTTTCATCGGACAGCGACGATATGCAGTTACAGTACAAAAATCATTATGGCTATGGAAAGCCCCCATCATAAAAATTGAAACCCCG
The DNA here is from genome assembly GCF_964197995.2 of Scardinius erythrophthalmus. Lineage (NCBI taxonomy): Eukaryota > Metazoa > Chordata > Actinopteri > Cypriniformes > Leuciscidae > Scardinius > Scardinius erythrophthalmus. The sequence continues at coordinate 39,489,287 of NC_138236.1, forward strand.
CATGGACAAAAATGCTGATTGAATCTTTTCATATAAATGAGATTTAAGACGACTAAGTACAGTTTTTCTTTAAAATTTTCAACAATCTAAAGTTTTTAAACAGACGTTGTTTAACAACAATTATACTTTAGGTCACCGTTAAACAAAATCATTACAGTAATCTTCTAAAAGATAAACAGAAGATACGAATGTATTAAAACTTTAAAGATTTAATTTAAACAATCTTTTCATTTTAAAAGATCATATTTAAACGTTTACGATTATGCTTTGAAATAAATTTAGTACGATCAAAACTTTGGCTCTGGAAAGGCGTTAGCAGACTAACATTACATATGCTGTGACGTGATGCACAGAAGCTCATCTGGTCTGTCACCCTATATCCTGAAGCTATCATTAATGATTGTCAAGTAACTTCTTTCTCAGAAGACGCTGCGCTGATCGTAAGGGCCTTATAAGCAGCCTATCAATGGGGACAGCCTGAGGATTCACAGTTTCTAAATGTTTTCATTGTTGCTCTCTCTCTCTCTCTCTCTTTCTCTCTCTCTCTCTCTCTCTCTCTCTCTCTCTCTCTCTCTCTCTCTCTGAAGATAGGCCTATGTGGTAAATTTCTCACAGATACAACTTAAGGAATTATTAAACATTTCACATGTGTGAGATGACATGTGACGCTTCAAAATTTGAATTATTTTACATAGATAAAAAATATACTTTAAGTTCAAGTCAAGTTTTTCCGCAGACCATCGATGTAGAATATTTGTTTTTATTAAGACTTTTAATAATTCATTGAATTTAAGTTAAAATATCTTTTTATTTTTAAAAGATATCATTTAAACTTTTAAGATTATACTTTGAAATAAATGTATCACTAACAAAACTTACACAATGTTTCACCTGTCAAATTCTGGTGTTAGAGAGAAACACTTCAGGAAACACTCTGGGATCTTTTGTATTACAACTTTAACCCTCTGAGGTCGGCAATCACGCCGGCGTGATCTGCTCGCTTTTTTCCTTATCAGTTGAAACGAGACTCCAAATACTCTGTTGACTTTGATTTTACAAACAAGTTTCATACATCAATCGATCCTGTTAAGTGTGTATTATTTTTGTGTATACTCACAATAAAAGCAAAGTGTTGTGCTTTTTGCCAAATAAAGAAAAATAAACATGATGCGAGTTCTGCTTTCTCTCTGTCAGTGAAGTCAATTCTGAAACGCGTCCGAAAATGAACCATAACTCGGCGAATACTCAGTCAAACAGGCATACAGACACACAGGCATGAAGCTTGAATTCTCTTCTTTTAAATGAAGCAATTTTGATAAAAAAAAAAAAAAAATATTCTCTGTTTATGTAATCTGTATGAAAAGAGAGAGATGTCAGTTGTTCTCATCTCAGCTCATTATGTTTTAATCTGACCCCGCCCACAGAGAGCGCGCGCTATTCAAATGCAAATGAATGAGGCAATCCACGCAAACTGTGAACGCTCCCATATCAGCTCGAGAAAACACATCAAGTTTATTCAGATCATTGTACTTGTTTACACCGTCTCGCAGCGCTGTGAGGAATAATACTATCGTAATAATAATAATGGAAAATGTACCTCAGAAGTGCTGGTATTTCGAGGAGCAACGGATGGAATACTGTAGTAAGTTTTTTTCATTCTCAATTGAACCGCGTTTCTGTGTGTGAATGAATGAACGGCAGAGATGCGCCACAACTTGCAAAAATACAGTTTAAATTTGAATTGCGTTTTTGTGTGTGAATGAATGATCCGCTTTTTTGCGGATCATTTATCCGCAAACTGTATTGCTATACTGACATGAGTAAAAAACGACTGAAATATGTTGAAATAAAATGTATTTGTATAAGCAATGTATTAAACTGCAAATTAATATTTATATTCCTTATAATAAAAACGAAAGACCAATGTTACAGACATATGAAAGACAACATTTCATTGACTAGTTTTGGATAGATTATACATTTTTACTGTAAAATATCTGCCACCTCAAATAAACTTTTGTTTGCCAATTTTTGCTCATATGTTAAATATAGTATGTTTTGTCAAAAATAAAGTCATCAAATAATATGTTATAGTGTTTGTTCCAATGTAGCCTAAGCTATATTCAGAGTAATCCTTAACTTTGAAATATGTATGATAAAATGTATACTTTAGTTTTTACAAAGAAAGATTACACTTGAATTGTTGTTGTAATTGTAACCTTTTTAATAAAAAAAATATATTTACAAGGTAGATGTAAACAAATTTTGAAAGGTAAATATAAGCCTTTTCTTTAAATAATTTTTATTGTGTTTTATTAGGACATATATTCCAAAACTGAAAATACAGTATGAGAATTAACTGCACAATTACTAGACATGTTTTCCTTGGATATTATACAATTTGCAAGCACAATTTGTGAAAAAAAAAATTGAGATGCTTCCAACTGTGAACCAATTTGATAGAATATATATATAAATATATATATATATATATATATATATATATATATATATATATATATATATATATATATATATATATATATATATATATATATATGCCTTTCCAAACATAAAGTGTCTTGCAAAATTTAAATCAATGTATTGTTTTATGTGAATGATTAGGCAGGATGATTTTCAGATCATTTTGAAGAAAAAACTCTAGGCGACAACATCCATTAGTCAAAAGTCTTATTGACACATATTTAGTATGTGTTTTGTGGCCTTATTTCAGAAACTTTAGTTTTTAGTTTTTTCAATAACCATGCATAAACATTATTCTCTCAAAAATACAAACATGAACATACATGTTGCTCACATATTATGGTAGTCCTGTTTGTGCTAAATAGAGTGTAATTACACCTTTGCCATTAATATGTTTATAAGCAACTGAAAAAAGCACAAATGTCAGGGCATGTCAGAACATCTCAAGGACCCCAAAAACACCTTAGACCCCAGAGGGTTAACCCTCTGAGGTCGACAAACGCGCGGGCGCGTTTTGCTGGATTTTCTCCACATTGTAGCACTATAAACTTAAATTACTCCGTCATTTATGGTCATACAGAAAAAAGAAATATAAAAAAAGAATCTGTGATATTTCTCCTTTTGTATGTGTCCACTTACAATCAAATCAAAACATTGTACTTTTGTAAAATAAAGAAAAACAGCGCGATCGCGTTTGAATGTACTGTATCATATTTTGGATGAAAGCAAAACGCACCAAACGGCTTCATGTTTTTATTATTATCTCATTTCATATCATCATAACCGATGGAAACATTTGAAGTAACATGATAATCAATATATTTTTCTCTAGCTTATTTGTTACTGAAATCTTTTGGAAGATTTATACTGCTTTAGGTTATTTATTGTTATTATTATTTTATCCGGCACTGCGCATATACCTTATGCCTACAAGGCACAACAAACCTGGTGTTCATTATATTATATATTGTTGGAAACATTTGTGTGTGTGTGTGTGTGTGTGTGTGTGTGTGTGTGTGTGTGTATTCTGTGAATTTTAAAAAGGAATTTTAAAAAGCAATTTTAACCAGAAAAATCGAATATTTATTTCCAAAATCGTGCAGGCCTTTCTCTTGATATCAGTATGTTCACTTTTGTTTTCAGGGCCCAGATGACACTGAGGACTTCAGCATTCACATGAGTATCTGTACGTGAACATGGTAAAGTGAAAATCTTGGAAATGAAAGGTATGTACAATGTTTTTAGGAATGGCACAAAGGTCTCTGTCTTTGAAGTGCTTTTTTGGCATTTGTTGTGTATCTTTGGATTATGTTGTGTTGTAAATAAATCCAAACAATTTAAAAGCCATTCTTTTTTAAATCTCCTCATTTACAGTATTGTGCAAGGTTGCTCAGAATGATAGGGCCTGATAGCTCCTAATAGGGCCGTTAGGGGAGGTTCTTTGTCTTTCTCAGGTGTGAAAAGCTTACATATTAATGAGCTCCCGCATAAAGCTTTTTCACACAAAACACGTCGTACAATTTTTAAATCAATATATTGTCTTATCTGAATGAGCAGTCAGGGTGATTTTCACATAGTTTTGCAGCAAATATTCTAGGCTACGTCATACAATTTTCAAAAGTCTTGTAAAGAAATAATCAGTATGGGTTTCATAACCTTATTTCAGTGAGAATTTTTTTTTATTTGTATTTTCACAAACCACGCATAAATGTCATTATCTCAAAACTACAAACTTTTACATACATGCTGCTGACATTATTGTAGCAGAGTTTGTGCTGAATACAGTGTAATTAGACTTTAGCCATGAAAATGTCACAAGTAACAGAAATAACCAGAAATGTCAGAGCATGTCAGAACACCTCCAGGGCCCAGAAAACAGCTCAGACCTCAGAGGGTTAATGTACTGTATCAGAAATTTTAAGAAAATGGCCTTGTTTTTACACCACATATGCACATATGAGGCAAGCAACAATGCTAAAATTACATTTTCAACCAACCATATTTTATGCTTTCAAAAGAGGAATCAAAGACCACCCTTTTTAAACTTTTTTTAACATTAAGCATTTTGCAGAAAGATGGAGGCATGCCTGAGAAATAAATTTACTCATTTTGTCATAACAGCACTGCCTGTTGAATTTATAAGGGCTATAATTAAGAGGTTGCATAATGTGTTACCGACGTGACCATTATGGACGCTTCATATTAAATCATATGTGACTATTGCTGTGATCTGTTTCAGCCATACCGGATATCAGTGCATATCCAATAATCGCAATAATGTTTGTGCTTTGTTAGTTTTAATATGAAACAATGTCTCAACTTTTAAATTCAGTCGATTTTATAACAGAATTCAAACAATAGATGTCGCTCTTTAATACGGTGTGACAGATTTCTGTAGCGCCTCAGTGTAAGCGGCAGATCAAGCGCATATGAACCGATCTTCTCTTTCTCTTTGCCAGTGTGGTAGATAGGGGGACACTAAGTCCTGGGGAAGAATTGTGTGAGGCATGACCGGTAAGGGTGCTAGGATTAATAATTGTCCAGTATCAATCAGTTCACTGGACTGTGGAGGAAACCTGCATTTTGAACTAGTATATGATAAACATTAATATTTGTATTTTAGCAAGCAGTTCTGTTAGTAGGAAAATCACGGTCTTTAAAAATTATACGCTTTAACGCAGTTGGTGTAATTGGCAGATGTTCCCTTAAGCCGTGGCAGTGTGTCAAAGCATTCTCAGACAATTCTCTTGACAAGTGAATGACCGATTTTCTTGTTCGAAGGATAAGCACATGAATAGGCTTAATGTCGAGCCCTGAGTTATATTTTATATAGTATTATGGTTATGTGGCGAGTCTGGGTGTAGTTTTACAAATCAGCCCAGTCTATTCTGTTAAGTTAGTGATATGCAGAGTCAAGGTTTTCTGCACATTAATCTGACAATAAATGTGGCACACCCAGTTTTTCTTAAGCACATCCAGATACTCTTTTCTGGCTACGCTAGTGATTCCAACACATTAATTATTTTTATTTTTTAATTGGAAAAAACTGCCGGTACTTTGCCTATTATATTAGTCTATGATATATCTAGTCCAGCAATCATAATTCTATAGATATCATACTATAAACATGGCTTCTCAGATAAAACATTTCTGGCCTGGAAATAATTAATGGTTCAGGAGGCTGAAAAAAAATTGGCTGCGAACTTAGCTTAACTTCTTTCTCTTTTTTTTTAAATATCACATTAAAGGTGGAAAAGGATCTGACATGATTTATCGTATTATTTATCTTGGCTTCATTCTTTAAATCTCAAACCAGCGACTTCAATAGGGGTGTATAGAGTTTTTTTATTCATTTAAAATCAATTTCTATGTCATAATGAAACTTATCACTAACCTGAATGTCTGTGAATCGAGGCCTACAGAATGTTTACTTTTCCAATGTTATATATCTCAGATTGTAAAGAATCTGTAAATTAATCTTAAATAAAGCAGAATCAAGAGCTCGATCTCATTATAATCCAGAAGAAGAACTTGTCGTCACTTTACATGCGTCACAACTCCACAATGACCGTTAAATCTTACAGATTTAGTTTAATATGATAGCAAACACTGTACAATATGACATGATATTAAAAGCCGATAAATTATTTCTTACCGTGATGTGATATTTAAGTCCTAGAAATATGAATTTACATTCTTCAGAATCTAGTCTCCGCTTTCCTTGGGGCCAAGTCCAATCCCTGTGCCCTACTCCCTTCGAAGGGCCCTTGAAGTGTGGACTTTGGAGTGAGGTGTGATATGTGTGTCATTATGTAGCCGCACTTTGGAACACACTTGGCGAAGGGAGCAATAAAAGACACGTGGTATGTTCCCATGACAATGTAGCACAGTATCAATCAGCTGATTATATATATTTACACACACTGCTTGTAATATTACCATCAATGAATGAATCAACAGAGATACACACACACACACACACACACACACACATATGTAGCTCTATTGATTCATTCACGTTTATTCATTGATGGTAATATCACAAGCAAATAAATTACTTTTTCCTTACCAAAAATCAACATATGTCATTGTGTGTGTTTTTTTTTTTTTTTAGGTAAAATTTTTACTTTGTTTTAAAAAGTGGGTGGGATAGGTGTGTGTGTGTGTGTGGAGGGGGTTGCTAATACAATGCTAAATCAGATATATGTACAATATATGTGTACAATAACATTACGATGTCCAGCACTCAATTTAAATAGTACATTGAGTTTAATTTGTAGTTTAATAAGATCTAATATGTTGTCAGTGCTGAGAATTTTCATGTGAATAAATACATAGGTCCGACTGATTTTTGCGTGTACTTTATTGGTCCAGTGGTAGAACTTTTGCCAAGCGTGTCAGAGGTTTTGGGTTCTAATCCGCACTCTTATAGGTTTTTTTTTCTCATCAAAACCGAATATGTTTATCAGTGGTTGTATATCAAGCAGGAACATGTTTGTGTGCATTTTGTTTTGTGATTTCACCGGAACGAATAGAGAGTCTCCGCAAGGGATTGAAGCGCGCGTACATGTGAAGACTGTGCAAGAGCCACAAGAGATACTGTATCCGCACAACTGATCCGAGTGGCAACCAGCACTCAGCAGCTTGATTTCAAAAACAACACATTTCAGCGCTAGATTGCCTCTTATTTAACAAACAAACAAAATTAATGCTCTGCTAGTTAACTGGAGATGTTTTATTTATTTGTATTGGTACATCCGTGCCGCGAGATGTTTTAAAAAGAGGTGGGGACATGTCCCACCCATTTCATCCGCAAATTACGCCTATGGATACTTGCGTTATTTGAGAAATTACACAAAAGCTCTAGGCGAAGGCGTGATCTGCGAGCAGACCGACGCCTCCTTTGAATTGTGAGTTCGAACACGAAAAAATGCAGACGAAAGCATAAAGCAGAACTAAACACATCGCTTGAATTTGGTGCAGTCAGTGGAATGGGCTCTTTAAATTTCCATGCTGTTGTGACAGCGTATGTCACGTGACGTGACAATACCAACATGACGCATCTAGTACATCAGGACTCCATTCATACTACCCCTATTCATACTATATAGAATGTACTTTTTAACGGTCGCGATGTACGTTCTAATTTAAATGTAGTACCTACTCACACAATACGCGATTTCGGACGCAGCTTATCACTTGTTTCTGCTTCTTCTCCTATGTTTTGATCAGGAGATTCAGTACTCTTTCAGAAGATGTGTAAAAGCGCCGTGTGAAAACACGGACCGCTGGAAAATTCAGTCAATGGCAGGAAAGAGTAAAGTAGATTTTAAGTAAATTCCTATGTACACTACTAGTGGACTAGCCTACACAAAACTCAGATACTCAGAATTAGGAACAGATCTTTTTTTATATAAATCAATATTTTCAAACAAGTTTATAAGAAATTATATAAAACTATGTGAAAAAAAGTATTAACTACAAGCCAAGTATACTCGGGATCAAAAGATTGAGTACACGTATCAAATCTACTTTTCTGTCAGTATAAGTCTAGTATGCTTAAGTGCAATTTTGAGTATATTTCTGAGAAGTACATATGAAGTAAAGAGAGTGCCTCATTTAGTTGTGTTGAATGGTACTAGAGGTGGTTTTCCCACTTGATGTGTTTCGTTTGTGAGATGTGAATGCAGCAATCGCACTCGGTTCACCAAAAGAGACCAAACTAACCCTGGAGCGGCCGAGAACGTGATCCACCTCCAACAGACCCACTGCCTAAAGAACTGCACATTTTTGGACTAAACCAGCTGCCGTAGTCAGCTGTGCTGTGCATTATGGGATGTTTGTTGACAGTTTGCACTTTAGCAACTAAAGCCCCATGGCAGCTCGTGGACAAACCAAAATTTGGTCTGATGACTATATTAGGTCCCAACTTTCCAAAACTTTCCAAGACCCCCTGAAAGCCTCAAAAGCAAAATTTGAAGTGGGTCTCAAATTTTGTCAAAAAAATTAAATATTTTATTGTCACTAAAATGTTTTTAGGCTCACCATGTCTAGTATTCAGAAATCAAAACATTTATTCACAAATTTGTTCTATTTTTTGCCAAGCAGAGCCAGCCAGTTCTGTGCACGTATGCAAATTAGCCACGTGAATAAGCATTGCGAAGTCAAACTAAAAATGGCTAGCAAGCGAAAGCTAAACCAGAGTGTATCACTCACACACTTTGGGTTCACATCCAAAGAGGTGGCACTGAGAGATGAAGAGGCACCGAAAGACGATGCTGGTGCAGCTAGCACAGTGGGCCCACTCACTACCAGAACAGAGGATCCTCTCCCACCCAGTGACTCCCTAGAAGAACAACGTTTAGTTGAGGCCAAGCGCTCCGAAGACACAACAGGTGCTGAGGTAACGTTAGCTGCTACTGCTGCTAGTACAAGTGACTTGCCGGCTGGTCAATAATGTCACACGATTGGTCATACTGCAGGCTCTCATTTGCAAGTGCACTGATTGTGTTCCAGTCTCCGTTAGGCTATACCTGGCATTTATTCAATTGATTTCTCTTGTAAGTGCGACAGATTGGTGCCAATTATTGTCATGTCTGCATTGTAATGCACAACTTTGCCTCTCCTTGTTATAAAACAACGTTCATCCAAACAACTTTAACCAATGCAACCTCCTATGTCAGTGTTGCTTTACGAATACTATATCGGATTATCAAAAAATTTTAAGTGTGTGCGTGTGTGTTGTCATGTAGGCTATAGACTGATTGTCTTGGCTTGCATCCATGAAATGTTGTAATGTTATAGGCCTACTGCATATTGATAAAATTTAGATCGGTATTGTGCAACAATCGGGAGATGGGGACCCCCCGAATATTGACGGGTATTTCGCACACTGGTGACAGAGATGTTTTTCATCTGAAGTCTGAGTCGAGTCTGGAGTCTTTTGTCACGAGTCCGAGTTGAGTCTCCAGTCATTTCATGCCTTACCAAGAAAAAAAAAAAAAAAATCTCATACTCAAAAATCCTATTGTATATAGATAAAATATATGATATTTTTATTATCTGTTTTGTTTGTAATAAAGGCCCTAATATGTAATGGATAATGTAAATCCAGCTTGTTACTTTATAATCCATTACAATGTACAAAACAACTGTCCTGGTTAGGGCTGAAACGATTCATTGAGTTACTCGATTTACTCGATTACAAAAATTCCTCGAGGCAAAAACTCTGCCTCGAAGCCTCGTTAAATTCCTTTGACGCGCACTATACGCAGGGATCTGATTGTTTCACACAGACCGTTGTTCAATGTTCAGGAAGCACACCATAGCGCGTGATACATTTTGAATTTAGTTGGCGCGATGGCGGAGAGTAAAGATGTACATAAACGGCAGAGAATGTCTAAAGTTTGGGATCGCTTCCTTTCAGCGTCGCTGAAACAAGGTAACGATTCTGTCCCCCACATTTTTTTTTTGATCCAGCGGCAATATTTCCGCCTGTGCCTAAACCTATACATCGATGTTCGCTGATTTTAATCCCTTACTGTATTTGTAGTGATGTCATGATGCGGTTTGACTAGATATCATGTTTAGATTTTATGTTTTTAAGGAGTAAACGTATTCACGTTCAATTGCAAGAGAATATAGCCTAAAAAAAGAACCCCTTCACACACACACGCATGCATGCCTCGTCTCTCTCGCGCACCAGTCAGACCAATTGCGGCAATGCATCACATATGCTTAAACTTTTATGTAGCCACGCAACAATAATTGCAGCATGCATTCACTGTATACACCGGGACGTGATGGAGGAACAAATATTGTATTGCAGTCTTTGCGAGACCTTGTTTGTAGACTGTCACGTCTGACAAATAGTTATACAGACAACAACAAAAAATGAAACTCCCCAGCCTGCTTCTCCAAATCCACTCATACTTTTGGGGAAGACATAATCGGCTACCAAGGTAATTGAGCATAGAACATTTTCAATTAACAAAAAAATATAATACTACAAAACGTGCTAATATACTTCAACTAGCCTAAGTGAAAAACAAAATGCTGTTCTTTTTCTATTTAACAAAATGCATATTTGCAATAAAACATTCCCCTTTTCAAAGCTACACTTATTTTTTTTTATAAATTGTATACATTGTGTACCTGTTTGGCTTGATATTTTATATTCATTTCATTTATTTTTGTTCTCCCGTGGGTAATTTGCAGAAGGTGCAATCCTTTTTTTGTAATGTTGTATTAAGAAGACAAAACTAAGGCCAAATGGCCTTTACTATTTAAGTTTGTATTCATAGTTTTACATGTTATACATGTTTTACAGTAAGTTGACTTAACTGTATTGTTATATAATTGTTGGCACTGGCACTTATAAACACTAAATGGGTAAAGATTGCAATAAATAGGCTTAGTTTTGGAGCCAAATGTTGGAGTTGGAATAAATACCTTTGTTTTTTTGTTTTGTTTTTGAGAAATAAAAGCCAAATGCTTGATCATTTACAGCCACATCATTTTCGTTATGCATTATTTGTTTTAGTTGTTAAACACACAATTTTTTTTATCTGATTACTCGATTAATCGATCGATTAAGTGCTAGATTAATCGATTACAAAAAGAATCGATTGCTGCAGCCCTAGTCCTGGTGTCATGGCCCCTTCTCTGCCTTGCAGGGGCGGTTCCTCCTGCAGGCAGAGGAGGGTCGTTAGTGATTGGAGCCACCTGGGCTCGGGGTATTTAAACTGCCTCACTAACCTCTCTCTTTCTCTCTCTCTCTCTCTGCTCCTCCAGGTAGAATCCTGTTTTGTTTGTTCCTTTGTAGTTTTACTTAGTTTCCACTCAGTCGTGTTCACACAGACTGATTCACACAGATTCATGCATCCCTGCACTTTACATACACCTTACATTATGACATTCTCACACCTCATTTATTTTTCTTTGTTTAAAGTTAATAGTTTTTGGTTTACAATAAAGAAAAGGCCTATACCTGTTGTTCGTGTCCCCTCATTTTTGCCACAGGCTATGAGCAGGCCTGTGACAAGTGGGGGCTCGTCCGGGATGGTCAGGTGGGAGTCCTCTCCTGTTGAGGCTTATCAGCGAGTGTCAATAGGAGGCTCGTGCTGTTTTTGTTTTAGGTGGCAGTGAACGTGGGTAGAGCTTCCCTTTTTATTTTTCCCCTACATCGGCTCGGGAGCACCTCCGTGAATATGGGGGGGCCGCCAGTTTCTGGTTGTCTTTTCCACTCCACTGGTTTTGTGTGCATAAAACCCCACCACATGTGACTGCACGAAGACCAGGGCCCAGTTAGTTAGTGTTTTCTTATAGAATGATAATTTTTATCAAGCTCATATATTTAAGTTCAGTAATTTCACTTAAATGACAATTAATAGGTAATCTTCATTGCCATTTAAGTGAAATTATTGAATTTAAATATACAAGCTTGATAAAAAATGATCATTATAGAAGAAAATTTCAGATGGCATTTTAGAGGCTTTTGCATCTGAACTTTTCATATATATATATATATATATATGTATATATATATACATATATATATATATATATATATATATTGCTAAACAAAAGCTTATTTGATGTGGCAGTATATTCTACAGTAAAAACTGAACCCAAATCTAGTCAACAAAATGTTGTCTTTCATATTTCGCCTGACTGTAACGTTGTTTTTATGAAATATTAGGGCATATAAATGTTAATTTGCAGTTTAATACGTTGCTTATACAGACATTTTATTTCAATATATTTCAGTCGATTTTTACTCATCTCAGTATAGCAAAGCATTTTAGTTGATTAGTAGTCGGTTTATTTTTTCACACACAGACACGCGATTCATATTTAGGCTAAACAGTCTTTACAAATATGTACCCTTCATTCATCTCACAGAAACGCGATTCATCTTTTTTGAGGTTTACATAGGCCTACACTAACCTTATTCCATAACGTTATTCCACATTAACACTTGAGAAAAGATAACTTAGCCTACCTCACTCCTCAGCGGGATTTATTGCTCCTCATATCGGCACTGTTTGTTATGTTGGCTATTATTATGTAGGCTACATTATGCATCACTCGCGGCTCGCTGTGTTACAGCTGATGGGTGTTTCACAGGACTGAAATGGTTCTCAGAATTAGCGTTTGAATAATGCGCGCTCTCCGGGGCGTGGTCACATTACATTTGAATGAGCTCTAATGAGCTCGACTGGAATCGCTCTCTTTTAACCCTCTGAGGTCGGCAAACGCGCCGGGGCGTTTTGCTGGATTTTTTTCCACATTGTAGCATTATAAACTTAAATTACTCCATCATTTATGGTCATACAGAAAAACCAAAAATATAAAAAAAAGAATCTGTGATATTTCTACTTTTGTATGTGTCCACTTACAATCAAATCAAAACATTGTGCTTTTGTAAAATAAAGAAAATAAACAGGGTGTGCCTCTCCGTCGCGGTGAACTTTTTTTTTCTTGAGCACGTCTATAAACTGAAACAAAACTCAGCGAATACTTGTCACACATTTATGAGCCATATACCTTTATAAACATTTAAGTGTGTACTTTTAAATGACCGGATTCAAACTGAAAACAAATATTCTCTGTTTAAGTAATTTGTATAAAACCAACAAGATGTCCAGCTTCTCAAACGCTTCCTAATTATTTTTAATTTGACCACGCGCACTCGTGCAAAAGAGATTGACATGCAAATCTCCACATGGAACGCGAACGCACTCGTTACTTTTTTTTTACAAAGTCTCTACTTTTCGTCGAGTTTGAAAGACGCGCCGTAAGCTTACATTGGAATTACCTCAGAAGAAGAAGAACGCGATTTGAAGACAAGAAAGATGTAAGGTAAGAAATTCTTACATATTAGTTTGTTATTGTTGCATAAATTTCACATTGCAGTTGAACTGTTGCTAGATATATGGTGAATATTATAATATTTAGACCCGTGTTTACTGTTACTGTGTTTGTGGATATCTGCTCAAACGTAGATATGTATATGGTAAACATAATGTTTTATATTTGAGCGCGATCGCGTTTGAATGTATCATATTTTGGATCGCGATCGCGTTTGCAAAGCAAAACGCACCAAACGGCTTCATGTTTTTACTATTATCTCATTTCATATCATCATAACGAATGGAAACGTTTGAAGTAACATGATAATCAATATATTTTTTCTCTAGCTTAGTTGTTATTGAAATATTTTGGAAGATTTATAGGCTGCTATAGGTTATTGTTATTATTATTTTATGCAGCACTGTGCATAGCCTATGCCTACAAGGCACAACAAACCTGGTGTTCATTATATTATATATTGTTGGAAACATTTATGTGTGTGTGTGTGTATTCTGTGAATTTTAAAAAGCAATTTTAACCAGAAAAATCTAAAATGTCTGGTTTCCCAAAATCGTGCAGGCCTTTCTCTTGATATCAGTATGTTCACTTTTTTTTTCTTTCAGGGCCCAGATGCCACTCCTGCTGACTTCAACATTTACATGAGTCTCTGTACATGAACATGGTAAAGTGAAAATCAAACACCTTGGAAATGAAAGGTATGTACAATGTTTTTAGGAATGGCACAAAGGTCTCTGTCTCTGGATCATTGTTTTCAATGACTGCTTTTTTGTCATTTGTGTATCTTTGGATTATGTTGTGTTGTAAATAAATTCAAAAAATCAAACAGCCATTCTTTTTTAAATCTCCCTATTTCTTTGTGCAAGGTTGCTCAGAATGACAGGGCCTGATAGCTCCTAATAGGGCCGTTAGGGGAGGGTCTTTGTCTTTCTCAGGTGTGAAAAGCCATACATATTAATGATCCTCGCATAAAGCTTTCTTACACAAAACACGTCTTACAATTTTTAAATCAATATATTGTCTTATCTGAATGAGCAGTCAGGGTGATTTTCACATAGTTTTAGAGCAAATATTCTAGGCTACGTGATACAATTTTCAAAAGTCTTGTGAATAAATAATCAGTATGGGTTTCATGGCCTTATTTCAGTGAGAATTTTTTTTTGTATTTTCACAAACCACGCATAAATGTCATTATCTCAAAACTACAAACTTTTACATAAATGCTGCTGATATATTATTGTAGCAGAGTTTGTGCTGAATACAGTGTAATCAGACTTTAGCCATGAAAATGTCACAAGTAACAGAAATAAGCACAAATGTCAGAGCATGTCAGAACACCTCCAAGGCCAGAAAACAGCTCAGACCCCAGAGGGTTAATACAGATTTCACAAGCTGAGAATATTTGTTTTTTTATATAAATTACTTCATTTAAAAGATGCAATCTCAAGCTTTATGCCCATGGGTATGTTTGCCTGTTTGACTGAGTTTTCGCGGAGTTACAGATCATTTTCGAACGCATTTCAAATTGGAGTTCACTGACAGAGAGAGTGCAGAACTCGCATCATGTTCATTTTTCTTTATTTGGCAAAAAGCAAAACACTTTATTTTTATTGTGAGTACACAGAAAAAAAATAGAAACTGAACAGGATCGATTGATGTATAACACGAAAATGAAAGATCAAAATTAACAGAGCATTATGAACTTAATTTACATTGCTAAAAAAAAAAACGAGCAAAACGCGCAGGCGCGTTTTTGGTCCCCAGAGGGTTAAATCAAAAAAGTCAGGTCAAGTTAAACCTGCTGTGATGGCAGCTCCTGTTACAGCCTCTGACCACCAGGGTGAGCTTTTTCAGCCACTAGTTGAGTTTGGTTCTCAGAATTCCCACTGTGATCTTTCAGCCTTTATTTCAGATGGTGTAGTGTGCCTGGTAGATGGCAACCAAAATGTTCCAATTAAGATCTTAAGAGACACTGGAGCTTTATATTATTTTATTCTGGAATCTTTTTTGCCGTTCTCTAAGGAGTCTGATACTGATACTTACTTGTGTAATGGTACGTGGCATGGGTTTAGTTCTATTCTCTTCTCCTTTACATAAAGTTACCCTAAAATTTGGTCTGGGAGAGGGTGATGTAGCGGTTGGGGTTAGATCCCAGTTGCTAGTAGAGGGAGTCCACATGATTTTGGGGAATGACTTGGCAGGTAGTAAGGTGTGGGCAGATGGCAAACTAAACATCTTTAAGCAACCTTCTGTGCCCCCTGCAAGTGTATCTCCAGATTGCAGCAGTGTGTCTCCTGAGGTATTTCCAGTTTGTGCTGTTACCCGCTCTGCCTCTCGTAAGGAAGTTGAGAGTAAGCCAGAAAGTCTTGAGTTGCCAGTTAAACTCCAGGCAGAACAGTTGACTAGTTCTAGAGATTCATTGATGGCTGAGCAAAAGGCCAATACTACTTTGGCCAATCTGTTTGATAAAGTTGTTCCTGATTCAGTGGTGAGGAATAGTGCTCAGTGTTATTTTCTTCTTGATGGGCTGTTGGTCAGAAAATGTGTTTCACACTGTGATCAGGGTCTAGGAGAACCAGTTTTTCAAATAGTTGTACCTACTACTTTTCGAAATAAAGTGTTGCAAACTTCATATGGTGATGTGGCAGGTCATATGGGTGTTCATAAAACTTATGATCACATACTCCGTTATTTTTTCTGGCCACGTTTGAAGCGGGATGTAGCTCAGTTTATTTAAACTTGTCATATGTGTCAGCACACAAGCAAGCCAAACCAGGTTGTAAAGCCAGCACCTTTATATCCAATGCCAGCTATATAATAGGACAACCGTTTGAGCATCTTATTATTGATTGTGTTGGGCCTTTACCACGGTCCAAGTCAAGTTATAGCTACTTATTAACTGTTATGTGTCAAGCAACTAGATATCCGGCAGCTTTTTCCTCGTGTACCATAACTTCAAAATCAGTAGTTAAAGCATTAACTCAATTTATTTCAATATTTGGGATTCCAAAAAGCATCCAGTCAGATCAGTGGTCTAACTTTACATCCCATTTATTTTCTCAGGTTCTCAAACAGCTTTGAGCGCTCCCTTTCATAGTCAAAACAGTGGACGCAAGCAGACGCAAGCGTCACGGGCGATGCATGAAATGCAACACACCGCTCACACAACAGGGTGTAGTAGAGTCATAGTTCAGTCATAGTTCTGAACACGTCTATTTCACTTCAAACGCTCGCTTTCGCTTTGGACGCACGAATGGATTCAAAATGTTCAAGCGTCGAACTAGATGCGATAGACGCAAATTTGATGCTCTATTCGCGTTTTGGACGCAGCTTAATAACAGGCTCCGATGTCAAGATTGCAATGCTGGAATGTGTGTGTGTGTGTGTGTGTTCATTTTGTTCATACAGGACATCATTAAAACTGCAAAGTGTTTAGCCTACATATATTTATGTAAAACACAACATTGTGCTTTTGTCAAACTGTAACCTACAACTGTCACCCAGCCAAAATCACACACACATTGTAGACGAGATGTATGAGCATAAGCTCGCATAATTTTTTCTCTTCGCCCGCCATTGAATTCAAATCTTCTTCTGTAAACATAATATACTTGAATGAATGTACAATACTTGCAATGTCGCCCCCGCCGACAACACATAGTATTGCATGCATCGGCGCGTCGCGTATCAAAAACTAGGACGACACATTTGGCTACGCATCGATGCATAATGGCGGCCGAAGCGTAGCGACGCGTAGCTTTGTGGACGCATATGCGTACCGATGCGTTAACTATGTAACGGCCCTTAGACTAGATGAATTGGTAGCTCTTATCAGAAACTACCCCGTTTTGTTTTCTGACACCCCATCGCAAACCCACTTAATTGAGCATGACATAGACATCGGAGATGCTAAGCCTATCAAACAGAGATTTTATTGTGTATCTGAGGAGAAGAGACTGCAATTGGAAACAGAGGTGCAGTATATTTTGGACAATGGTATTGCTGAGCCATGTTGTTCAAATTGGGCTTCACCCTGTCTTCTGGTCAAAAAGTCTGTTTCCACTTTCAGACACTGCACTGATTATAGAAAAGTAAACAATGTTACTAAAGCAGACTGTTTTATGGTGTGTCCTTTAATCCTTACACCTTCTACCTATTCATTTATTATTCTCAGGTAGGTAAGGAAAGTCGAACCTGGACAATACTATAAGTATTCAAAAGATACTTACAAACTGTTCAGCAGACTTCCCTGTGGTCAGTTCCTGCTTAAGGCTTTTCAATTACCACTCTGGTAGACAATATCTTGCCAATAATATAATATAATTTTATTAAAGTTAACAAAAGTTATATAAAAGTGCAATAGTAAAGTTACAATAATAAGTTTCAATTAAGGTACAATCAGCTGGTATCAGGCGTCGAGGGACACTGCGCTATTCAGTATCTGTCAATTCAGTCTTTCTCTCAGTCTTTTATACGCAGACAGCCCAATGCAGGTTCCAGACTCTCTTCTGACGTCATCAAATGGAGTTCTGCCAACTCCTTCACCACAGCCCTCAGTTGCTTTTGGCGTATCCTTTCATAGCGCCTCCGTCTTCTCTTTCTCTTCTTTCTCCTCTTAATCGTCTGTAACATATACCTTAACTAATACATTTTCCATTTATCATAAAAACTATTTCTTATCCATAAGTGCTTTCTACTCTAAATCAGTCAATACATACATTTCATGCAAGTAAGTAGTTTTCTTAATAGTAATAATCACACCATACATTTTCTGCTCAGCATTAATAATTGGGTTACATATATCTACTTAAGCAAAGGCATTATTATTACTTAGGTTATATCTTTTTAAAGCAAATCAAGCATTAATCAAGGCAGTATAATTGCAAAATCGTCATCTCCATTAACACCCACTGCTTGCAATTTATGCTGTCTTGATTTCATCCTAACATCTTCAAGCTAAGGTATGGTTCAGCATAATCTTTAAACTTGTTATATTTTGCATGAAGCATATACACAGTGCCATCATTCATCAGTAAGTTGGTATGAAACACATCCATATAGTTTTCAATCCAAATTCGATCATTTTTCCGTTTCATTTGCACTTTATTAATCACCTCTCCATTGACAGCATTACCAGGGGGCCAAATCTTTGTGCTCTGCTTGACAATAGCAAGATACCGGCCAAATCTTCTTCTCAAAAGTCGTCCGTTTGTAACCTCATGTACACAGAGACGCCCATCAGACGCATTAGACGCCCCAAAAGGTCCTCACACAGAAACGTACGGCTCCTCCCCTCCCTCTGGCAATCTTTACAGAAGCCAAGACAAGGGTTCTGACACTCCAGGCATACCTGCCGTGCGCGAGCCGCTTGTTTGATATTCAGCCCCCTGGGACGTGAGGGTGGGCTGGTCTGAGTTTGTTTGGAATGCATTTGCTGAGTCGGAGTTAAATCCTCCTTCTCCAGGAATTCCACAAATTTCTCCGCCTAAGACAAAAAGCAGTTCATCAGACTTGACCACTTTTACAACTTCAGCTGTGAATTTATTATGCAAGCAGTGCACAACAATCTGATCCCCCATCCTCCACACTTTGTGTGCATCAAAATCATTAAACCAATCTTTTCGATCAAAAGATTTTAAGTTCTTTTTAATTTTTTCCAGAATGTCTACATGCAATCCAGTCACCAATTCATAAGATTCGACATTATATTCTGCCTCATCATAGTCATTTACCCACATAATGAATGCATTCTTGAAGAAACATTCCTGGCATAAATCCCCCATTACAAAGTTCACTCTACAGTCCGTCAGTAATTGACGACATATCATTAGGCATGTGCCGGTATCAAATTTTCATGCTGCGATTAATTGATTGAGCTTTTATCACGGTATACGGTATTATCACAATATTTTAATTGCTCAAGAGAAATGGATGGATTGGGAGGGGATGTAGAAAAAAAAAAATTGCATCACAATAGGTGTAATTGTGATTGTCAAAACATTTGGTAACTAAACAGAATTTTACACAATTTTCATGATTTCGATTCAATTCTTGGGATTTGATTCCAATCTTGATTCAATATTGACTCTTTGGATAAATATTAGGTAGGCTACAGTAGATAAGCCTACATGTTAATTTTTCTCAAGAAAAAATAGGCTATATCTCACATAATGCTGTAAACATACAGAGAGCCCTGTCAGCTGGTATTATTAAAGGTTAAAAATTAACAAATTAAATTTAATATAATTTGGTTTTCATTATAATAACAATTATGACACAAGTAAAAATATAATACAAATGTAATATAGTGCACATATTTAGCAAAATATTTATTTATTTTTTATTTATTTTTTTATCCTTTATTTAACCAGGAGAAGCCCATTGAGATTAAAAATCTCTTTTGCAAGGGAGACCTGGCCAAGATAGGCAGCTGAATTACATCACATCATTACATACGTACAAAGACACACAAAAAACATGAAAATAAAGACAAATAAATTCATAGAAACAGTTTGAAAGCCAATTATACACTTACAATGAAATCTCAATTAAAAACATTGACATGTGAGGGAGTCCAACTCAAAACATCTCATTCTTAACTTAAAAACACTCAAAGGAATCAATTTACTAAGTTTTAAGTTGTTCTGCAGCAAATTCCATGTAAAGGGAGCAGAATAAACAAAGGCCTTTTTACCCAGCTCAGTACTGACATGTGGGACAGAAAGCAAGACAACAGCCTGAGAACGGAGAGAGTAATGACCAGCACTTTTTTTCATAAGAAGTGAACATAAATAGGATGGAAGCACACCAAGAATAGCCTTATATATAAATGTGTACCAATGACAAAGCCTCCGTGTGGCCAGAGCAGACCACCCTACACGAGAGTACAGCTCACAGTGGTGGCTGCGAGCTTTACAATTAGTAATAAATCTCAGCGATGCATGATAGGCTGCGTCAATCATATTAAGGCATTGAGCAGATGAATGCATATATAATATATCACCATAGTCCAGCACACATAAAAAAGTGGATGCCACTAACCGTTTTTTAACATTAAAAGAAAAGCACAGCTTATTTCGAAAGTAAAAACCCAATTTTAGCCTCAACTTTCTCACTAGACAGTGAACATGAGGCTTAAATGATAGGCAATCATCAATAACAATACCAAGATACTTATAAGTTGTAACAGTCTGTATTTCACGTCCGTCAAGAGTAATCACTGAGGGAACATTCAGTGGTCTATTCCAAGGGCCCGTGAAGAGCATACATTTGGTTTTGTCTGCATTGAGCACAAGTTTCAGCTGTAGCAAAGTGTTTTGGACCACAGTGAAGGCATTCTGTAAATGTGCAATGGCTTGTTTAAGAGAGGGTGTACAGCAGTAAATAACTGTCATCTGCATAAAAATTAAAGTTTGCATCAGACACATGCCGATTAAGGTTATTTATATAAATAGTAAATAACAGAGGGCCTAACACAGAGCCTTGTGGAACCCCTTTAAGGATTGGTAAAATACCAGATTGAACACCATCATACTTAATGTACTGGGTTCTGTCACTAAGATAGTCTGAGAACCAAGAGACAGTATTCTCTGAAAACCCTGAATTAAGAAGCCTAATCTTTAAAACATCATGATCAACCGTGTCAAAAGCTTTTGACAAATCAATAAAAAGTGATGCACAGTGCTGCTTCTTGTCACGAGCAACAGAGATGTCATTTATCACCTTCATTGCAGCTGTGATGGTACTATGTTTTTTTCTAAAACCTGACTGAACTGGGGATAAAATGTCCTGTACATGCAAGAAGTCTTTCATCTGATCACTCACCAGGGATTCAAGCGTTTTGGCCAAAACAGACAAATTAGAAATTGGCCTGTAATTATTTAAATTTGACGGGTCACCCCCTTTCAATAATGGACAAACAAATGCAGATTTCCATATTTTGGGAATAGTGTTGCTCTCTAAAGTAAGATTAAAAAGGTACGTTAGAGGCTGTGCTACACAATCAGCAGCTATTTTTAAGAAGTAGGGCTCTATAAGATCAGGTCCTGGAGGTTTTTCAGGAGCCAGCCCTTTTAGGGCTTTTTGAACGTCAGCCACTGAGAATGGAGTGAGATTGAAGACACTTGTAGAGACTGGTACATCTCTACAAGGTGTCACAGTATAAGGACAAGCAGTGTCAAACAAAGAACCAGACTGAATAAAATGCTCATTAAAATGGTTCAATATCTCCAGCTTGTCATGAACTACTACAGACTCTTTCATAATAAAAGAAGGAACATTAATACTATCTTTGTTTAGAGAAAGTAATTTTATAGCCTTCCAAAATTTTCTGGGATCATTTAAGGTGTTAGTAGTGGCTGACAGATAAAAGTCAGATTTTGCTTTCTTAATAAAAGAAGAACATTTATTTCTGAACTGCCTAAAAACAAGCCAATCAGACGAAGAGCCCGTTTTTCTTGCTTTGGCCCAAGCTAAATTGCGGTCATGAAGAATATCTCCAAGCTCAGAGGAAAACCAGGGATTGTCCCGCCCCTTAACTCTGAATCTCTTTAGTGGGGCGTGTCTATTTATTACTTGCAAAAAACTATCCCGGAAAAAGATCCAGGCTGACTCCACATCGGGAATCAGCTCTATTCTACTCCAATCACAATTAAACAAATCATGGCAAAAGCCCTGTTCATTAAAATTTTTGAGATTCCTCTTACATATTACGCGAGGTTTACATTTAGGCATCTTAGTATTCCTTACAGCAGCAACAACACAGTGGTCACTTAGGTCATTGCAAAAAACACCAACAGCAGAAAATTTGTGCGGGACATTAGTCAAAATTAAATCAATTAAGGTGGATTTCTCATGGCACTTAAGATTTAAACGAGTGGGAGAATTGATTAACTGTGTAAAATTGACAGAATCACAAAATGACTTAAATTCATCTGAACAAGGTTTCAGCCAGTCCCAGTTTAGATCACCTGCTAAAATAATTTCAGAGTAGTCCAATCTGGATAAGAGTTGAATAAGAGTCTGCAATGCAGTACTCAGGGCAGAAGGAGGCCTATAACACCCAACAACAGTAACATAAAGGCCCTTGGCCAACTCCACCTTCACTGCCAAAAATTCCAGCTGCTTACCGATTGATTCTGAATAGACTAACTCCACATTAAATTTAGATTTGACATAAATAGCAACCCCACCACCCTTCCTTGGTCTGTCAGCACGAAACACGTTATAACCACCCATTCCAATATCCATATCAGTGATTGATTTTGTCAGCCAGGTTTCAGATAGCACAACAATATCTGCATCTGTTAAATTCACCCAAATTCTAAGCAGATCCATTTTGGGTAACAAACTGCGAACATTAAGGTGAATTACACTCAAACCAGACATGGATTTCACATCAGATGGCAATGCTCAGGGCCTGGATTTGGCTGCACATTGCCAGATAAAAGCAGCAATAAAAATATTAACCATCTCTGTTTACCATCAGTATATGAAGAATCTGTAGAGTTTTTAAAATGAGAGTCCCAGTAATGTCTGCCATCAAATGCAAAATAGTCATTTAAAATCAAAAGATTTTTAAGCTGAAGAATATCTCTGGGTAGAAACCAGGCTAAATTTAAGTCCTCTGCCAACTCTTTTGGCATTTGAGGGGAATGCACAAAGGCTGAACAGTTGAATCCATAGGCTATGTCCAAAGAGCCACAAATGTTGTAAGATGTACTCACCCAGTATAAATCACTTGATCTTAGATTCTGCACAAACAATGAACAAAGCAACATTAAGAGAAGAGCCATGTTAGCATAAGATGTTAGCAAAACCAGGAGGAGCTGACAGGGCCTCAGGATCCACGCAGAGCCTGGAGATGTTAGCTGGGCTGCTAGGACCTAGAGAAGCTAGCAGAACCTCAAGATCCAAGTAAAGCCTGGAAAGGCTAGCAGGGCCTCAGGATCCAAACAGAGCCTAGAGACGGTAGCTGGGCTGCTAGGGCCTGGAGCCTAGAGATGGTAGCTGGGCTGCTAGGGCCTGGAGAGGCTAACAGAGCCTCAGGATCCAAATAAAGCCTGAAGATGGAAACTGGGCTGCTAGGGCCTGGAGCCTAGAGATGATAGCTGGGCTGGAGCTGGGCTAGAGAAGGAAGATGGTAGCTAGGCTGCTAGGGCCTGGAGCCTAGAGATGGTAGCTGGGCTGCTAAGGCCTGGAGAGGCTAACAGGGCCTCAAGATCCAAGTAGAGCCTGGAGATGGAAGCTGGGCTGCTAGGGCCTGGAGAGGCTAGGAGGGCCTCAGTATCCAAGCAGAGCCTGGAGATGGTAGCTGGGCTGCTAGGGCCTGGAGCCTAGAGATGGTAGCTGGACTGCTAGGGCCTAGAGAGGCTAACAGGGCCTCAGGATCCAAGTAGAGCCTGGAGATGGAAGCTTTTCTGCAGCAAAGTAGTCCATAATCCAATAAAAAATTATTTCATCTAAAAACCAAAGAGCTCAATCATAGAATCTGCTAAAAATTTTACTCCATATATGAGCATAAAAGCAAACAAATGAGTATAGATAAGAGGACAAACACACATCAGACCATACATGCCGCCAACTTGGATTTGGTCCCATTTGAAAGTCCCATTAAGAATAAGGCTTATGCCAAAATACTCCTCTCTATAGCTATTTTTTTCTAGTCAACTAACATGTTGGTCATTAAATGGCTTTCCTGAGGTAAATGTAACGTTCTGTGACATAATTGTTCATCTGCAGTTTTATTGACCTCTTTTCGTGGTTGAAAAACACTGATTGATCGATATTATGTATGAGGCATAAATACCTTTCGGTAAGTTGTACTGTATCTTTAAATAAAAAGTAACAGATGATCGATTTACGTAAACTGATGCGCTACAGCGATCTGTCACGTCACATTTACAATCGCCAAAACGGTATTTATTGTCTGAATTTCATAATAAAATGGACAGAACCTGATAGCTGAGAATTTTTTTCATATCAAAAGTAACCTGCCGGGTGTCAGTGTCCTCTTTGCTCCGTGATTTTTCTCTGCGTGAGAAAATGGATGTGTGGCGCGAGAGCGTGTGAAAAGTGTAAATTGCGTGACTCTCACGCTGAATGCGTACATTTGGCAGCCCTGCTTTTAGAAGGGGGATAAATCTTTTATTTTACTGTCTATGGATAAATCGACGTCAGCGTTCCTCCTTCCGCCATGCTTCTTCTCCTTGTGAGGATTGTTTACATTAGACTAGAGTGCGCACTGCGCCGCATGCACACAGTGCTGTATGTGGGGATTGTTTACATCAGAGTGCGCACGTGTTCCGCGCATCATACACGCAGTATTTGTTTAAGCGGTTGATGGAAAATAAGCTTATGCGCGTTCTATAAATATAAATTCTGATCTTTTATTTTTCACAGTATTTTGAAGTGTCCGCAATAACAATATCGTGCATATTCATTACCGCGATTTATCGCATTACCGAATACCGGCACATGTCTACATTTCATACAATTGTCTTGTCCAATAACAATCCAATAGTTAAACTTTCTTGTCAATAATTCTCCACCTGGGGCTCTTCTTAGTTCCTATAGGAGCATCAAAAAGTTTTAACCAAATTGTGTTCCTTTTTATCCATTCTTAATTTACTCAAAGTTGCATACCATATTTAGTTTCCATAATAAATTATGCATACATTATTAGAACTAATAACCCACATAAATGAAGTTCAAAAATAAAAAAAATATAAAAAAACTTTAAAACATACATAAGTATATAACCCCCCTTTTTTTTTTTTTTTTTTTTTCTTATGTCTTATTATATATTCACTGTAATAAGAAAAACAATGTTTTACCAGAATTTCCCAAAGGTTGTCATTGGGCCTTGCCATATCATCAGTGCTGGTAGAAGCATTCTTGCTGCTAGCCATGGTCTCGTGGAACAGTTCACTCTTAGTGGCAATCGATTCAAATGAGCCATCTATCAAATGTAAAGTCTTATAACTTCACCCCCCTTCTCAGAGAAGTGCTACGTTCGGTCAAGGTTTTTCGATGCATCTCGTTTTCAATGAGTACTTGTCCGTCCTCTTTATCAGTCCCAAACACCTGCATGATACCGTTAACAGTTGTAAAACAAAGGCCTTTTAACAAACCTCTGAGGAGGCCTCCCAGGCCTGTTAGTTCCAACAAAATCAAAATCCCAATGAAAGCTCCTATTATAAACCCTCTGGGGTCTGAGGTGTTTTTGGGGTCCTTGAGATGTTCTGACATGCCCTGACATTTGTGTTTTTTTCAGTTGCTTATAAACATATTAATGGCAAAGGTGTAATTACACTCTATTTAGCACAAACAGGGTAAACATAATATGTGAGCAACATGTATGTACATGTTTTCATTTTTGAGAGAATAATGTTTATGCATGGTTATTGAAAAAACTAAAAATGAAAGTTTCTGAAGTAAGGCCACAAAACACATACTAAATATGTTTCAACAAGACCAAGAGTTTTTTTCTCCAAAATGATGTGAAAATCATCCTGCCTAATCATTCACATAAAACAATACATTGATTTAAATTTTGTGAAACACTTTTAGTTTGGAAAGGCAATATGCTGATGGGCGTAAACGATCCAACACCATCATGAATATTTAGTGGTTCACACCTGAGAAGTTCACACCCATAATGAGCCTTTCATTCAGGTGTGTCACTGAGCCACAGGAAAGAATGCAAGGACTATATATATATATATATATATATATATATATATATATATATATACACACATATACATATATATATATATATATATATATATATATATATATATATATATATATATATATATATATAATTGGTTCACAGTTGGAAACACAGTTGTTGTTTTTTTTTTTCACAAATTGTGCTTGCAAATTGTATAATATCCAAGGTAAACATTTCTAGTAATTGTGCAGTTAATTCTCATGCTGTATTTTCAGAAGGTTTTGGAATATATTCTCTTCCCAAATGTGTCACTAATAAAACACAATAAAAAATTATTTAAAGAGAAGGCTTATATTGACCTTTTAAGTTTTTGTTTACATCTATCCTTGTATATATTTTATCTATTTTATTAAAAAGGTTATACAATAACAACAATTAAAATTTTAACAATATTTCCAGTGTAATCTTTCTTTGTAAAAATCAAGCGTAGCGTTAGTTCTGGCAGGTCACGTTAGTCAAGCTCGCATCAGCTGACCCTCAGCTGATCCACATCTACCTATAGGAATACGACACCTTTCACCATATACATATATAAGCTCCTTCAGTATTATCAGCAGCTATCGCGTTTCTCAGGAGCTAATTACCCTCCTCCATCCTCAGCTCCTCCTCTCGCCCAGTCAGGATTTGACATTCTGATTCCCCTTTAATCAGATAATTATCGAATAATGTTGTACTTTAAAATCTTGAATTAAATATATTTGCAAATTTTCATGTTGGTTCTGTTCTGTTTACCCCAGGGGGTATTATTGCTGCTCTCCCTGCTCTTATCCATGCTAGGCTGCATGGATGCGCAGGGAGTTCTCGCCCAGAATGGAACCATACCGCCAATCCAAACTGTATGCTAATTGTCAATCATATTTGACGGTAGTGGTCCTGACAGAGATACATTTTATCATACGTATTTCAAAGTTAAAGATTCATTAGTTTGAATATCGCCTACATTGGAACAAACACTGTAACATCTTAGTTGATTATTTTTGACAAAACACACATATATATATATATATATATATATATATATATATATATATATATATATATATATATATATATATATATATTTAACACAAATTGGCAACATTATAAGCTTATTTGATGTGGCAGTATTTTACAGTAAAAACTTTATAATCTATCCGATTTTTGTAGTCGATTTTTACTCATCTTAGTATAGCAATAGAGTTTGCTAAAAGCTGTTCATTCATTCACACACACAAACGCGATTCATTTTGAAACAGTATTTGTGCCAGCTGTTGTAGCTACACAACAGCGCGCATCTGTGCATTCGTTCATTCACACGCAGAAACGCGATTCATATTTAAACAGTCTTTTTGCGTGTACAGACACTTGCGATTAGAACAAAGCATAGAACTGACCTATTCCTCAGCTGGATCTGTTGCTCCTCGAAATGAAACTTCCAGAACTTCTGAAGTAAATTTTCCAGGATTATTATCAAGATAGTATTATTCTTCACAGCGTTGTAAAGTACATGAGTCTGAAAGTGAACTCGCAGTGTGTGTTATCCAGCTGATGTGGGCGTTTCACAGGATTGCAGGATCGCCTCACATTTGCATTTGAATAGCGCGCGCTCTCCGTGGGCGGAGTCAAATTAAAACATAATGAGCTGAGATGAGAACGACTGACATCTCTCTCTTTTCATACATTTTACATAAACTGAGAATATTTGTTTTTTTATAAAAAATACTTCATTTAAAAGAAGAGAATTCAAGCTTCATGCCTGTGTGACTGTTTGACTGAGTATTCGCTGAGTTACAGTTCATTTTCGGACGCGTTTTAGAATGGACTTAACTGACAGAGAGAAGGCAGAACTCGCTTCGTGTTTATTTTTCTTTATTTGGTAAAAAGCACAACACTTTGTTTTTATTGTGAGTATACACAAAAAAAAAATACACACTTAATAGGATCGATTGATGTATGAAACTCCTATGGAAAATCAAAGTCAACAGAGTATTTTGAATCTCTTTTACACTGATAAAAAAAATAAGCGAGCTGGTATCGCTGGCGATACCGCCGACCCCAGGCGGTTAAAATGACATACCAATTATCAATTATCCACTGTATGGCCCAAAGGTGTTGCTAAGAACATTTTGTCCCAACTTTACAATGGTTTCAACTTTTTCTTTGTTTTTTTTTCCTGACTATTTTCCATCCTTGGATAACCTTACCACCTAAATGTTTCCAATCTTGTGTCGTCCACTGTCTGTATCCTGTATGTAAGTTAGTATATTGTAGTCTGGCAACTGTCCAGTACAATGGATATGGGGGCATACATTTCCCTCGATCTTCTTCTGCATAATTTTCTGTATTATCCATATATATGGGCTTATACAACGTGACTTCATAAGCCAACATCCTATTAATACCTTGATTAATATCCAATCTTCTAAGATTACTATCTAAAGACATATTTAAATAAGCCCATTCTGGATAAATAAAGGTTTTCCTTCCTGCAAAATAATAAACAGTACAATAATAAACTTCATACAGAATGCCACTGATATTGACTGACATTTTATAGTTGGGTTTTGGTATAGTCATAATATTGTGGTATTCTGGAATTTCTTTAGGAATAGCCCAAACTATTCTAGTATCATTTGCTTGAAATCTCATCCTTACTATAGGAAGTGGATAGTAAGCACCTAGCCAGGTATTTTTATATTTAATACCCATTCCATCGTGAGATTCTCTGTTGTTATTCTTAATTTTTTGAGCTTTAATGCTTTTCACCGTAATGCTCTTCAGGATATTCGTTAATGTGTCCCCAAATAAATCGGAATTGTATTATCATTTGATCAGTTTCAGTTCCATTGTCAGTAAGTACATTTTTCCACAAATCACTGTTTTTCCATCATTGCTATTCGTCAACCTTGCCACGTTTGACCTCTTGCGTTCCTCCAAAAAGCTAACCAGTGTTTATTTTTGTCTTTTTTTTGCCAAGACATTCCAGCTCGGGCCATATAATTGTCCCCACATTGCCATTTTTTAGATTTATGGTCACAAGGACAGATACTGGTAAGATATTCTTTTGCCCGTTCAACACAATCTTGGTCCTTAATCATTGTCTTATAAGCGTTTAACGCTCTCAATCTCCAAATTGTGTGTAACTGCCAATTATACTGAGTTCCATCACACATATTTAAGTCCTTTTCTGGGCAATCCTCCCAGAATTTATCTGTTATTATTAGGGCTGACTTTTAATAGTCGAGGGATTCGACGATTCGATTCGGAGAGGTCTGATTCAACTATGAACCTCATAGTCGAATGGGCGTCAGTTTGGTTTGAAATGTAATGGGGACAGAGACGCATTCGCATTTTCAGAAGGGCTGGGTACAAAAAAAATTTTTTCCGCTTTCGCGCAGGTCATGTTTTGAAGGACGATGTCCTGTAGCTAATGTAAATAAATAAAAATATATTCAAACATCTGCTTCACGTTTTCAGCAGGGCTGCGGAGCGGCTGTGGGTTGACTCCACACGGTTCTCATGGGCTTTATAAGTCCTAACGTGAAAAAAGCTTTACGTGGTTTAATGTACCTAAACAATGATTACCAAATTTCCCTCTCATATTGCTCCTCATAACCACTGAAAATGGTCAAAAAATCGAACCCAGAGTCCAATTATTATGGACGTTATCTGATATAAGCGTTTCTGCTTCACATTTTCAGCAGGGCAGCGGAGCGGCTGAGTTGACTCCACACGGTTCTCATGGGCGTGAAAAAGCTTTACGTAGTTTAATGTACCTAAACGATCACCAAATTTACCTCTCATATTGCTCCTCATAACCACTGAAAATGGTCAAAAAATCGAACCCAGAGTCCAATTATTATGGACGTTATCTGACATTAAGCGTTTCTGCTTCACATTTTCAGCAGGGCAGCGGAGCGGCTGTGAGTTGACTCCACACGGTTCTCATGGGCGTGAAAAAGCTTTACGTGGTTTAATGTACCAAAACAACGATCACCAAATTTCTCTCTCATATTGCTCCTCATGTTTCTGAAATGTTATGATATATGTGTGATATGTTTTGTTCATCTGGCTTTAAATGAATAAAAGGTAGCCTATTTTACACACCATGTTTTTCTTTTAGTTTTTTTAGCTCTTTTGTTTGAAATGGAAAAAATCTAGCTGCTTTAAAAAAAAAAAAAAAGGTTCGACTATCAGTCGACTACGGCAAAATCTAACGAATCTGATTCGACTATGAAAATCCTTAGTCGACAACAGCCCTAGTTATTATGCTAGCTTGGTACAGAGTTCTCAATCCTCTAGAATAAATACTAATTCCTTCAGTAGTTTCACCTAATCTAGTTGAAATATTAAACCAATTAATCCATGAAAATGGATCCCAAAATTTTTTCGTCGTTTCATACATTGTATACTTATTTCTAGTATAATATTTTTCCCAGTTTCTCTGGAATGCACGTTTGAGATCATACATCCCACGTTTTATACGTTGTGTCCCTCTATCCGTAGGAGCGAGCGGTGTTGGAATAATCTGAGTTTCTTTATTTGGCATAATAATGTCCTCTTGTTTATCCATGTAACAGCCAAATTTCTCTCCAGGTCCAATATAAATTATGTCCTGCAGGCGGTGCCAAACCCAAATTTTCTTTGTTTGTGTAATGTTAACCCTCTGGGGTCTGAGCTGTTTTCTGGGCCCTGGAGGTGTTCTGACATGCTCTGACATTTGTGCTTATTTCTGTTACTTGTGACAGCATGTGTGTAAAAGTTTGTTGTTTTGAGATAATGACATTTATGCGTGGTTTGTGAAAATACAAAAAAAAAAATCTCACTGAAATAAGGTCATGAAACCCAAACTGATTATTTCTTCACAAGACTTTTGAAAATTTTATGACGTAGCCTAGAATATTTGCTCTAAAACTATGTGAAAATCACCCTGACTGCTCATTCAGATAAGACAATAGATTAATTTAAAATTTTTACGACGTGTTTTGTGTGAAAAAGCTTTATGCGGGAGCTCATTAATATAAGCTTTTCACACCTGAGAAAGACAAAGACCCTCCCCAAACGGCCCTATTAGGAGCTATCAGGCCCTATCATTCTGAGCAACCTTGCACAAAGAATGAGGAGATTTAAAAAATAATGGCTTTTAGATTTTTTGGATTTATTTACAACACAACATAATCCAAAGATACACAACAAATGACAAAAAAGCACTCATTGAAAACAATTATCCAAAGACAGAGACATTTGTGTCATTCCTAAAAACATTGTACATACCTTTCATTTCCAAGGTGTTTGATTTTCACTTTACCATGTTCATGTACAGAGACTCATGTGAATGTTGAAGCCAGCAGGACTCAGCATTTGGGCCCTGAAAGAAAAAAAAGTGAACATACTGATATCAAGAGAAAGGCCTGAACGATTTTGGGAATAAATTTTAGATTTTTCTGGTTAAAATTGCTTTTTAAAATTCACAGAATACACACACACACACACACACACACACACACACACACACACACACACACACACATAAATGTTTCCAACAATATATAATATAATGAACACCAGGTTTGTTGTGCCTTGTAGGCATAGGCTATGCGCAGTGCTGCATAAAATAATAATAACAATAACCTATAGCAGCCTATAAATCTTCCAAAATATTTCAATAACAACTAAGCTAGAGAAAAAATATATTGATTATCATGTTACTTCAAATGTTTCCATTCGTTATGATGATATGAAATGAGATAATAGTAAAAACATGAAGCCGTTTGGTGCTTTTCAAACGCGATCGCGATCCAAAATGTGATACATTCAAACGCGATCGCGCTCAAATATAAAACATTATGGTTACCATATACATATATACATTTGAGCAGATATCCACAAACACAGTAACAGTAAACACGGGTCTAAATATTATAAAATTCACCATATATCTAGCAACAGTTCAACTGCAATGTGAAATTTATGCAACAATAACAAACTAATATGTAAGAATTTCTTACCTTACATCTTTCTTGTCTTCAAATCGCGTTCTTCTTCTTCTGAGGTAAATCCAATGTAAGCTCAGGCGCGTCTTCCAAACTCGACGAAAAGCAGAGACTTGTGAAGTGTATTTGTTTGCAGTTTGAATCCGATCATTTAAAAGTACACACTTAAATGTTTATAAAGGTATATGGCTCATAAATGTGTGACAAGTATTCGCTGAGTTTTGTTTCAGTTTATAGACGTGCTCAAGAAAAAAAAGTTCACTGCTACGGAGAGGCAGAACGCACACCCTGTTTATTTTCTTTATTTTACAAAAGCACAATGTTTTGATTTGATTGTAAGTGGACACATACAAAAGTAAAAATATCACAGATTCTTTTTTTATATTTCTTTTTTCTGTATGAACATAAATGATGGAGTAATTTAAGTTTATAGTGCTACAATGTGAAGAAAATCCAGCAAAACGCGCCAGCGCGTTTGCCGACCTCAGAGGGTTAAATGGGCTTGACCTTATTCTACATTTCACTAAGGTGTCTTTCCCCACTGTATAATTTTTTACTATTTCCTCACATTGGCTACATTCTTCCAATGTTTTACGCTCACATGGGCCTGAAAAGAATTTAGTCACTATTGTACAGTTCGAAACTTCTTTAACAGTAATCTCATCAACCACAAACAATTTTGTAGTGAAATCAATTTTCGGCCAAATCCCTGTTAAAATTACAACCCCTGTTGCTAATAATACCGTCAGACAGGGTCTTGGTAAACAGGGTTTCCGCCAGCGTTGTATTCTCCTGGTCCATTTCTATCTCTTATCTCCGTCTTGTAATTGCATCATTCCTGAGAGAAAAATAAAAACAAAACATAATAAGAGCAAAAATAATTTAAACCACCCTCCTTTCGAACCTCTTGTCAATCTATTAAATATTTAATCTTGTGCCAGTTCAATATCGACAGCACATGCGAGAATTTGTGGTTTGGATGTTGTGGTCATATTTAATACTAAAGTTTAACTTTAAACATTAGCGTCAGTCTGTGCCCAGGCAAATCTGCTGTTTCACCCTCCATTATTGGCCTGTTGCCAGGAGATAAGACAGCTGCCTGCTGGCTGTTCTGTCTCCAGAATGCAATCGGGACACACAGAACTCTGCTTCTTTTCAATATTATCTTATTTGGACATCTTTCTTCATCCAATTGTCCAAATTGGCAACGCATATAGCTATTCGTTTCGTCGCATTCTCCACGTCTCGGAAAATCGATTCTTGGTGCCATTATTTGCTCTCCTATATTACTTTCTAATAGCGTTTTAGCAATGGTGCCTACGGACCAGATAATTCCAGTCCCGTTATCTGGCTGGAATGTTCTGCCCTTATCGTCAAAGCAAGTTTTCAAACTCCCTAGCTCCGGTCCCAGGGCTCTGGGATCAATTAGGAGCCATTTGCTTTGAATGTCATCCATATTTTTCTTAATACGATATGACCATAAATAATCGACGCCTGAATTTCCCAGCTGTTGTTGATAATTCGTATTATCAACGTTCAATCCTGCACCTTCTATTTTGCCTTTACTAGATAAATCGCAAAATGTCTCATTCCAAGACCAAATTCTATGTCTGCTATATACCAGCAACCTTCTGTTTGTAATATCGTCAAGACATATCTGGCATTTAATCCACTTATTCCCTGTCCACAAACAATCACAAACGGTTTGCCTTACTCCAAGCCGCTGTGTCATTATTACTTCAATTTTAGGGAAACTAATTCTACATTCTTGGCAGAGAACACACAAAGCTGCTTTTATTCTTCCAGGAGTTTTGTAATACTGGTCTTTCGGTATTTTTGGCATAGTTTGAGGTTTACTATTTTTTAATTCCTTTCTGGATTTGGGCTTGCTTATCGCTGGCCCCTCCCACCACAGGTATTCTCCAAAACTTCCGCAAATAACACACATTTCTCCAGAATATGCTTTATCACATTTTATTTATTATTTATTTTATTATGTTCTTCCATAAATTCATCCAACCTATCGTGGTTGCAATTGGCACGGATCCAGCGTTTAATAATCCCTATCGATCTCTCCGCACTTCCGTTTTACTGTGGGCAGTATCTGACAGATTTTATTAAAATGATATTTTTTTCAGTTACAAAATCTTCAAACTGTTTCCCTACAAAATATGTGCCATTGTCAACCCGGATTTTTTGTGGATGGCCCCACGCTACCATTAATTAATTGACAGCTGTAACAATTGCATTTGTTTTTGTATCTTTTAAAGTTTTTCCCCAAATTCGGCCTGTGAAACCATCTACTGCCACTAATATGTATTTATTACCAGCCTTTGACCTCGGGATTAACGGTCCCACGATGTCCAAAGACCATTCCTGGTTGACACTGTCTGGTGTAATGGATCCAAAGTCACTTCGTATTGTTTTATTATAGCATACATTGTTCACAATTTAACCTAATATTTCTATATTTCTGTCTCCAGTTAGAAATATGTATTTTATTATCTGTCAGAACTCTGCCAACTAAATGTACACTTGGGTGCTTAATTTGGTCATGTATTATCTGCATTACGTTTTCTTCTGTTTCTTTAATCAACACTATCTGTCTCATGTGCGCTAATTTGTCAACTTCGTTATTTCCTATGGCTTAGCACAGTCTGCCTTGGAATGTCCTGGTTGATGTATCACTGTATGGTCAAAATCACCAATTATTTTGTGAATGTCTTGCCATAATGTTGCGTGTTCAATTTGCTTACCTTTTGATTTGGTATAACCGTTCTCTTTCCAGATATGCAAATTGTCATTAATTCCTGTCGCAACATAATTGCTATCTGTAACTATTATGGCCTGTAAAATTTCAAGTTTTTTGAGTGTTTTCAAAGCCTGGAACACTGCCATGAGCTCCGCGTACTGGGCTGTGCCTTGCACAACTCCTTTTCCTGTATCTATGACCTTGTTGCTTTGTTTCAGAATGAAAGCCCAGTGAGCTTCTTCGTCTGCAGCCATTTTTGAGCCATCTGTGAAGACAACTGTATTTTTATAGAGATCTAATTTCTTTTTCTGGCATTTTTAAGTTCCTTTTGTCTAATTATTAAATCTGGATCTAGTAACATATTTTCCCATCTTTGCCATCGGCTGTTGAGCGCACGGGCGTCTTTAACTTTGTTTTTGGAGAGATGAGCCAATACTGCTGTTTTTGTGTTAACAAATATTTTCTGGCCCCTCGCCAGGCCTTTCAGCTCGGAATAATGTTTGCTGAGTGCTGCAAGCTGCTTTTCTTCACAAGTGAATTTAAGTTCTGGATTTTCCCAGTTTCCACTCATAATTCTAACAGGTATGTTTCCTTTTTCATTTCTTACTATTAATTGGTACCCTATTTCATCTGTTTCCAAATCAGCTTCTAAATTTTTCCTCATCGTTTCTTCCTTCCAGCTCTCCTGAGTTTAATATAGCTGTTTTTATTTCTGTTAACGCTTCTTCAGCTTTTTCGGTCCATTTCAACCGTCCACCTTTTATAGTCGCATATATAGGTTTAGACATCTGGCTAAAGCGAGGGATTAAGTCTCTGATATAACCCAGTAACCTCATTGTTTGCTGGACCTGTCTAACTGTTTTGGGGGTCTCAAGTTGGTTTACTCTGTCTTTCATGGACTGAGTAACACCTCTGTTTCCCGCTGAAATCCAAAATCACAAATATTCGACCATGTCAGTCATTAATTGTGTCTTTTTTATATTTATTTTCAAACCTACCTCCGCATGTCGTTTCAACACTTCTGTTACAAGTTTTACGTGTTCTCGTTCTCCATTTGACACTAGTAATATATCATCAGTATAAAGTTCAACGTCTAAATCTTTCAGAATTTCGGTCATTGTCGCTTGAAAAATTATTGGTGCATTCAGATAACCTTGCGGAAGATGTCGGTATATATAGTGTTTATTGTTTACAGCAGTTTAAAAGCAGTCTTTTCCTGACTTTCTTCGGCCAGCGGGATCGCATAAAATCCGTTGGCTAAATCAATTTTCGAATAAAATCGTCCATCACGTATTTTTTCGACTGTATCTCGCGCATTGATCAAATAACGTTTATCCAGTCGTGTTAAACGATTCAAAGCCTTAAAGTTTGTAAGAAATCTAAATGTCCCGTCTGGTTTCGAAGCTAACTGGATCGGCGCGTTAGTTATAGGTCCTTTAACTTGCTTTATAACTCCCTGTTCTTCGAGCTCGTGTATGGTTAAATTTAATTCTGCCATCCCTTTTTTAATAATTGGGTATTGCCGTTGTGGTTTATGAATTCCACCCTCAATAACATGTGCAAATCTATCATCTACTTTGCCACAGTCATTTTTGCTCCGTCCGTACGGAGTTTTACGTAGCTCTGTCATTAACTGCTCCTTAGCCCACTGTGAACCTTTTATTTCATTCTCAGTTCTTTTTAATTCTTGCTCATAATTAACCGGTTTTAATCTTAAAACCTTTTTCAGATCTTTTGCTGCTAATACATTTTCAGAACCTTCAATCATAGTAATTCCATATCTTTCACCTGTTTTTTCTGTTTTAATATGTCCGTCATATATTTGTACATTTATCGTATCATTTGTATCTAAAGGCTCAGTTGAAACAGAAATTTCTGCTCCGGTGTCAACAATATACTTTGTTCCCTGAATATCAAATGTATAAATTTTCATTTTCTTCTTTAACTCTTGGGTCACACAGTTTCTGTTTCAACTGGCCAGCTAACTTTCATTCTGTATCAGAGTTGACTCCTTCTTCTTAGTTTTGCATGTTTCCTCGTTGTTTATTTGAGATTGTTTTTCTGCCTTTTTAATTACCTTAGTCCTCCTAATCTTTTTTATGTTTTGATTTCTGTTCTTACGGTCTTCAATTATTTTAGTTCGTTCTGCGGGGGTCATATCTTCCCAATTTTCTGCTGGAATGAAGCCTGACTTCTGTGGGAGTTTCCTCCCCCCCTGTGCATACTGCATTCCTTTCTTCGCTGCCTGAGACATCTGTCTGTTTCCAGCGAACTTGTTAACTTTCCTAGTTTCACTGTGATATCTTGCGTCATATTTTTTAAATCCTTCTGGCTTTTGGAATTTATTGTAGTTAAATCTCTCTTTAAACTGTGGCCCTTGAACTTGTTTATTTTGCGATGTAATTTTCCTCTTTGTTTTCACATGTCTTGTACCAAGATCATACTCAGCTAGTTTCTCTTCAATTTTGTCTCTGGTTGCATTATTAAGTAGTGTAACTAAATTACATCCACCTGGGATTCTCCTTCCCACATGCCTCAGCAACGGAACTTTGTCGGCCTTAGGAATTTCCTGTTCAATAGATAGCCAAATTCTTAATAAGGGAATCTGCTCTTTTTGGGCATTAATGAGGGTTTTAGTCCATTCTTTAATTTAATCTTCTATGCCTGTCAAATTCCTTATCTTTCCCAATGCCTCAGAGGATATTGGGTGGCCCATACAGGTTTGCACCAGTCTCGTAGCAGCATCACGACCCAGCTGTGCATTTTCAGCCGCTTTCATTATTCCCTCTGCATACACACTTTGATCTTCGTGCTGTTTCTTATTTCCTACTTGCTTCCTAACCGCTTCTGTCAATTGTAAATCTAGCAGTTTCGCATGTACACTATTCCGGTTTTCTTCATTTTCTTGTGGAGTTGCAACTTCTAATTGTCGATGAGAAGTTGTAAATCCAGGAGTTTCCGGCCGAATCCTGAATGTTTTTCTTTGCTTTGTGACCTGTCTATCCTGGTCCTCCTTAATTCTGTCCTTCAGTCCTATTGTTTCCGTACATTTTAATGTTTCTATTTCTTTTTTCAGACTTTTAATATCTGATTTTAATGAACAAACTACTTTTTCCAGCTCTTTAACTATTTTTCTATAATAGTCAAGTCAAGTCATCTTCATTTATATAGCGCTTTTAACAATGTAGATTGTCTCAAAGCAGCTTTACAGAGATAAGCGTATAATTTAAGGTAACAGAGATTGTTTCGGCTTTACAGCAGAGTTAAGTTATTTCCATCTAAAGTTAGTTTTAATTGATTTGGTTCCGTCGCAATGATCATTTGTTATTAAATTAGGGGCCGCTAAGACGACACCATTCTCTCTACACAGACTTTAAACGCGAACCTGTGAGAAACGCTGATGGCGTTCACATGCGCATTTAGAATGGGTTCTATAGTTATGTGCGTTAGAATATACGCAGGTTTGGAATTCCCTACAAGCCAAGCCTAAACAAAATACTTGTCTTTCCTTATAAATTTTGATAAGGAATTTTATTTTATTTGTTGCTTTGGGGTAGGACCGCAAGACGAATTTTCCCGACAACGCCTTATCTGTAGAGTGGTAGTGGGATCCTCCATAGGGAGAGACTAGTTGGCACTTCAGCACTGCGTTGTCATCGGTCCAGGTGAAGGTCCTTCGTCAGATCTGGATACGGCCTGGATCCGGCAGGCTGCAGGAAAAACCTTGGGATAAACACAGACACTAAAATTAGCGTAGATGCCATTCTTCTCATGATGTAACGAGTACATCAGGATTTTTGGGAAGTGTTCCCGGTTCCGGCTGACCTAATCTATGCAGCATAACATTAAATTATAGAAGTCTATAATGTATTATGTGAAAGCTAGGTCAAAGAGATGTGTCTTTAATCTGGCTTTGAACTGACAGAGTGTGTCTGCTTCCCGGACAATGGTAGGAAGACTGTTCCAGAGTTTTGGTGCTAAATAGGAAAAGGATCTACCGCCAGCAGTGGATTTTGATATTCTAGGTATAATCAACTGGCCGGAATTTTGAGATCGTAATAGACGTGACGGACTATAATGCGTTAAGAGCTCGCTCAAGTACTGCGGAGCTAAACCATTCAGTGCTTTGTAAGTAATCAGCAATATTTTAAAATTTATGCGATGTTTAATAGGGAGCCAGTGCAGTTTTGACAGAACTGGGCTAATATGGTCATACTTCCTGGTTCTGGTAAGAACTCGAGCTGCTGCGTTTTGGACCAGCTGTAGTTTGTTTATTAAGCGTGCAGGGCAACCACCCAGTAGAGCATTACAATAATCTAGCCTTGAGGTCATGAACGCATGAACTAATTGTTCCGCATTTGTCAATGAGAGCATATGACGTAATTTAGATATATTTTTAAGATGGAAAAATGCAGTTTTACAGATACTAGACACGTGACTTTCAAATGAAAGATTGGTATCAAAGAGCACACCCAGGTTCCTAACCAACGACGAAGACTTAACAGAGCAGCCATCAAGTGTTAGACAGTATTCTAGATTATTACGTGAGGAAGTTTTTTGTCCAATAATTAGAAACTCTGTTTTTTCAGAATTTAGAAGTAGGAAATTACAAGTCATCCAATTTTTTATATCCGCTATGCATTCCGTTAATTTTGTGAATTGATAAGTTTCGTTAGGTTTTGAAGAAATATAGAGCTGAGTATCGTCAGCATAACAGTGAAAGCTAATTCCATGTTTCCTAATGATATCTCCTAAGGGTAGCATGTACAGAGTGAACAGCAGCGGTCCTAATACTGAGCCTTGTGGTACGCCATACTTAACCTGTGATCGATGAGACATCTCATCATTTACTGCTACAAACTGATAACGGTCAGATAAGTATGATTTAAACCATGCTAGTGCATTTCCTGTAATGCCAACATAATGTTCTAATCTATTTAAAAGAACGGTGTGGTCGATGGTGTCAAATGCAGCGCTAAGATCGAGTAACACTAATAGAGAGATACAACCACGATCGGATGATAAGAGCAAATCATTTGTGACTCTAACGAGAGCTGTTTCGGTACTATGGTACGGTCTAAATCCGGACTGGAAATCCTCGCAGATATCATTTCTTTCAAGAAAGGAACACAGTTGTGAAGATACTGCCTTTTCTAATATCTTTGACAGAAAAGGTAGATTCGAGATCGGCCTGTAATTGACTAATTCTGAAGGATCAAGTTGCGTTTTTTTAACAAGCGGTTTAATCAAAGCCAGCTTAAAGTTTTTTGGTACGTATCCTAGAGACAAAGACGAATTAATGATATTAAGAAGAGGATCTATGACCTCTGGAAGTATTTCTTTCAGTAGCTTAGTCGGTATAGGGTCTAACATACATGTTGTAGATTTAGATGATTTAATGAGTTTAGTAAATTCTTCCTCTCCTATAGCAACGAATGAATCAAATTTTTCCTCAGGGAGACTACAATGCACTGCCTGATGTGATACTGTAGTAGACGGTTGCATAGTTATAATTTTGTCCCTGATATTATCAATCTTATAAGTGAAGAAGTTCATAAAGTCATTACTGCTGTGTTGCTTGGAAACTTCGGTGCTTGAAGCTTTATTTTTCGTTAGTTTAGCCACCGTTTCAAATAAATACCTAGGATTATGTTTATTTTCTTCTAATAGGGTTGAAAAATAAGCAGATCTAGCAGCTTTTAAAGCCTCTCTGTAAGTAATTGAGCTCTCTTTCCATGAAATGCGAAATACCTCTAGTTTTGTTTTCTTCCAGTTGCGCTCCATTTTTCTGGCTGCTCTCTTAAGGGCCCGAGTGTGCTCGTTGTACCACGGCGTTGGACTATTTTCTTTAATCTTCTTTAAGCGCAACGGAGCAACTGTGTCTAAAGTGCTGGAAAAGAGAGAGTTAAACGTTTCTGTTGTAATATCTAGTTCTTCTAAGCTATCTGAGATGCTGAGATGATGAAACTGATTAGGAAGATTATTAATAAAGCAATCTTTAGTAGCAGAAGTGATAGGTCTCACATATTTGAAACACGGAGTCGGCTTTGCAGCCTTGGCTAAATGCAAATTACACGAGACTAGATAATGATCTGAGATGTCATCGCTCTGCTGCAGAATTTCAACGGCATCCACATCTATTCCGCGTGATAATATTAGATCTAGAGTATGATTACGACGATGAGTAGGTCCTGACACGTGTTGTCTAACTCCAATTGAATTTACAATGTCTTTAAATGCCAATCCCAATGCATCTTTTTCATTATCGATGTGTATATTAAAATCACCAACAATTAGTACTTTATCTGCAGTCAATATTAATTCTGATAGAAAGTCCGCAAATTCTTTGATAAAGTCTGTATGGTGCCCTGGTGGCCTGTATACAGTAGCCAGCACAAATCTCAAACGTGATTTATCGTTTACACTATATATTTTTACATTAAGCACCAATGCTTCAAAAGAATTATATTTAAAACTTGATTTCTTAGTGGTTTTGAAACTATTACTATAGATTACAGCAACACCACCCCCTTTGCGTTTCAGACGAGGCTCATGTTTATAACAGTAATCTTGCGGGGTTGATTCATTTAAAGTAATGTAATCGTTTGGTTTTAGCCAGGTTTCTGTCAAACACAGCACATCTAGGTTATTATCTGAAATCATATCATTAACAATGAGTGCTTTTGAAGTAAGCGATCGAATATTCAGCAACCCAAGCTTTAGCATTTGCTCATCTGTATTATAGCTGTTTTTTATTTGTTGAACATCAATTAAATTTTTAACCTTAGTTGGGTTTAAACGTTTTTTGGATTTCCAAATTCGGGGAACAGACACAGTCTCTATATGATGATAGCTAGGTGAAAGAGGCTCTATGTGATGGGATTTATCTGACCTTGGTGACGAGAGGCCGCTAGCAGACAGTCGGTTTAGCCAGTCTGTCTGCTTCCTGACCTGAGCCCCAGATTGTCATGTTTGAGCTCTAAGACTATGAGCCATATTACTAGAGAGAAGAGCAGCACCATCCCAGGAGGGATGGATACCATCTCTTTTCAACAGGTCAGGTTTGCCCCAAAAACTTTTCCAATTGTCTATGAATTCTATATTATTAATTACTACTCGTATCCTTCTTGATACAATGCATTTTTGCCAGTTTTAGACCATCCTTCTGTCCGAGCGACTCTCTGAGCAGATGGGGAGCGGCTTGCAGATCTTATCTGTCCGTAAGTCAAACTTCTATCATTAACAATCTTCTTGTCCCAATGTCTTGTTAATGTTCTACCGCTTTTCTCACTGGTAGGATTTTTGAATGAAACTCCTTTTATCTGAACTTCTGGCCAATCATTTTCTATTTGGTCTGTCACTCTTTTTAATTCCATCTGGCCTCCTCTTTTATTCTGCAGTCTAGATTCTTTGTAAATATTTTCTGTTTTACTGCTTTCACTATCTTCAAAAAATAGTGAAGAATCTGAACTGTCCGAGTCATACCCAAACTCTGACAGCTCAGATTCGTCCTCAAACACTGCCTCACC
Organism: Scardinius erythrophthalmus; assembly: GCF_964197995.2. Taxonomy (NCBI): domain Eukaryota; kingdom Metazoa; phylum Chordata; class Actinopteri; order Cypriniformes; family Leuciscidae; genus Scardinius; species Scardinius erythrophthalmus. The sequence continues at coordinate 39,531,632 of NC_138236.1, forward strand.
CTGTTGCATTTTTCTGTCCCCTGCAGGAACATTCCACAGAGGAGCAGACGGCTGAGAGGATCCCGGCTGGTCTCTTTCCTCCCTTTTCTCAAGAATTTTTTCAAGTTCAACCTAATTTATGTTAGTCATTAATAGATTTATGGTCAATTGACCTTCCTGGGACATATCTGTAATTCCCGATAGTATGCCTTCTAATACCGAATTTACTGGGTGTTTAAATTGACCTGTTCCCATTAAAGTCATATGTATTTGATTTTCCTGTCTGCTTAGTGTTTCTTTTATTACTGCTGTTGTTATTGTCCCAGCTGTTCCAGAGCCAGTTATCATTTGTTTATTTCCATTTAGTATTACAACACCTCCTTCTGTTCTTTCGATTAAACTGTCTCTAATAAGCAGTCTTATTCTGCCTATTTGTAGCTTGTATGATTCTGGTGTAGGGGTGTGTTGATGGGCAATTGTAATAACACTGGCCCGGTCCTCATCTTCCATTACTGGTATTGTCAAGCGGATTTCTTCCGCTTGTTCAAAGTCGCTGATACCCATCTGGTATTTTTTAACTCTTTCCACATCTGGTAATTGTCCTTTTTCTCTTTTTGACGCTTTACCGCACATGTCATAAATCTCTATTTTGCCTTCATCTTTTTTGCTAATAGTTTTGATTATATTTTCCTCCTCTGGAGTTTTGCACTGTAATTGTATTGTACAGTTTTCATTTTTTTGCTATTTCTTGCGTCCATCGGAATACTGCCAGACCTACTTCACTTTCCGTAAAGTTTCCTAACTGCAGTCCCTCCTTGGAGGGAAGCCAGAGGAGTATTTCTCCTGGGTCCGTCTCCTGGATTGATGTCTCTGCCTGTAAGGCTATTTTTTGCCATCCTAATACACGAGAATCGCCCCATGTATATGCCTGAATAAAAATATTGCTGGATTTTTCTTTAGCTTTTGCTGCCATAGCTTAGCCTCTTTATTATAGAGCTATTTAGCGGTTTCTTCACTTTTTATATATGCCTATTACTCTTGTCTTCACTCCATTTACACATTTAACCCTCTCTGGGTTTTATTATTATTACATTAATCTTTGCCCTTTCTGGGTATGCATTATAGCATTATTATTATTATTTTTTTTTTCCTAGGTTGTATTTGCAAATACTTTTCCTCTCTAAATATAGTATTTTGACCCTTTCTGGGATTTTCTTTAAATACTCTATTTCCGCCCTTTCTGGGCTTATTCTCTGCTTAGTCGACTTGTATGTAGTAATTTATTACCTCAACTATTTAACCTTAAGCATATTCACGCTTACTCTATTTGGCAAGCGCTCAATTGTCTAATTCTGGCCAGTAATTAGACAATTAAAGAACGTTGGGCGCCATGTTTTATGGTGTGTCCTTTAATCCTAACACCTTCTACCTATTCATTTATTATTCTCAGGTAGGTAAGGAAAGTCGAACCTGGACAATACTATAAGTATTCAAAAGATACTTACAAACTGTTCAGCAGACTTCCCTGTGGTCAGTTCCTGCTTAAGGCTTTTCAATTACCACTCTGGTAGACATTATCTTGCCAATAATATAATATAAGTTTTAGTAAAGTTAACAAAAGTTATATAAAAGTACAATAGTAAAGTTACAATAATAAGTTTCAATTAAGGTACAATCAGCTGGTATCAGGCGTCGAGGGACACTGCGCTATTCAGTATCTGTCAATTCAGTCTTTCTCTCAGTCTTTTATACGCAGACAGCCCAATGCAGGTTCCAGACTCTCTTCTGACGTCATCAAATGGAGTTCTGCCAACTCCTTCACCACAGCCCTCAGTTGCTTATGGCGTATCCTTTCACAGCGCCTCCGTCTTCTCTTTCTCTTCTTTCTCCTCTTAATCGTCTGTAACATATACCTTAACTAATACATTTTTCATTTATCATAAAAACTATTTCTAATACATAAGTCCTTTCTACTCTAAATCAGTCAATACATACATTTCATGCAAGTAAGTAGTTTTCTTAATAGTAATAATCACACCATACATTTTCTGCTCAGCATTAATAATTGGGTTATATATATCTACTTAAGCAAAAGCATTATTATTACTTAGGTTATATCTTTTTAAAGCAAATCAAGCATTAATCAAGGCAGTATAATTGCAAAATCGTCATCTCCATTAACAAGACCTTTACCCTCTTCCTAGGATGGAGGACTGTATTGATCAAGTTGGGTCAGCAAAGTATGTTAGCAAATTTGATCTTTTAAAGGGATATTGGCACATACCCCTTACCAAAAGAGCTTGTGAGATTACTGCCTTCATAACTCCATCTGGTTTGTTCTCTTATACACTGATGCCTTTCGGCTTGCAGAATGCTACAGCCACCTTCCAGAGGCTGATGAATCGGGTGGTCTCAGGTCTGGAAGGGTGTGCCGTGTATTTGGACGATGTGGTCGTGTACTCAGACTCCTTGGAGGAGCATGTTCAGATAATTATCTGGTCCGCCCAGTGTTAAGAGGCATTTGATGCAGTTAAGGCTCTTTTGTGTTTGGCACCCATGTTGGCAGCACCAAATTTTGGGAAACCTTTCAAATTGCAGGTAGACGGTTTGACCCCTTTAACTGTGTTCACTGACCACAACCCACACATTTTTCTGAAGTCCCTGCAAAATCCCAACCAGCGCCTGATGCGTTGGGCTTTGTTCTTGCAACCATTCAACCTCGATATTAGACACATTACTGGTAAGGATAATATCATTGCTGATGCCCTGTCCCGTGCTCCTTTAACCTAGTTTGTATCTCTTCTCTCTGCTAACCCCTGCTGGCTGTCTGTGCCTCTTTCTTTTAAATTGCTCCCCAGGTACCACGGCTGCCGAGTTGGAGGGGGGGACAGTCAGCCAGGGGACTGGTATTTTTTATTATTATTTTTTTGGGGGGAACTTTGGATTGTTGTAAATATGTTGGGCCAAATTTTGGGCTGAGGGTGGGACCCTCATTTTAAGGAGGGGGGTGTCACGGCCCCTCCTCTGCCTTTCAGGGGCGGTTCCTCCTGCAGGCAGAGGAGGGTCGTTAGTGATTGGAGCCACCTGGGCTCAGGGTATTTAAACTGCCTCACTAACCTCTTTCTCTCTCTCTCTCTCTCTCTCTCTCTCTCTCTCTCTCTCTCTCTCTCTCTGCTCCTTCAGGTATGATCCTGTTTTGTTTGTTCCTTTGTAGTTTTACTTAGTTTCCACTCAGTCATGTTCACACAGACAGATTCACGCATCCCTGCACTTTACATACACCTTACATTATGACATTCTCACACCTCATTTCTTTTTCTTTGTTTAAATTTAATAGTTTTTGGTTTACAATAAAGAAAACCTTTTTGATTGGCCTATACTTGTTGTTCATGTCCCGTTATTTTTGCCACAGGCAATGAGCCGGCCTGTGACACTAGCCAAGTTTCCATCCACTTTTTGCGCTGTTTTGTTATCGACAAAGTGAATATACGGGAAAAAAAACATTACGAAATTTGCCGTCTCCAGCCTGTTTCCATTCAATTGGCTTTTTGCCGATAAGATGGTGTGCGTGATGACATCACGAATGATGAAAGCGATTTGTCGCATATGTTTTGGTGTATCGCAAAAAAAACTGCCCTTGAGCCGTTTCCATACATGGTTTTTTTTTTTTTCAATTTCTACCTTTTGGGGTTCTACAAGTCAGCACACCCCCCAACAATGGAGAGAGTATTCAGGCAGTTCATTGAAATTTGCCAGCTCACTGTCATTTCAATTTCACAAATAATTGCAAGTGTCCGAAACATCAGAAGACGACAGCAGAATGAAGCAGTTGCTCATCTGACAGGGCTCTAAGTAACTACCCTTATGCGACAAAGCCCAAGGGTCTGGGAGAGACCACGCAAAAAGGCGTTCTGGGAGGAAGTGGTGGAGAGACACTTTACAGAAAGTCTCTGGCTGCAACATTTTAGAATGACACAGCTGACGTTTGAGATGCTGTGTGGATTCATTGGTCCTGATGTTGCGCCCATCCCAGGTTGCCGACCACCGGTTCCGACACGAAAGCGGATTGCCATCGCCCTGTACTAGCTGGCAACCTGCACCGAGTATAGAGTAGTGGGCAAAACTTTCGGGGTTAGTAAAACAACCGTCCATCGATGTATATATGCTGTGTGCACATCTATTAAAGAAAAATTAATGCGGCGTAATATCAGGCTGCCAAATGTAGTGGAGGCCAATGAAATTGCACACCGTAATTCCTTGGTGCATCTTGTGCCACAGGTTTGCGGTGCGTTGGATGGCACACACATCCCAATTCTTCCCCCGACAGAAGGCTACCGCGATTACATTAATCGCAAAGGGTGGCCATCTATTGTTCTCCAGGCACTTGCTGATGACAGATGCATGATACGAGACATATGTGTTGGCACTCCTGGAAGTGCCCATGACGCAGCTGTGTTTGCAGCCTCAGATCTGTACAGGTAAGCCTAACCATTCAACATCCTTTACCAGGCCGAAAATAGCTTTACACACAATTGTAGTTCTGTGTCTTACAACTATATGAACTACACTGCTCAAAAAAAATTAAAGGAACACTTTGAAAACACATCAGATCTCAATGGGGAAAATATCATGCTGGATATCTATACTAATATGGACTGGGTAATGTGTTATGAACGAAAGGATGCCACATCGTTTGATGGAAATGAAAATGATCAACCTACAGAGGACTGAATTCAAAAACACCCCGGAAATCTAAGTGAAAAAATGATGCAGCAGGCTTGTCAATTTTGCTGAAATTTCATTGCAGCAACTCAAAATGGTACTCAGTAGTTTGTATGGCCCCCAGTGCTTGTATGCATGCCTAACAACGTTGGGGCATGCTCCTAATGAGACGATGGATGGTGTCCTGGGGTATTTCCTCCCAGATCTGGACCAGCGCATCACTGAGCTCCTGGACAGTCTGAGGTGCAACCAGGTGATGTCAGATGGACCAAAACACAATGTCCCAGAGGTGTTCTATTGGATGTAGGTCAGGTGAGCGTGGTGGCCCTTCAATGGTATCATTCCTTCATCCTCCAGGAACTGCCTGCATACTCTCGCCACATGAGGCCGGGCATTGTTGTGCACCAGGAGGAACCCAGGACCCACTGCACCAGCATAGGGTCTGACAATGGATCCAAGGATTTCATCCCGATACCTAATGGCAGTCAGGGTGCCATTGTCTAGCCTGCAGAGGTCTGTGCGTCCCTCCATGGATATGCCTCCCCAGACCATCACTGACCCACCACCAAACCGGTCATGCTGAACGATGTTACAGGCAGCATAACATTCTCCACGGCTTCTCCAGACCCTTTCCTGTCTGTCACGTGCTCAGGGTGAACCTGCTCTCATTTGTGAAAACCACAGGGCACCAGTGGCGGACCTGCCAATTCTGGTGTTCAATGGGAAATGCCAATCGAGCTCCCTGGTGCTGGGCAGTGAGCACAGGGCCCACTAGAGGACGTCGGGCCCTCAGGCCACCCTCATGACGTCTGTTTCTGATTGTTTGGTCAGAGACATTCACACCAGTGGCCTGCTGGAGGTCATTTTGTAGGGCTCTGGCAGTGCTCATCATGTTCCTCCTCGCACAAAAGAGCAGATACCGGTCCTGCTGATGGGTTAAGGACCTTCTACGGCCCTGTCCAGCTCTCAGAGTAGCTGTTTGTCTTCCTGGAATCTCCTCCATGCTCTTGAGACTGTGCTGGGAGACACAGCAAACCTTCTGGCAATGGCACGTATTGATGAGCCATCCTGAAGGAGCTGGACTGCCTGCGCAACCTCTGTAGGGTCCAGGTATCACCTCATGCTACCAGTAGTGACACTGACCCTAGCCAAATGCAAAACTGGTGAAAAACAGTCCGAAAAGATGAGTAGGGAAAAAATGTCAGTGGCCTCCACCTGTAAAACCATTCCTGTTTTGGGGGTTGTCTTACTGTTGCCCATCTAGTGCACCTGCTGTTAATTTCATTAACACTGAAGCAGCTGAAACTGATTACCAGCCCCCTCTGTTACTTAAATGACCAGATCAATATCCCAGGAGTTTAACTGACTTGATGCTATTCTCTGATTAACAAGTGTTCCCTTTATTTTTTTGAGCAGTGTATATGCTGCACTTAAGAAAATGGTAACATCTACATTAACAGGTTTCTTTTGTCAAAAATATTATTTAACATCAATGAACCACATTAATTTATACAAAAAACCCAGAGACCCAGCCTATCCACTACTGCCTTGGCTCATAAAAGGTTATTCTGGACCCAATTTATCAGAAGAACAGGAAGCATTCAACTGTCACTTGAATGGATCGAGAGTTATGGTGGAGCACACATTCGGACACCTGAAAGGAAGATGGCGCATCCTGGCAAAATGGTCAGACATTCACCACTCTTTCATGCCTACAGTTGTGGCAGCATGTTGTGTACTCCATAACATCTGTGAGATGGAGAAGCAACGATTCATACAACCTTGTGAAGACTCCAGAGGCGAAGGCGAGAGACAACTGTGTTGCTTGCAATGCGATGACCGACCTTCTGCACAAGCTGTGCTTATCAGGGACGCTCTCGTTATCAGGGACGCAATATGTATCTCACTTGGGAAGGCAGTAGGCTGTCATGGGGAAATGTATTTGAATCATAAAATCTAATTTGTTACTGTCTAACTATTCATTTAAGTCACAAACTCAAACATATTAATACTCATTTTATTTGTAACAGAAATAATTGGTACATTTTCTTTATAAAGATTTTATATATAGCTTATATTTAACCTGTTGTAAAGCTTTGTTGTATGAGTACCACATTTAAGGGAACATAAAAACACAGATTAATTTCAAATAAGACATTTCTTCTGGTACATTAAAGAATATAAAACACAGTTGCAATGTTTTTTTTCTTTTCTTCTCTTGAATACAAGAACAATGGTAATACTGGAAAGAAATGGCATATAAATTAAACTCAAGATACTCTTAAGAGCACAAACTGAAAACATTCTCTGCAAGCATCGTTTAAATGAACAAACCATAAACTTCACCAATAGAATAGTAATTATGAAACAAGAAATAACCAAAACTGGTTATACTTAATCCAAGTTTAGGTATGTGGTGAATGACATATTAGGATGAGTATTCAAAGAAGAAGGTGCTGAAATGCCTGCTTGGTTGTAGGGAAGATGGGACACTGGATGATTAGAGCACCTGGGTTGGTTGTGCAAACTCTCTGGTTGCCTCAAACCAGCCATCAAAAATACTTGTAATCTCATTTTCTTCAATTAAATGGAGAAAATAACAAGTCTTGTTATCTGTCCATGAGTACCGCTCCGAGTCCGCCATGGTTTTTGCTGTGATGACTGCACCTTGCACGTGATGAAAATATCATGTGACACCACATTTATTTGCGTTAAAGCCCCTTTTCTCTACAAAAAGTGTTTCCAAACTAGTTTTTCGCGACATTTGAAGTATTGACATAGAATTTATGCGCTAAAGTTAAACGGAAAAAGATTGTGTTGACATTTGCAAAAAAATATTGATAATTGGCATTTCCATCAGCGATATCAGTAAACATTTTGATGCGCTAAACCTTTTTTTGCAAAAAAAAAAAACCTTGGATGGAAACCTGGCTACTGGCAACAAGACAAGTATTAATTTTTAATAAGTCGCTAAGTGGACGCAAGATGGTGCCAGTCGCGGTTTGTTTTACAGCGGCGTTGTTATTGACAACAGTCATTATCAGAAAATATCAAACATGCAGGGAAAATGTGACGCAGATATTATAACACCATTCAAATAAAATACAAATTTTCTATGAAAGAAATTTCTTTCTTTATTATATCAGTAGTTAAGGATAAAAGCCCTTACAAAAAAAAAATAATACAAAAAAAAAAAGACCTACAGGAATATTATGCAGATTTTCTACAGGATGTTCAGCTCATTTTCCTGAAGGAATACCTGCAGGAATTTTATGAAGGAGAAAAAATATATGCAGGAATTATATCCTCCAGGAATTACATCCCTGCAGGGTTTTAAAATACAATATTCAAAGTTCCTGCAGGACTATTGTGCAGGATAGATAACAAATTATGCAAGTTAAAAGTTGTCTTCTGCAGGATACATGCAGGGGAAATAACTTCACTACAAACAATGTATTTTCACAAATTATTTATTTTATTTATTGAAATTGTCAGAGCAGAGCGAAGCAGAGTCCAATTCACAGTCAAATGTTGCCAAAATAGTATATACACTGTTTTGCTGAAAAAAAAAATATATATATGTTTTTTTAAAAAGTGTGTGTGTGTGAGAGAGTGAGAAAGAGTGTGTGTGTGTGTGTGTGTGTGAGAGAGAGAGAGAGAGAGAGAGAGAGAGAGAGAGAGAGAGAGAGAGAGAGAGAGAGAGAGAGAGAGAGAGATATTCAGGTTCAAAGCATTTTTTTTTTCTTTTAGTATGTCCTTTTTAGGGACAATATCATAGGTGGGAGGCTCCTCCCTCCATTCCACTAGAACCCACGTTTTCATTTTCTAAATAAATGAATAACTACATGCATACATTTTTACATAGCCTACATATAATCGAATGTCAATGTAAATACATTTATACATTAATGACAACAATGTTACCTTAAACAGCAACCAGCCAGCGACTCTCACGGTCTCATCCGGTTCAGATCATTTATTTCTAATCTAAGGTAACAAAAAGGCACGACGCGCATTAATCTGTGTGACCTCATCATTTTCATCTGGAAGATGTTTATATTAGGGCATTTGCTCCTATGCATTACGTCGCCGAGACGTCCTTGCCAGCTGTTAGAACGACGTCCAGGGTATGAAATGAAGACGTAAATAATTCAGAATGTCAGCAATCCGCTCTTTTAAAGATGTTCATCAGATGTTCATACAGCTCCAAGACATCTGATTTATGTTGCCCAGACATTGTTTTAAGATATAATACCTCCCATTAACAAAATTAATTCCCATAAAATGCAGCCACTACACATCTTCAAGATGTATGAGAACAAACGCGACTTCAGCACGCGTTTACCACAGTAAACACATTCAACAAAACAATGTTTCCAAGCAACGACAAACCGCGCTAAAATTTAATGAGAAAACAAAACAAAACACTTACAATCTGCTGTGCTCTTCTGTTGCTCGACTGCTTTTTCTAACAAGTACGTGCAAACACGGTAAATGTGTACTTTTACCTGGCTTTGGCCAATACTCTTCTTGCGTGAGTCTACGTAAAACCATGTGTTGATGATGCTGCGTGGAGAAATCGTGTCCTGACGAGTTGTGATGAAAGATTTTCTTAAAGTATGTATGAATCAAATATATCTTTATACTAATTGTGTGGCGTTTGTGGTTGGTTATGTAATAACTTAGAAATTACGTTATGTTGATTGGGTTAGATGATATCACCTGTTAGTTAGCAATTTGTTTCTTGCACGTTTCTGTGGTTGGGCAACGAGACTTTAACTGAACGTTTAAACCTCATTTAAGTTCTTAACAAGCTATTATATTTGCTAACTATTTTTGAAGACAGCACATTGCTGTTGGTATTACCACATGTTTGATTATTACCTCATATATGAACATGTTAGCCTAGTACTTGTACCTGACTAACTTCTCACCATTAAATCTAATGCATGTATCTGTTCAACATTTGAACTTGCCTATTAAGAGTGAGCCGATGTTTGATTTCCTTATTCCTTAAACGGGCTGGGATGCGCTAGCCAGGCTCCCAGACACCGCGCAAGCGGGACCAATGGGACCACAGATGTACCCGGGGTGGGGCAGCGAGGTGGAAAACAGGGACTCGGTAGGTGTGTGGGAAGGCCTGGTGGCATCCCCGAACCGCACACTGCTGCCTGCTGGCAGTTCACTGCCATCCGCGCCCTCTTGAGACCCAGAGAAGCTGCTCTTACTGAGAATTTGGATTTGAATAAACAAAAGAACAAACAACTGAATTTTAATAAACAAAAGATTCTCCGCCCGGCCCTCCACCAGGGAAGAGCAGCTGACTCAGGGCTACTGAGACAGGTGGCACCGTCTTCCTGCGAAAGCTCGACCTCACAGTAGAGCCGGCTGTGACAGTTGCTGTGACATTGAGAAACATGCAGTTTGAATGACGTCTTGAAAAAGACGCAGTGTCAAACCGTGTATGCTCTTTCAGGAAACTGCTCTCTCTGGTGCTGAAGCACTCAGGGATGACCGCGGCTACACAAACAGGACGATAGTGCAAGCCTGATGTGAGCACTCACATTGTCATTGAAGGCTCAACATTCTGTTTTGCTCTCTGTGAGATTGCGGCCAGCGCTGTCTGCGCTGTAATACCAACACCAGCTTTAAGAGGCGTTCTCCTGAAGAAGCAAACTCGTCTTTTGAAGTTAAAACACTCTCAGATAATATAGCAACGCAGGAACAGCATTCGCTGTCTGGCTCCGAATCGAAAGACAAGGATGCGATGCACCTGCCACTCATAATATGCTCGCACCGCGATGCACAGCAGCTGGTGCAATTATCGCATGCCAATGTGCATTGGCTCGTTTAGTTACACTCGAAGTAGATAGGCGATTCAATTATTACGACTCAATTATGTCGTAATAACGTGATCTTATGTCATTAAAACCAAATTTTCTCGTAATAACGAGATGTTATGTTGTTAAAACGACATATTTTCTTGGCCTTATAAGGACATGTGTAGTCGTACAAAATATGACTTTTATCCACATAAAATTGATATAGTCTGTACTTCAACGTTCAAAAAGCTGAAGCAAATTGTCAGAATGAGAGTCGTAGATCCAAATGCAAGCAAGTAGTTTATTGTAGACAAGCAGAAACAGGGTTTATACTCAAAACCACGTATAGCAGGCAGGCGACCAGAATAAACAATCTCAGGAGAGGAAGAGTGACATGGATTAACCCAGCGCGGATGCAACCTGGAACTGGATGACGAGAATTCCAAACAACCTCCAGAAGCCTGGAAACACAAATGAGACGAGGAAAACTCCGCAAGGAAACTCAGGTACAGGAACTGGGTAAGAGAGCACAGACAAGAGTGACGAACCGACACCAAACAATAATCACTAGATATAGGCAGCAAACAAACATATGTAACTAGCTGCAGCTGCGGGCTGATTAAGTGATCAGCTGGTTTGTATGTATAATTGTGTGAAATGTATTATGGAAATTGGCTAGCAATTTCGACAAGCAAATACCAAGAAATAGGTTGCAGCAGTTTGTCTTTCGACTACACTTGAGAAGTCCGCGATGGGACTGAGCTCGAACAGCTTCTGCATAAGCGACTTTTTATTGTATGAAATCGCTGTCAATCAAAAGTAGATGCAGCCTTTCGACAGATCCTCCAATCATCACGCAGAAGCCGGAGTCCAGGCCAACCCACTCCTCATTCACTCCAGAGACGCTGAGCGTCCGCGGGCAGGACATAATCGCAGTGTTTATCCAATGACCGTCTAGTTTCGAAGCACTGAAAAAAACTCCACTGAAAAGCAGCTCCACTGAAGTCACTGAAGCTGGGCTTCAACAGGGAAATGCACTGTGACGCTGCGGGAATGAGAAGGAGATCGAGTCAGCCGACCTGCTATATGGAGCTGATTCTGAACCAACTCGTCTTTGAGAGGAACGTGTTCTAACGCATTTTAAGTCAATAAAATGTTAACACAATAGTACATATTTGACCATTAATTTTTTGCCATTATAGGGGAAGCCGAGCTTGCAGTCTTAAAGAAATCCCCACTGAGTTACACTACAGCTTGACAGACATCAGTGTGATAAAGAGCTTTCATTTCATTTACAGTATATGGAACCACAACACATTCAACCAGGAGATGTGCCAAAACATAATACCTTTAAATGAGAATGAAACTATGTGAGGGTGAGTAAATTTTTGGGTGTACTGTCCCTTTAAACTAAATTCTAGGATCCTGATCTCCTCGATCCATGTTACAAAGCTAAAACTGCTCTCATTTTATGAATTTGAATACGTTCTTCAATAGCTGAACATTGTATTGAAGAATATTGTGTATGAACAATAGTACTTACCCCTGTATTAACCGAAAGAGCGATTCTCAACACTGCAATGTCGAACAACTGAACATACACGCTGAAAGAAATGAAACACATGTTCAACACTGCATAGATCTACACAGAGATATGCATTTCTCAATGCGTCCCCTTTCTGAACTTCCTGCTCGATACAATTAACCCTCTGAGGTCGGCAAACGCGCCCGGCGTTTTGCTGGATTTTCTTCAAATTGTAGCACAATAAACTTAAATTTCTCCGTCATTTATGGTCATACAGAAAAAAGAAATATAAAAAAAGAATCTGTGATATTTCTACTTTTGTATGTGTCCACTTACAATCAAATCAAAACATTGTGCTTTTGTAAAATAAAGAAAATAAACAGGGTGTTCTGCCTCTCCGTCGCGGTGAACTTTTTTTCTTGAGCAGTCTATAAACTGAAACAAAACTCAGCGAATACTTGTCACACATTTATGAGCCATATACCTTTATAAACATTTAAGTGTGTACTTTTAAATGATCAGATTCAAACTGAAAACAAATATTCTCTGTTCAAGCAATTTGTATAAAACCAACAAGATGTCCAGCTTCTCAAACGCTTCCTAATTACTTTTAATTTGAACACGCCCACTCGCGCAAAAGATATTCACATGCAAATCTCCACATGGGCGAACGCGCTCGTTACCTCAGAAACAAAACACCAAAACACTTCACAAGTCTCTGCTTTTCGTCGAGTTTGAAAGGCGCACCATGAGCTTACATTGGATTTAGGATTGGATTTACCTCAGAAGAAGAAGAATGCGATTTGAAGACAAGAAAGATACAGGTAAGAAATTCTTACATATTAGTTTGTTATTGTTGCATAAATTTCACATTGCAGTTGAACTGTTGCTAGATATATGGTGAATATTATAATATTTAGACCCGTGTTTACTGTTAGTGTGTTTGTGGATATCTGCTCAAACGCAGATATGTATATGGTAACCATAATGTTTTATTTTTGAGCGCGATCGCGTTTGAATGTATCATATTTGATACATTCGAAAAGCAAAACGCACCAAACGGCTTCATGTTTTTACTATTATCTCATTTCATATCATCATAACGAATGGAAACATTTGAAGTAACATGATAATCAATATATTTTTCTCTAGCTTAGTAGTTACTGAAATATTTTAGAAGATTTATAGGCTGCTATGGTTATTGTTATTATTATTTTATGCAGCACTGTGCATAGCCTATGCCTACAAGGCACAACAAACCTGGTGTTCATTATATTATTGTTGGAAACATTTGTGTGTGTGTGTGTGTGTGTGTGTGTGTGTGTGTGTGTGTGTGTGTATTCTGTGAATTTTAAAAAGCAATTTTAACCAGAAAAATCTAAAATTTATTCCCAAAATCGTGCAGGCCTTTCTCTTGATATCAGTATGTTCACTTTTTTTTTTTTAGGGCCCAGATGCCACTGAGTCTTGCTGACTTCAACATTCACACGAGTCTCTGTACATGAACCTGGTAAAGTGAAAATCAAACACCTTGGGAATGAAAGATATGTACAATGTTTTTAGGAATGGCACAAAGGTCTCTGTCTTTGGATCATTGGTTCTCTTTGAATTATGTTGTGTTGTAAATAAATCAAACAATCTAAAAGCCATTCTTTTTTAAAACTCCTCATTCTTTGTGAACGGTTGCTCAGAATGATAGGGGCCTGATAGCTCCTAAAAGGGCAGTTAGAGGAGGGTCTTTGTCTTACTCAGGTGAGAAAAGCTTACATATTAATGAGCTCCCGCATAAAGCTTTGTGGCACAAAACACGTCGTAAAATTTTTAAATCAATATATTGTCTTATCTGAATGAGCAGTCGGGGTGATTTTCACATCGTGTTAGAGCAAATATTCTAGGCTACGTCATACAATTTTCAAAAGTCTTGTGAAGAAATAATCAGTATGGGTTTCATGACCTTATTTCAGTGAGATTTTTTTTTTGTATTTTCACAAACCACGCATAAATGTCATTATCTCAAAACTACAAACTTTTACACACATGCTGCTGATATATTATTGCAGCAGAGTTTGTGCTGAATACAGTGTAATTAGACTTTAGCCATGAAAATGTCACAAGTAACAGAAATGAGCACAAATGTCAGAGCATGTCAGAACACCTCCAGGGCCCAGAAAACAGTTCAGACCTCAGAGGGTTCATGTACAAATACTCCTGATTACATCTAAATGTAATGCTTGTATTTCCCATTAAAAGCTAATCAAATATTGAAATGAGACTTTTGTTTGATGACACTTGTTTTAACTACATCCTCTTTACTGAATCAGTATTAAAAGTCTTGTCTAACTCTGATAATTCTGCCAGTCATAATTGGTGAAGTCCTTGATGAAGGGTTGCACGATCCTCACTGTTACGGCTCTGCTGAAATCTGGCTCTGCATTTTGTTTTCTCTGGATTTATCCACAGATACCATTTTATGAATGTTTATGGATTCATCAAAAGTTCCTCTGGATGATCCAGGGCTGATGTGGCCTCAGCTTGGTTCTCCAGGGTGAGAATATAAAAAGAAGTGAAGAAGACAGCCAGGGCAGATGTGAAGTCATCCTGAGGTGAACTAACGGGATGACCACCTTTACTTCTACGCAGAGCATCCATGTTTTCCATGTCAGGATGGAATCTCCTAAAAAACAAATGTGAAAGCTTGACCTTATAGGGCCGAATTATTACCTCTTAGAACCAAATCAGAAACTGTTGCACTAAATCCACTGGTATAAGTCTGAACACTGAATGCCAGCCTCACCCAGCATGATGATTCTTGGTGTAGTGAAGAGACAGCTGAGCTTCAGCATCTGCATGGGTACTGGTGTCCTGATGCAGAAGATCAGACAGAAGCAGTGCTAATGTGGGAGACCTCAATACATCTTTATACATCTGAACATATATATTCATTGGCCATTATATGAATCCAGTAAAATGATTACATCAGCAAGAAGGAAAATGGAATCATCTTTCTCTCTAAAGAAGGTCATCATCATCAATATGACAGCGATTGTGGAGTCCATGTTTTTGAAACTGGGCTAGGTGGCAATGCTGGCAAAGATCAGAGTTTCTCCATCATATTTGATTGGCATGTGCCACTGGAATGTTTTGTAATACCAGTGCTACTTTATTTTGTGTATCTCGCAAAGTCACAAACTGCCCAGTCCAGGAAAGACACAAAATAAATCTCTCATGGGTCACTACGAATAACGTAACAGTCGCGTCCGTTACTGTAAACCTTTATTCTTGTGTGATTCTGCACAGACACGCCAGTAGGTGTCAGTATAAGTGTAACATTGGACAGAGCAAGATTCTCGTCTGACTCATGAACAATAATCACGTTGTTTGTTGTTGCCCAAACTGATTAGCCAGAATCCAAATGCGGACAGTGAAAGAATGGATTTGCTGTTTCGTGCGAGTCCCGATGGATGTGAAGCAGAGCGACCGCCGGTAGAGGATTCTGCTGGGTCTTAAAGCCTTCCGCGAACATCTATGTTTGCAAATCAAACAAAGATTTGTCTCAAAGAAATGGTTAATTCTCAATTTAGAGTGTATGCCTGAAAATACGGGACAAACTGGAGCTGAACTGGAGTCGAATTTAAGGCATAAATGAAGCGTCCCGTATGAAAGCCATACGGAACGCTTCATTTATGCCTTAAATTCGACGATTCCATAATATACGGAACGGTTGGCAACCATAATTGTGAACCAATGAATGGGAAAAACTGTGTTATAATTTGCCTGCTATCAGTTATAGTTTAACATATCCATCTTCACAGTAACGCTCGCTCAGTAACACACACGGCTGTGCATCACCAGTGCAACAGTGAAAAGACCCTCTCAACAGTGTCGCGCCGCGTTCCCAACGCTGTTTAAGCAACTTACACTGGTATTGCGGTATATTCAAAATTTATATCATACATAACAAAAATAAACAGCGGTATTCGATATGAACGGGTATATCGCCCAGCACTACAACATAGGACACCTAACAGAGAGACACGGGTAAGATACATTTCCATACAGTAGGAGTTTTTCTTAGGGGTGGCACAGAAATCTTCATTATTTCAAGATAAAAATGAGTTTGACTGTAATGTATTGAGATAGTAGTTAAGTAGGTCATGGAATACTGAGTGAATTTGACCTTTTTTGTATTATTTCTCACCTCCAGGGATATTAACCCCCTGAGGTCGACGGTATCGCCGGCGATACCAGCTCGCTTTTTTTTTATCAGTGTAAAAGAAACTCATAAATACTCTGTTGACTTTGATTTTCCATAGGAGTTTCATACATCAATCGATTCTGTTAAATGTGTATTATTTTTGTGTATACTCACAATAAAAACAAAGTGTTGTGCTTTTTGACAAATAAAGAAAATTAAACACGAAGCGAGTTCTGCCTTCTCTCTGTCAGTGTAGTCCATTCTGAAACGCGTCCGAAAATGAACTGTAGCTCAGCGAATACTCAGTCAAACAGACATACAGACACACAGGCATGAAGCTTGAATTCTCTCCTTTTAAATGAAGTAATTTATATAAAAAACAAATATTCTCATCTTGTGAAATCTGTATTAAAAGAGAGCGATTCCAGTCGACCTAATTACAGCTGATTCAGATGTAATGTGACTCCGCCCACGGAGAGCGTGCGCTATTCAAACGCAAATGGCTGAGGCAATCCGCGCAATCCTGTGAACGCCCTCATATCAGCTCGAGAAAACACACAAGTTTATTCAGATCATTACTTGTTTACACCGTCTTGCAGCGCTGTGAGGAATAATAATAATAATGGAAAATGTCCCTCAGAAGTGCGGGTATATCGAGGAGCGAGCTGAGGAATACTAGTAAGTTTTTTTCCTTCACGAATTTCTTCACGTGGGTTTCTGTTTATGAATGAATGAACGGTAGAGATGCGCGCTGTTTACCACAGCTGGCAAAGACAGTTTAAATTTAAATCGCGTGTGTGAATGAATGATGATGTTTTAGCAAACTGTATTGCTATACTGAGATGAGTAAAAATCGACTGAAATATGTTGAAATAAAATGAAGGCTATTTGTATAAGCAACGGATAAAACTGCAAATTAACAATATGCCCTAATATTTCATGAAAACAACGTTACAGTCAGGCGAAATATGAAAGACAACATCTTGTTGACTAGATTTGGGTACAGTTTTTACTGTAGAATACTGCCACGTCAAATAAGCTTTTGTTTAGCAATTTCTAGTTTTTAATCTAAGTTTTTAATCTAATCTAAGTTTTTAATAAAATAGCAAAACATATTTACAAGATAGATGTAAGCAAAATCTTAAATGGTCAATATAAGTCTTCTTCTAAATATATCTTTTGTCCTTGCATTGTGGCTCAGTCAGTGTCACACCTGAATGAATGGCTAATTATGCAGAGTCATTATGCAGAGTGGGTGGGACATTGTATTCTAAGGTGTAAACCACTCCTCGTTCACGCCCCCTCGCATATTGGCTTTCCAAGCAAAACCTGTTTTACATCAATTTATCAATGTATGGTTTTATGTGAACGATAAAGCAAGACTATTTTCACATAATTTTGAAGAAAAAACTCTAGGCGAGGACATCCATTAGTCAAAAGTCTTATTGACACATATTTACTATGTGTTTTGTGGCCTTATTTCAGAAATTTTAGTTTTTAGTTTTTTCAATAACCATGCATAAACATTATTCTCTCAAAAATGAAAACATGTACATACACGTGGCTCACATATTATGGTAGCCCTGTTTGTGCTTTATAGAGTGAATTTACACCTTTGCCATTAATATGTTTATAAGTAACTGAAAAAAGCACAAATGTCAGGGCATGTCAGAACATCTCAAGGGCCCCAAAAACAGCCCAGACCCCAGAGGGTTAATAAAGGGGCTCACGCTATAGCTAAAGCTCAGTCAGCTTCTGGTTCTCAAAACCCACCATTGGCTTGTTCTCCGTTGTTACATCTTCATGGATGAGACATGCAGATAACTACATACTGTAGTTCAAAGATTATTTAACCGTCATTGAATTTTATATAATCAATCAACTCTTCAACCATTCTGAGTTTGTCTTTTTCAAAACTCTTAAACTCTTAAAAAATTCTCTTTTGAATCCTCATGTGTAAGAATGTGAATCATGGCGGAAGTCAACAGCACATAAATGCCAGAATGTAAAATGAGTTATTTTATGCATTTCAATATGATCCATTTTTGGTTTTACTTAACAAATTAAGGCAAAATTAGAGCCTATATTTTAGTACAAATGCACAGTGCTCATTTATTTTTGCATTACAAAAAATTACATATCAGCTTGTGCCTTATATTGTGATCTCACATATCAGAATATTTTATTCCAGAGACATGAAACATATAACAAATACAGACATGCATGCACAGTTTTGACGCAGCTTTAATCGTCTTTTTTGGTTATTTGTTTGAAGTTGACCGTTTCCAAAGAATTTACCAAAGAATCCACAATGAAATGAACCAAACAAACCAATTATGCTTTACTGAGACATTCACGTGGTTTAAAGTAAATAATATCCTTTGGAAGGTGATGATATTTTCAATCCTGTATCTCTCTTCTCACCTCACACGGCCAAAGGCCAAAGACACAATGATGTAGAAGTGGGTGTTGATTTGATTCTGCAGAGGCGGTCTCTCATCGCACTATTACATCATAATGTGACAAAATCCGCAACGAGTCCTTTTCTGAACTTGAAATCAATAAAACGCCGCAGCTAGAGTGGTCTTTAACGAGCCGAAAAGGGCACACGTCACTCCTCTCCTCACAAAATTGCACTGGTTGCCAGTTGCCGCTCGCATCAAATTCAAGTCACTGACGTTTGCCTACAGAACAACCACTGGTTCTGCTCCCTTTTACTTTAACTCTTTACTTCAGACTTACGTGCCATCCAGGAACTTGCGCTCTGCAAGTGAACGGCGTCTTGTAGTGCCATCTCAAAGAGGCACAAAATCTCTTTCTCGGACCTTTACCATGACTGTTCCCTGCTGGTGGAATGATCTGCCTAACTCAACCAGAGCGGCTGAGTCCATAGCCACTTTCAAGAAACGGCTGAAGACGCTTCTTTTTCGACAGCACTTGATCCAGTAATACTAACACTTTCTCTACTACTCTATTCTATTCTGTTCTATAACTATAACAAAAAAAAAAAAAAAAAAAAAAAAGTTCTGCGTTAGATTAAACTGAGAAGGGTCATAGCACTTGCATTTTGTTGTCCTACTGTTAGTTTAACTGCTTCTATTGTTCTCATTTGTAAGTCGCTTTGGATAAAAGCGTCTGCTAAATGAATAAATGTAAATGTAAATGTAAAAGCTGTTTTAAATTCTGAAGGTTACAGGATATTTTTATAGTCATTTTTATAGGAAAATTTGATTTTTCCACTAGAAACAAGCTTGTTGTGCTATTTTGATTTAATACTGTGAAGCTGCTTTGATAAAATCTGTATTGTGAAAAGCGCTATACAAATATACTTGACTTGACTTGACTTACTTCAAATGTAATTATTTATAGCTTGAATAAAGAAGATTTTGTTTTTGTTTCTATTAATTAAGCTATTTTATAATTGATACAGTAGCCTGTTTTTCTTCTTTCTCAGAGTATTTTCTTTTCTCCATCAACCCAGAGAAAGGCACTAAAGTGGAGAAGACAAACATACCGTCTTCTCGTCCAAGAGTCCTTACACTGATTTAGGAACAGATTATGAGTGGCGTGTCGTCTGAAACTCTTCCATCTTGAAGGTTTGTTTCAGCTCCTATGGTCAGTTCTTCAAGATTAAGAGGCAAGATCAAAAAGTAACGGACGAGTGTTTGTTTTATTGCTCTTATATTTTCTGATTTTCTACAGTTTAAAACTGTAAAGTTGTTTACATTTTTTTATGTATTTTTTACTGAATCTGGCAACCACAGCTGCCAGATTTTTCCTGTAGAAACAACAGGATTTTTTTGTATAAATAAAATAAAAATGTCTACATTTCTTCCAGTAAATTTTACTGTGTATACTCACCAAAAGCCGTCACTAAACCAGATGGATCTGGGAACTCAGAATCCGGTGCTGATGGACCTGAACTGGAGCGCATCTCATCATAAATTAACCGAAACTCAGTGTATACCTCACATACATGAGAAATACATCTGAAGACAGCTGAAATATCTTAGTAGTTCATATGGGGGACTATGTGTAAAAAATGATTTATGACCCTTGATTTATGGCTTTATGACATTTGTTTATGACAGGAACTCCTTATATGGGGGTCTTGTGACCAACAGGTGGTATGTGAAATTTGACCCATCTGTGGTTCTGGTGGGGAGGGATTTATGGTTGTGTGTGTGTTTTATGACTGCAATAATGCTTGGTGTGACAGTGAATGTTTTTTCAGGGGGTGTTTTTATTATTAAATAAATAATAATAAAGTCCACAGAATAGCAAAATTATGAACATGAAGAAATCTGCCATGGATTTGTTTTTCAGATGATGGTGCAGCTTCCATAATGTCTGTGGGGGGAATACAAAATGGTTGAATGAAATTAAGAAATAGCATAGACAATTAAAAAGTAGCAGATATGTGAAATAAGATGTTAATTTTATTAAGTATATCTATTTCTAAAGTCATTTTAATCTTTAAACATGAGTAGAACGTAGTTGAGATGAAATGAGATTGTCTTTGTGGTCTCCAGCGGCTGTGGACCATGGCTCTTTGAATCTTTCTGTGGTCGCGAAAATGAGGTTTAAAAATTAGCAATGATGACCAAAAAAAATATCAGATAAATGATATAAGAAATACAAATATTAAGTATTTAAAAGTTAGGCTTAAGCCTTTAAACGAGCTCCGAGTGAACTCAATGTCTCAAACAGACAAACGCGTGCTGTACGCAACCATTAGTGGGATTTTAGGATCAGAATAAAATATGACATTGTGAATTGTTTTCATATTACAGTCACATCCATAATAAAACAATTTAGATTGTATGAAACAAGATGCGATTTATTTAAGTATAAATATTTGTTTATATGTTTAAATCAGCGTAAGGTGGAGTGTGACCTACTTACAGAAGGGGGTAAATTCCATCTTATGGTGACAGCTGTATCCACGTCGCGACCCAAACTCCGAAGCTTGAGATGTGATCTCACGGTGATCCGAAGTGAACTCATGGAAAACATATGCGGAGCCCGCAACCCCGAAGTCCATGTCCCAAACTGGAGTGACGCGCGCCGTTATCAAATTAATAGTTTTCTGTGTCGAGATGTGATCGTGGGTGACCCAGGGGTGAGAATGAAAATTGCACCAACACAGTTCGAGGTGTGAGGATCCACAGACACCATGTCGAGTCTGACCCACGTAAGGTTTGCTTTGATCATGTAATTAAAAGATAAGTCCCGCGGACACATCCCCGTTTACAATCAAATATCAATGTTGTTTCATATCTGATGCCTTACTGTCTGAGGTAGGCCTATTGTGTATTTGGCTCGCAATGGGGAATAACACTTAGTTTTATTATTGACCGAACAAATGTGTTAGCCATTTGATGTATATTGCTCTGGGTCGGCGTCATGCAGTTTGGTTTCACATCAGCTGATGTGACACCTCAGAACGCGAACTGTGAAACACCAGCGGCCCAGACTGACTGGCGTCTGGGGCTGTGTGAATAAAATAGCCTTATACGCAATATACTTTTCACTATTTGGATAAAATTAAAACTAAATAAACCTAAATTACATCATTCATGTAACTAGTATAAATTATTAAGCTACCATAAACATTATTTCGTTACATTTTGATTGTTGCAACACGAGTTATATTTATTTATAAAAATGATAAAACTATGGCATTGTTGATAACGAATCTATACAGATAATCCATAATAAACCTATGATCTTTTATATTGTCCTTTTAAAGTTTAAACTGAAATAAAAAATATGAAATAATTTTGTGTGAAACAAATGCGTTTTATACGCCTTGAAAGCGTTATGATACTGCAATGAAATGTTTCTAAATAATAATAAAAAGATTTTAAAACAGAGGAAAATAAAACCATATATAATTTAAACATTTATTTATTATTAATTCATTCGCCATTATTTTGTTTGATTAAGACCCCGCTGTTAAATAGACTAGAATGTCCATATGTATTTAAACTATGATCTTTTATAATTATCCTTTTTAAAAGTTTAAACTAAATAAAATATGAAATAGCGAAGTTTGTATGTGTGACGCAAATATGTTTTTAAACGCATCGAATGTGATATGCTTCTGTAAAAAAAATGTTTGAATTTTTTTTTAAATAGCCTAATATTAATAAGATTTTAGGGGTTGAATTAAATAACACAAAACAATTTAACATACATTTTATTTTTTATAGAATTTATTCACAATGTTGCGTTAGTTCGCCTTTATGGTTTAGCTGTTAAACACAAAGGACCGCCCCTGACCACCTGCGGTGCAGTAAAGCTTTAAAACGTGAGCGGCTGGTCTGTTATTCACTATTAACTTGTGCAGAGACTGCAGAACGTTTTCATAGTCCCTGAAATCATGGAAACATCTAATGGTATGTAAAATTTTATTTAGTTTGCACAGTGATTTTGTAGTAATTATTTATTGAAAAAGTGATACGTTGTTAGCTATTGTTGCATTAAGGCCGTGTGTCCACCAAAGCGTTTTTACTCGCGGCTGGCGTGTTTTTTCAATTGTTTTCAATGGGAGCGCCGCGTTTTTAAAACGCCATGAGCGTAACGAGGCGCTGAGCGTCTTTTTCACGCTGAAGCGCTGAGCGTTCGGCGTTTTTTACTGGTCGCCGAGAGTTGAAGAATGATCAACTTTTGGTAAAACGCAGCGCTCATCACTGTCACTTTTTACCCAACCGTCCAATCACAGTGGAGGAGGGGCGGGACTAATACCACACCGACCAACCGCGTCCGCCACATGATTCTGCTTGTACAACGTCAACAGATGACAACAACAAGCATAATAACGGAACAAAATCAAGAGCCAGATAAAATACATTACATTATATTGACATTTTAATATAGAATCAACACAGAAACAAAATATGTGTGAAATGAGATACTAGTAAGACTTTCGCGGATATTCCGTATCATAACAAGCAAAGTGTCTCGGTCTCAACCGTCTCAATTGAAAAAACGCTGCGCTGCCAAAACGCTCTCAAGCGCCCACAGCTGAGCGTTTTTAGCAGAGCGCCTAGCGTTTTCAGCTGGCTAATAACGCTTTGGTGGACACACGGCCTAAGTGTTAATTATGTTTACGAGTTGGGCCTATAAGGTATAGAGGCTTCGACAGCGACTGAGGCATCCAGCAGTTTTATTTTAACTATATTTATTTGGAACACATTTTAATGATTTTACGTTGTCATCATGGTTTTGGCAACACTGTTAAAAACGTTGCAGTTGCCTTGCGGTATTCTTTAACATTAATATTTTGTTTATGGTGTAACGCTGGGATTCCATTCATTGTATGTTTGATTGGTACGTTATGCAATTGTGTTTGCTGATTGTAGTAAGTTAAATTGTTAGTGTGATGTTGTCGTGTATTATCTAGATTTTGGCGAATCACCCTAAAAGTAACACCGTCCGCGTTATTATGGTGAGCGATGTTGGTTTCGCTTTTCATACGGTCTGTCTGAGCCTGATGTTTGCAAATAAGTTAAATGCTATTGATGAATACAATCGTATTTCTGGGTCCTTTGTCAGAGTTTCTCATGTTCCAACCCGGTCTATATCACTCTAAGCATTCTGTGGCGGTTATAATTTGCTATGTAATATTAACGTATTTGTTGTAGGCTATACGCATATGGCTTTTGATGCGGCGTACTATTTGTGTGTGCGCGTGTGTGTGTGCGCGTTTCACGATATGTAGCCCAATTTTAACTTATTTGTACATGGCTTTTGATGCTGACATAATATTTTTGTGCGTGCGTGTGTGCGTGCGTGTGTGCGTGCGTGCGTACGTGTGTGTGTGTGTGTGTGTGTATGTGTGTGCTACTTTGTTCTTTAAAGATTGCAGAGTTTCGAACCCTGCATTTCTCGGGCAAATGTTTTGATATTATATTTCAAAGTAATACTAGTTCTCTAGCTGATTGCATATGCATGTATTGACCTACAGGGCTGTTATTGAGTCACTATTGATTTATTTATTTTTGACCGTCAATCAATTCAATTGAACTGTAGCTTTGAAAAGATTTGCATCACAATTTTTGGTTATGAGAAAGGATTGAGGCCTGAGTGTCCCTGTTTATTATTTATCTGTCCGATTGTACACCATTCATAGAATATAAAATTTTATCAACAAATGCTTATTTAAATAGGTCTTTTTATGTTATAGAATCGAACATCGAGTTGCTCGCTTTTCAATCGATCGACAATCGTAAGTATATATTTTCTACTCATATACACATATAAATATCTGCATAAATATTACAAATTAATTTAGAAATTTAATTTTAATTTTAATTTATTTTATTTTATTTATTTTTATACAGTGACTGCAGCTCAGCTGTCCGTTATAGATGTCTCGACCGCAGGTAAATGGTCTTATCTTATGGTATCAATATTAAAAATACCATAGGACTGAAATATTGTTTTGATATATACCAAATATTCGACTACTTTTCATCTTTTCGCAGATCTGTTGCAGTGGATTACCCCGAACTGCGTTGTGGATTTGACACAAGAGCCTGAAGAACAGCCCTCCGACGATCGCTGTATGCATATATTTTTTATTCTTATATGGATATAAATATTCACATAAATATACAAAATTAATTTTAGAAATTGAATTTTTATTTATTTTTATACAGCGCCTCCAACTCAGCCGCCCGTTATAGATGTTTTGACCACAGGTAAATAGTTTTATCTTATGTTCCCAATGATAAAAATAACAAAGAGTTGAAATATTGTTTTTGACATTTGTCAAATATTCGTCTACTTTACATCTTTTTACAGATCTGTTGCCGTGGATTACCCCGAACTGTTTTGTGGATTTGACACAGAAAAATCCTGAAGAACCGCCCCCCACTACCGGTCATCCCGCTAGAATCAATAACCCTTATTCCCCAGTCTCAACAAGTTCTGACGATCAACTTATGAGATGTGTAGATCTGATTGATCTTACGACGGGCTCTGAAGATCAGCCAGGCCCAAGTTTTCGTGAACCATCTCGAAAACGGCAAAATCTGTCAGACCTTCTGCTAACAACTTCTCCTAAACCGTCGCAAAATAATGGTAAATCCGACATTTATTATGTTTCATTTAATTTGATTATGTGATCTGTTTTGTTATGCTAATCATACTATCGAATATACTATATGTATTAGTATTTAATTCGAGTTTGTCATCTCACATTCTACACAGGCACGCAAGTAGACAGTACGACTGATTTAGCTGACATCCCGATTGTCATCGACATCTCAACAACCGGTAAGAGCATGCTATCATATTATAGATCGCAAGAATATAATTGTTACGATATTTGTTAAATATTCTGTCGCTTTTTCAGATTTTTTACAGCTGTCTATACTGCCAGAATTTATCGATTTGACACGGGGGGATACTGAAGAGCAGCCGCCAACTACCTGTCATCCAGCTAGAATCAACAGCCCTATTTCCCTGGTCTCAACAAGTTCTGACGATCAGCTTATGAGATGTGCAGAGCTGATTGATCTTACAACGGACTCAGACGACCGACCAGGACCAAGTTTTCGAGAGCAACCACGTATATCATGGGTATGATTCTAATCATACCCATGATATACATTCTGCAATATATATAATATAATATATCAGTATTTAATTTGATTTTTGGCATCTCTCATTCTTTACAGATGAGCAAGTAGACGGTACGGACGATTTGACCGTGTGGACCGAAACACAGCAGGATCCATGGGCGTAGGTTTAGGGGGGGGGGCGCTAGGTACTAGTGCCAATCAATATTTTGAGATGACACCAATATTTAGCAAGCTCCCTTGAACTGCTATTTGGATCTTTGCGCTGCTATTTGGATCGATTCCAACGGCCAAAACAATGACAGTACAAGAAACGCCGTAATTTGATTGGCGGCGGTGTATCTGACAGGCTACACGCGCGGGCCGGGACTACTTTTGTGCTTGCACTGGCAGCGAGCGGGTGGTGTGTGTGTGCGCGCGCGCATGTCGATATATTAGGCACTGTGTGGAACCACTTTGGGTGCCTCCAGGAACCAAATTTCATTTTTTTTAAATATTTAATTTCATGTTGTTACTATGGTTACCTTTGACATCTATTATAATAAACAAATTGAACCAAATACAAAATAAGAATTGTTTATTAAATATTTGATATTCATTTTTATACATACACTTCCATGCACATGGGGAAAAAAGCTAACTATAGCTTAATATCAATGAATACACAAAAAAATAGTATAATACATAAGCAACATGAATAATCAACCATGTATATACAATAGATAAACAAGAAAAGACATCTCAACAAAATGCATGGAAACACATTTGTTCCACGAAATAAATCAATGTAAAAAAATTACATTTGAACTAATTAAAAATGTCCAGCTTTACTTAACTTTAAACATTTGTGTTTCAGTCCGATGGTGAGTCTGACATCACTGTTTCCAAGTCCAAAAGCTCTATCAGATGCCAAAAACAAACAACAGTGCTAATATACACTCATTGTGCTGTAACCTTTATCTCTATACAGAAATCTCAGATGGTTAGATATTCAGCTATTTTGAATCATAAAATGTTGAAGTCTGGGATGCCGTTAGACTGGAGACTGTAATGTATACTATGGCTTTTGAAAAGCTTAAATGTGTGACTTGAATCAAGTGTTCATAAATGGTTGTAGAGTATTCTCATGAAACAAGATAGAGGAAGTAGCAGTAGAGGCTTCGACCCAGAAACAGTATTAAGGTGCAGTAAAATTATCTGTTGTTCTGTGAATGTTCACTGGTGAATTCCAGTCATTTCAATAAGAATCCACACGATCAGCAATTTCGTTTGTGGTCAAAAATGTCACTATGGGACCAAGTTGGTGTGAGGTACTTAACGAGTTAGAAAAGTGAAAAGGTACAGCATCGTTTTCCGTTTGTTTTTCCTCTTCTCTGGTGGATGGTCCAGGCACTTCAATGATTTTCAGGTCTACAGGAGGATTTTTATTCTTGTTCAAACTTGTATTTCAGCTTACCGAGATCCCTACAAAGTACAAAATTTACAGTTAGTAATGTTATTAAAGTGATAGTTGTGAAATTTAAATAATTTCCTCAGACTTGTGACGTTCCAAACCTGTTTGACTTTCTGTCTGTGGAACCCAAAAGCAGATCTCAGGCATAATGCAGCCCAAGTCACCATTCAATTTCACTGCATGAAACACAAGCAGAAAACAAATGTGTAAATCATTCATGAAACCATTCTTATGTACACTTGTCTAGTTCAATTCAATGCAACAATTTATGTAAAAATGTTTAACCTCCAAAAATGTCCCAGAAAATATCCTAAAACTAATCAATGAATTCACAACTCATGTGTTATGGGTTGTGTTGTAAGTCTTCTGAGGCCATATAATAGCTTTTACCTTTTTTTTTTTTTTTTTGTCGAAAAAGACTAAACTTGAAGTTATAATTCAGTGTTAAAAATGTCTTATATTCAAATGCAAATGATAAAGATATCAGAAAAATGCATAGCATTATTTGTGAACCAAACCTGTGATATTATTTTTCTGAGTAACATGAATGAGATTTGAGATCATGAGAAAATATTTTCAGAGAATAACTGATTAAAAACACAAGTACACAGTCAAACAATACAATTTCACACAGAGAAAGTTCATAGTAATAAAGTACTTGTATGTGGTGCAGGTAACTTACTGTAATTCAATGTTGCCACTGAAATGTTCAGATTATTTTAGAAATGTAATGGTTGTTCTGGGGAAACAAAAGAACAAAGCTGATTATTCACAACATAATATTTATTGACCAGTAAATGGCTTTAAAATGGTATTTGAGAGAATGAGGGCACCTGTAGTAAGTAAAGTTAGGCTAAACAAAAACAGACCAAACTATAACCTGTTTTTGTTATTCATAACAAACGCCAAGAATCAGAGAATTTTCTAAATTAGTTAGGCTATATCAGCAATTTGAAGACAGTTGTACAAAATATGTTAAATTGAATGACTAAATCTATCTAAGACAATAAGTCAATCATTTCCATTTGTTCATTAGATCAACGTAGTTAGCATCGGGGCTAAAACCCATAGCCTACCAGATCATACTGTGCAATAAACGAGTGGTAAACGCTGTAAAAACGTAGTAATGTATAATAAATTTAGTTTATATATATGTGTGTTTAAATATATAGTGAGTAAACTCTGTATTTATATTTATTTGGCGAGTTTACAATTTACAAACCTTGTAATGGAGAGCCGAACAAACGGCGGAAGCTTTGATGAGAGGAGCCGTTAGTTTCCTGATGACGATCAGCTGAGCTTTGTTGCGCGCGAGCAGCGCGAGGATCACTGAAGCGACAACAGCAGAGGAATAGCAGCAGTTTCGTGACTGAATAAAACTTCTCTCCTCCTGCTTCTTCTTCTTCATATCAGGGCCGTGCAGAGACCTCTGGAGGGGCAGGTGCTCAAAGTATAAAAGGGGGGCACATGGAACAAGGCTTTAAATGGGGCTGTGTTTTTCCTGGCTTAAAATAAGACGGAGGTGGTAAAACCCTAATAATGTATTTTAATAATAAGATAATTAATTTGTATTTTTTTTGTAGATCATCATATAGCCTAATGTGTTTCCCACAGTATTTTTTTGGGTTGAGCTCGCTACCTCTAGGGGGGTCCGGGGGCATGCCCCCCCGTAAGAAAATTTTGTACATTTTAAAGATAAATTCTGATACATTTATAAGATTAATCTGGTGCACTTTGAGTCACCCGAATCCACTGTTAAAAATAATTAATCCACCCGCAAACCGCCCATATTCTTTGATTTAGATATCTTCATCTGATCATCACATTACAATTATTGAAATTCTCAGTGTTAAGCATGATAATATGGTAACATATCACACTGAAGTAGGCTGATTTAAAATTAACATTTATATAAAATAAAAGTTCTTCTTTTGGCAAAATTACATTTCCTTAATAGCCTAAACAGAGGCTTTTCTCCCTTCAAACTTAAATTGTCAATGTTTCATTACATCACTGTTTGAAAACTCTAATTTTTTGTACATTTTATAAAGGGCATCTTTCCCCTAATTGTATTAAATGTATGCATCTTTCATCTTTCATTTCAAATTCTTAAATTTGATCAATATATTCAATTAAAATAATAAGACACTAGGCTGTTACCAATCAAATTAAATAACTGTATTAAATTAGATTATTTTAAATATTTTTGAATATACAAAAATAAGGAATGTTGAAAAGAATGATACTTTATTAAACTAAACCGCCAGTAGGAGGCGGTAGGCGACCGTTTTAATGAGCGAGTCATTGAGTCATTCATTCAAACGATTCGTTCAAACGGCTGATTTATTCAGAATGAGGCAGTTTGTGAATGGGTAATTGAATCTTTGACTCAACCGATTCGTTCAAAACGCTGAATCATTCAGTAATGCAACAAGTGTTGCAGCCTGTGAGATGGGCTATGGTTCTGCGGTGATCTTTGTTTGGAACTATTTTCCCCGCAGAAACAGAACAAAAACAGTCATTGCGTCTAAAATGTAAGTGACTTAATTTTAACTATTTGTTTATTGACCTGTTATGAAATCAGTCTCGGTTTCAATCTTGATGGCATTCAGGAAAACAGTTACTTCTACAGCCTACACACTGCAATATAAACAACATCTCTGCATGCTCTCTTCACGTCGTCCTTGTAAAATAATAATAATAAGTAAACAAACATCAAAATCACTTCGCTGAGAATGAAACGCCACTTACCAGCAGCCGCAGATTTGAAGATATCTTCTGGTAGTGTGCGTAGCCGCGCGAAATTAAAAAATGTGCGTGCAGCGTAAGGTATCGTCCCGGATGAGTTCGTCAGGTGAAAGGTCATCATGTGGGTCATTTAATTTATGGCTAAATTATTATGAATTAATTTTACTAATAGTTAGGTTGGGCAGGCATCCACAAAAGGGCCTTTAATTACAAAAAAAGGAGAGGAAATTTTGCCTTGATAAAAGGGCACTTTGGGCACCAAGGGGCAAAGGGGCAGGTGCTCGAGCACCCAACGCCCTCCCCCCTCCCCCCTCCCCCCTCTGCACGTGCCTGCTTCATATAATATTATTATTATTTAGTGCTGTTGTTTAAGGTTTAAATTACTTAATAAAATAGGCCTATACTAAATATATGTAAGCTAAAAACACACTCAAGTACATTTTTAATACATTTAATAGTACATCTTTTTCACCTGGGTATGTATACTGAATCAAACTTGCCTATAATAATAATAATAAAAATGCATTAATTTGTATTGTAGGTCTACTAAAAACACACTCAAGTCCATTTTTAATACATTTAATAGTACGTCTTTTTCACCTGGGTATGTATACTGAATCAAACTGAATCAAATAATAATAGGATAATAATAATAATAATAATAATAATAATAATAATAGAATAATAATCTAATTCTGGCCTCCCTGAACCATTGGGTTCCTCCAGATGCTGGCTTTAACATAAGATATATTCCAGGAACCACTTAAATGTTAAAAGATCTTCCAATAACCCTTTTATCGCATTTAAGTTCCTCTATTTTCCCCCAAAGCACTTCGAGGTCTCATGGTAATGAAAAGGTGACTCCAGAACCTCTGAAGTAAATACAAAGTGCTTTAAGGATCCCATAAGTTCCAGCAAGAACCTCAAAGATTGTCAATGCTCTTCCAGTAACCCTACTATAGGAGAAAGAGCTTTGAGGCACCAAAATTACATTTTGAAGTTCCTTGAGTATCCGACAGGGTATTTGAGGCTCCTTTAGTTTTTACAGTGTAAGGTTAAGAGTATTGATTAGGCTGTGCAGCACAGCACTGATAGACTCATAGAAGTCGCGCTATCATGATAGAATGCTACGTTAGCAAGTCACTGAATGTTAATTAGCTGACCTTAACTTAGAATCTTGCAGTCAACATAAACAGTGGATCTGAGACATTTTTCGTTTCTACATTCTATTTATGTAATGTATCTGTGAGTGTAGCCTAAGAATTTAATATTTAAGAATAGAATATATCAATAGAATTTAATATAGAATAGTAGATACAATTTTAGTATTAATGGAATACTGTAATCATGGATAATAATAATAATAATAATAATAATAGATAATAATAATGGATTTGTTGTGTTGAATGCATACTATGATACGTGTGTATTTTATTCATTTGTTCATTATTTAATTACATATAGAAAACTCAGACATCTTGTGAAGATGTCAAAGAGCATGTTGAGGAAGAAGTAGATGGACCTTCAGGGCTTCAGGTGAAGTCTTTATGAACTATGTATGAATTATTAAAGCGTGATTAAAGGAAATCATGCATGTTAAAAGTTTTGAAAACCATGTCCCCTTCATATTTAAATTGCTCTGAAATATAAACATGATGTGTTGAATGCATACTATGATACATGTGTATTTTATTCATTAGTTCATTATTTAATTACATAGGTCAAGTCAAGTCAAGTCAAGTCATCTTCATTTATATAGCGCTTTTAACAATGTAGATTGTTTCAAAGCAGCTTTACAGAGATAAGCGTATAATTTAAGGTAACAGAGATTGTTTCGGCTTTACAGCAGAGTTAAGTTATTTCCATCTAAAGTTAGTTTTAATTGATTTGGTTCCGTTGCAATGATCATTTGTTATTAAATTAGGGGCCGCTAAGACGACACCATTCTCTCTACACAGACTTTAAACGCGAACCTGTGAGAAACACTGATGGCGTTCACATGCGCATTTAGAATGGGTTCTATAGTTATGTGCGTTTGAATATACGCAGGTTTGGAATTCCCTACAAGCCAAGCCTAAACAAAATACTTGTCTTTCCTTATAAATTTTGATAAGGAATTATATTTTATTTGTTGCTTTGGGGTAGGACCGCGAGACGAATTTTCCCAACAACACCTTATCTGTATAGTGGTAGAGGGATCCTCCATAGGGAGAGACTAGTTGGCACTTCAGCACTGCGTTGTCATCGGTCCAGGCGAAGGTCCTTCGTCAGATCTGGATACGGCCTGGATCCGGCAGGCTGCAGGAAAACCTCGGGATAAACACAGACACTAAAATTAGCGTAGATGCCATTCTTCTCATGATGTAACGAGTACATCAGGATTTTTGGGAAGTGTTCCCGGTTCCGGCTGACCTACTATATGCAGCCTAACATTAAATTATAGAAGTCTATAATGTATTATGTGAATGCTAGGTCAAAGAGATGTGTCTTTAATCTGGCTTTGAACTGACAGAGTGTGTCTGCTTCCCGGACAATGGTAGGAAGACTGTTCCAGAGTTTTGGTGCTAAATAGAAAAAGGATCTACCGCCAGCAGTCGATTTTGATATTCTAGGTATTATCAACTGGCCGGAATTTTGAGATCGTAATAGACGTGAAGGACTATAATGCGTTAAGAGCTCGCTCAAGTACTGCGGAGCTAAACCATTCAGTGCTTTGTAAGTAATCAGCAATATTTTAAAATTGATGCGATGTTTAATAGGGAGCCAATGCAGTTTTGACAGAACTGGGCTAATATGGTCATACTTCCTGGTTCTGGTAAGAACTCGAGCTGCTGCGTTTTGAACTAGCTGTAGTTTGTTTATTAAGCGTGCAGGGCAACCACCCAGCAGAGCATTTCAATAATCTAGCCTTGAGGACATGAACGCATGAACCAATTGTTCCGCATAGGAACATAGGAAACTCAGACATCTTGTGAAGATTTCATAGAGCATGTTGAGGAAGAAGTAGCTGGACCTTCAGAGCTTCAGGTGAGGTCTTAAAGTGATAGATCGTCTTAAAGTAAAGGTCTTAAAGTGATTCTGTGATGAGATATACTACTATTGATTAATAGCAAATTATTAAATCTAAATATAGTCTACCTGTTTTATTATGTGAAAGTGAAGTGAATTGGTACTAGTATAAAAGGATATCAGTGTGGATAAAAACCAGGGTATGTTTTGTTTGCTCTTCAGGAGACAGTCAGTGAGAGCAACAGAGATCCTCAAGCAAGTCAGTGTAGCAGTGTCCTGGACATGGGAAATGAGCCATACCAGCCTGATCCAAAATTCATAAAAGTACAGAAACTTCGAAACAAGAAGTTAAGGTTTCAGGCAAAGTGGTTTAGTCAATATCCATGGCTGAATTATAGTCCTACATTGCAGAAAGTTCTTTGTTTTGAGTGTGTCAAAGCATACACCATCAAAAAGACCACTCTAGAGAAAAGAAATGACCCTGCCTTTTGCTCTAATGGGTTTAACAATTGGAAACATGCCGTAGAATGCTTTAATCGCCACAAGAAAAGCAAAGCCCACCATCATGCCCTTACTGTCAATGCACTGGAGCAAATTCCAGTGCACACACAAATATCCAGTTCAATGGCTAGATCACAGGAGGAGGCGAGGTACTGTCTTAAGCAAATCATGGGCTCTTTGAGATATCTAGCAAGGCAGGGAGTTGCCTTTCGAGGACATGAGGTTAATGATGGTAATTTTTACCATCTTGTAAAATTCCTTGCAACCAAGGACCCTATTTTATCCTCTTGGTTCAAACGTTGCCATGATTATATCAGTCCACAGTGCCAAAATGAGTACTTAGCTTTATTTGCCAACACAATTGTGAGGGAAATTGCCTCAACAATCAGGTCATTGTCTGTGCTACAGTTTTCAATCATAATGGATGGTACTCAGGATATACAGGGAAAAGAGCAGGTTTCCATATGTCTCAGATATGTGGATCATGACCTTGTGCCGCAGGAAGTCTTTGTGGGATTGTATGAGGTGCTAGGGACAACTGGTGAGCAGATGGCTAAGCTAGCTATTGATGTGCTCCTGAGATTGAATATTCCAATCTATGGCTTGCGAGGTCAGACTTACGACGGAGCAGCCAATATGTCAGGGAAATTCTCAGGAGCACAGGCAGTGTTGAAGAGAGAACAGCCATTGGCTTTGTATGTGCATTGTGGTGCACATTGTGTAAATCTTATAACACAGAGTGCTTGCAGTGCCTCTACCTTACTACGTGACACATTGCAGTGGGTCCATGAGCTTGGAACTCTGAGCAACCAATCAGGGAAATTCAAAGGGGTATTAGCTAGCCATCTAACATCTGAGGGGCCTACCAAAACAGTTAAACCTCTGTGTCCAACTAGGTGGACAGTGTGTGGTCAAGCTGTTGATACAGTTCTTAGCCAGTTTGAGGCTGTGTTGTGTAGTTTGGAGGAAATGGCCTCTGTTGGTTCTCAAAATGGCACTA
Organism: Scardinius erythrophthalmus; assembly: GCF_964197995.2. Lineage (NCBI taxonomy): Eukaryota > Metazoa > Chordata > Actinopteri > Cypriniformes > Leuciscidae > Scardinius > Scardinius erythrophthalmus. The sequence continues at coordinate 39,566,176 of NC_138236.1, forward strand.
GAGCCAATGGTCTCCTAGAACGCTTCCAGAAGGGTAATACTGTTCTTGGACTGCTGGTAGCATCAGAGGTGTTAGGAGAGCTTGAGTGCAAAAACAGTCCCAAACAATTAAAGGCATGCAAGCTGCTGTTGACTATGTTAGTTCAACTCTTCAAGAAAAAAGGAGTGAGGAAAAGTTTGCAGAAGTGTTTGAGAAGGCAGTGTCAATGGTAGACTCCATGGGAATTGAACCTATTTAACTCCCTCATCAAAGAAATCCCCCCCAAAAGATTCACTGGTGGGGCTAGTCAGCATATGCCAAAAACACCAGAGGAATACAGCATATGCCAAAAACACCAGAGGAATACTATAGAATAGAATTTTTCAAGGTGTTGGACAGTTTGGGCATTCAGTTCAAGGAACGGTTTAACCAACCAGACTTACAGAAACTGAAACAGATCGAGAATGTTCTCCTCACTGGGCAGATGGATAATGTGATTGTACAGTATCCAGAAATACACAGGGATATTTTGAAGGTTCAGCTACAAATGTTTCTTTCAAAGCATACAATCACATCAAGTGATAAAGCTGCATGCATTCTGAAAGCAATGCCAAGTGAGGTGAGAGGCTTATTTGATGAGGTTGAGAAGGTTGTTAGGTTGTTGTTGGTCGTCCCTGTTGCCTCAGCTGAAGCTGAACGAAGCTTCAGTGCACTGACGAGACTGAAAACTTGGTTACGATCTACTATGTCTCAGCAGCGCCTTAATAATGTGAGGCCCTTGACAAAGTGGACCTTAATGATGTAGGGCAACAGTTTGTATCTGTAAATGACAGACGTAGGCATCTGTTTGGAAAGTTTAGATAAAAGGAAGGAATCAAGAAAATGCAGTAAAATGTGGAAAGTAGCCATAATGGAGTTATAATTTTGGGTGCCAAATAGTAGAATAAAGAAGATGTTTTTTTGCTTTGTTTTTTTGGTTTATTATTATGCTCCAAAAGTTCTCAAAGTCTACCTCTTGCAACAGTGTTTTTGTAAGTATAAATAGGCTACTAACGTACATTATGTTTGTTTGTTAATAAACCATATGGTTGTTCAGCATTTCACATTTCCAGGTATTAACGTGAGTGTGAGTATTTGTTTGAGGTACTGGAGAGTAAATAGTGTTTATGATAGAAAAAGATTATTATATTTATGTATTTAGATTTGTTTTGCTCCACAAGTTCTGAAAGTATTTCCTTGTGACAGTGTTTTTTGTTAGTGTAAATACTAATGTACATAATAATTTATGTTAATAAAACGTTTGGTTGTTCAGCATTACACAGTCTCAGGTTTTTATTTTTATTTTTTGAGAGTGCATTTTTGAGATTATACAGTTATACTAGCTCTTTAGGGACAGTATACAGGATGGTGTATTGGGGTCAGGATACAATATAATGAGATGAAGTAGATTCACTTCTGTATTGTGATATTCTGTATTGCCAACAGTCTGAAATCGCCATTAAAGCACTGGTATCTTACAACAAAAGAATTCCAGGGGGAGGGGGGATGTCCCCACCAAAGCTGAGGCCAAACCTACGCCCTTGGCAGGATCGATGGGATCAGGCCTCGTGGACAAATGATGCTTATGATGAGGATGTCGTGAGGGCCAGACAAACACCGTATCCTTTTCACGACCTGCTGAATGCTGAAGTAGAAGCAGAAGAAGAAGAAGAAGAAGAAGTGGTTCACCCCACGTCTGTACAGAAGGATCAACCTTGTTGCGATAGGGCTCTGACACACGCACTCATTAACAGACTTATTGCCCAGGGTGAAGAGATTCGTCATAGAACGATAGTGCTACACGCAGAGTACCATGCACAGGCAGAGGTATACTACACATCGCTATGTCGCAGAATAGAGGAGGGTTTCAATGCGATTCATGTTCACATGGATGCTCAGGACATAAAGATTTGTGAATTACAGACTATTATATACAAGCAACATCAGAGATTAGAAAATTCTATCCACAGATTGCAAGCGGCGGGGAATGAGAACAACGAACGAGTTGTAACAAACTGGACTAATAATTTAAATAAACCAGTAGTCACTCAAAAGTTCAGGGTACTCACACTGCATTAATGAATAAGGGGAATAACTGAATAAACCCTTGTAATCAGACAAAGATAGGCATAAGCAGGTTATCCAACAAGGTATATTAATAATTCAATAGTCAAATCAGAAAAATGACACTTATCCGAGAGTCCTTGATCAAATAGTCCATGCTTGAGAAGTATTGTCCTTATGTGTGAATCCGTAGTCCTTGAGCCCCAAAAAATGAATCAAAATGTCCAAGGAAAAAGATAATTATCCTCCAAATGTGATGAAACAGCAAAAACACCCCGAAAAAACAAGTCTTCTCTTGAATCTCGATGGGTAAATAATCCATAAGCAACTTCAAAGGAGAAGGCTAAAAACTTTTCCATTTCATTCAAACAGGATCAACTCACATCGCTCTCTCCCACTTGCTTGGGCATTTCTCTTAAAGAAGGCCTTCCTTCCTCTAGGTGCTCTCCTATCAAAATAAATGTCCATTTTGCTCACCCCAAGATGTTTCTCCCCCACACATAAAAGTCCCACATACAAAAAAGACAGAGAAATTCAACTAGGGCCTGAAACCAATTAAGTCATCCCTATACATATTTTACACAGTGTCTGACATTCAATGTCTTCCTCACATTGGTAAAATAAAATATATTTGTGTATTTCTCTTAGCCCCAATATAGTGTCACAGAGTCAAGTCAAGTCAAGTCAAGTTTATTTATATAGCGCTTTTCACAACATAGGTTGTATCAAAGCAGCTTCACAGTAATAAATTAAAACAATACATCAATGTTTGTTTCTAGTGGAACGTCCACGTGTGGTAATGCTGATCAATAGTATCGTTGATTGATTAATTTAATTAAATATCCCCAAATATCCCCACGATCCCGAACGAGTGCTGTTCATATTAAACAATCAACTTAGGGAACAACGTTTAATTGTCAATCTTATTGGAGTTATGAGCAGTGATTTACGCCAAAGATAGGGTACATATCTGTATGCTATTTTGTATTCATGTCAACTTATTCTATTAGATTTGTATTCTGTATTATGCTACGGGAATGTAGTAGCATTACCTTACTTGTATTGTTATGATTTTAATTGAATTTTTATTGTAATAAGTTGATTTCTCAGGGGTTTTTGATATTTCATAATTTCAGATCAATAGTGGTTTGTTCAAAATAAAAATTAAAATGGACGTCGGCAAAAAAAATCCACAGCCAATGCACAATGCTGTCTTCCAGACCAAAATTGCACTGATACTCTACAGCAAATGTTTGAAATGCAAATGGATGGTACCCCTGGTTTGTGCGAGGGGTTACAACAAATGATAAATATGTATTCGGAATTTGATCCAGCATCTTTCAATGTAGAACCGACGTCACAGTCTTGTAATTTAGATCATCTAGAAATCGCTATTGAGAAATTCCCCAATATTAATCTATGTGATCGGCTACAAGAACTATTAAATGAATGTGATATACAAATTGTACAAGATGATTATGCATTAAACGAGCATGAAACAGCGTCTAGGGACGCATTTCCCCCCGCAGGTTATGTCAAAATTGATCGCCCATCGTCTATCAATGTTACCCCCCAGGTAATTTTGCCACTGAGCCCCCGACGGGTAGCAGCGCCCCTGCCAGTACAGGTAATGTTGGTACTGATATGCCATTGTTTTGTAGTAGCCCTGATAGGTCGATAACTAGTGACGCTTCGAACCCTCCGGTAGCACCGATGTTAAGCCAGACCAACATCGAATCACTGATTTGTGTGGGTGGGGATGTAAACGGGTATCATATTTTACCTCGACCCCGTTTCAATAGCATTGAATTACGTCGGAGTATGAATCTGAGGGATATTAACTCTACAGATCTGGCCGCGTACAACATCTTCTTACACGATGCTCTTAGTGAGATTGTTGCGTTTGCTAGAGAGATTGGTGGTGATTCTAGTGTTATTACTTTAAACATGAATGCCCCCAGTATGAGTGCCCCCGTTAATGTTGTATTAACAGACAGAAATAATTACGATGTTAATACGCTTCTTGAACAAATTGAGAAAATTTTACAGAGCAATGAGCGGATAATGTCTGATGAAGCTGTCGAGATCGAAGCTAATGTGGCTATGAACAATGGCGCCACCAGGGGGTGGCCAGGGGTGGCCGTGGCCACCCTTGGCCGACTCCTGGCCACCCCACTGGCCACCCCGCTGGCCAGTATAAATTTTAGTAGCATCAGTTATGCATTTCATCCCTAATGCACAGCCAGGCAGGCCGCTCTAGACCTTCGATCACACACAGTAGCCAGTACTCCCCCGGGACCCCCGCCCATAGACTGTAAAAAAATAGCCCCCGCCCCTCCGTCAATGCCGTTGTTGCGCGCTCAGACAGCAACAGCTCAGCGCGTGCCCGCTAGTCAACAATTTCAAAAGAAGTTAAGAAGACGAAGAAGACTACCGCGTCAGTTTGGGTGACAAAGTCATCTGAAGTCATTCCATAGCTTAATGTGAGGGACTGAAGTCTATTTACATCATTTAAGTTTATGGAAACTCGTTTTCCCTCCTCTGTGGCGGTCAATCATTCTCCATTCAGTATTCAAACAGCGCGCGCGCCTCTGCCGGTTGGATGCACGGTAAAACTCTCTCCATTATGATATATTCACATTATAATGCATTATCTGTAGATAAAAGGTTGTGGATTTGCATAAAATGACTTTATTTTGTTGGGGTTTGTTGCTGTTTTTAAACGACTTACTACCGTGTGCTTGTTAGATCACACACATCACAAGGACTATGAATCGGCATCAAACGCACAATAACTGGAATTTAAAACTGTGAAACAAATGATCAATAAACTGTTGGATAGATAGACACTAGGATTTGTGTGCTCGACATTTCTTTGCTTTGTGCCGTGAACTTTTAAATGCTCACTTGTTCAGCGCAGCGCTGCACACTGTGACTCCATGTTGCTTTGAGCACATCATTCTGCACCCGCGATGCGCATACACGCTTTGTGCGCTCTGTTTTGAAGCATTTCATATTATCATGGTTTTGCGCACTGAAAGATTATTAAAAGCCTATATTTTATATACCTAGCCTGCTCAATACATTTAAAATAAGCATCATTTAATTGTATATTTCTTTGTAGTGTAGGCTATATAAATATATACACTTCTGAATTCTTGACATTAATATATAAATATAATATATTTGTATCTGCTTTTCCCCAGTAACTGTTTTGTTTGCAATAAATGTACACCTTATGCCAAATATAATTGCAAAATAAAACAGAATTGTTGTGTAACTCAAAATGTTAACTGTACTGTTATTAGTCTAAGCATATTATATCATTAGTAACATTAAATATAACACAATAAACCATCATATAGTATATCAGTAGGAGTTTCCTTAAGTCTTTCTGATAGTTTTCTACAGGCCGGTTTACTACAACAGTAGAAAAAAATTCTGAAATTATGGTTTATAGTTTTGGTGTGCCACCCCAAGATTTTAAGTGGCCCCATCTGGCCACCCCTATGAAAAATTTCTGGAGGCGCCACTGGCTATGAACATGCGCGGAGGCGGTCGTCGTAAACTTACGGATTTGGCGCTCGAACAGGTGATCAAAAAAAAAAAGATGAGCTTATTTTGCTCCGCTAATATTTCAAATAAATTATGCTTATCTATTTGTTTGGCCCGTTTTCTTGAACCCCAATTACCCAAGAACATGCTAGAAAGTCGTGTGGTCGTCATCTGCAACAGAGCAGGCTTTGCAATTGACCGCGAGATAGGACTCTGCGACTTAGAAGCGCTTGAACAACTACTTGGTATTAAAATTGTTGTTTTTTACAGAACTAACAGTGGTGTGCTAGAAACGTACAAAAATCACAATGAGCCACACCCAAAAACGATATGTCTCTATTTGTACAATGCACATTAATACATGATAACCAATCTTACAGCATTCATAGGTTCCGACTATGTATGTCAATTCTGTTATGCAGGTTATAAGGACCACAGGCATCATCAATGTGCTCACGTATGTAATGTTTGCCTTGATGCAGAATGTTACAAAGTTCCTAAAAGAACTGTGCATTGCCCCGATTGTTTACGCTTCTGTAAATCAGGCTACTGCTACGACATGCATAAAAAAATACCCTCCGGACGTGAAAGGCCGCAATGCAATGTAGTCAAATATTGCAAATTATGTAACAGACGACGCCATAGGACGTCATAGGGTATAGCAAAGGAGAGCAACACAAATGTGCCCCATCGCGATGTGTGTATTGTGGCGATGATCTACCTGGGATGGGTTTGCATGAGTGTTTTATACACCCCTACCCACCAAGGAACTTAACGAGAAGTATATTTTCTACGATTTTGAAACTCGTTATGAAAACTTTGTATGCGCAATCACCTTTAAAGGCGAGAAATTTGTTGCCGAAGGCACTGAATGCATCGCTGCGCTAATCGATCGATTCAGACAACCCCGATACGCTGGCTACTGTTTCATAGCCCATTACGCGGCAAAATTTGACTCATTTCTCATTCTAGAGTATTTTTGCAAAGCAGGGCTTAAGGTCGACGTCATAATGCAAGGGTGTAAATTAATTTTCATGTACGATGATGTTTTTGCACAGCGTTATATAGACTCTTATGCGTTTGTTCCAATGGCCCTATCTAAGATGCCAGCCGTGCTAAACTTGACCACGACTGAAAAAGGTTACTTTCCCCATCTTTTCAACAGGGTAGAAAATGCTGCCTATATCGGCCCCTACCCCGACAAAAAGTACTACAACCACGACAACATGTCCGATAAAGACCAACTAAAGTTTGATCAATGGTATAGCACAACGGTGGGTAAGGAGTTTAACTTCAGGAAGGAGTTGTATGAGTATGGGGTGTAGCGTTTACGACTCTGGGTAAATGTGAATTAGCTCAAGAATATGGGGAATTCTGGGAATATTAATATTTATGACTCATGGTCATAATTCATAAGTCGCATGTACATTTATTTTATCAATTACCGAGATTACCTTGTTCTGTAACTGGTCTGTCCAACCTTTAATTCGTCCAGCGAGTAAAGGTAAGATCAGTACAGTTAAGAAGAGGTATTTACAAACTTCAAGGAAGTTTATGTCCTGGCCACGGACATCAAACTTTCTGAGTTTATTAATTAAAACTACTCAAGTAGTCTATATATATCGAGCTTTGTAGCTTATAATTGGATCTTTTAAATTTCATTGACTTATAAGGTGGATTTTGCAAACACGGAGACAGTGAAAAGTATTTATGAATTTTAATAAATGCAAAACTAGAGATTATATGAGCTACGAATATAAACGTACGTAAAAATGCAAACAATAAACAAACAAACATATAACCAAACAATAACATAAGTGATCAGAATGAAACGAAATGAAAGAAAGAAATAGAGAGGAGGGAAAAGCTAGTAATTATTACGTACAGAAACCTAAGTTTACGAGACACCGGGAAACAGCTTTTATCAGACAATGTACTTGCGAGTTTCTGTGCTCTTTCTGGTCAGGTTGAAGCTGATGCAGGAAGCGGGAAGCGGGCAGCGCGGACGGGTCCTGTTTCTGCTGGGTCTTCCAGTGCCGCAAAGTTTAAAAAGGCTAACTGAATATAATATTACCGAGAAAGTCAGGTGCGTCTCCCGGGACGGGAGAGGTTTCAGATCTTGGTTGCAGAGACGGCAGGCTTTTTCATGGTGCGCCATGTGTCCCAGAGGCCAAGGCAAGGCCTGTCCAGCTGGAGCAGCGCTGCACGTGGAGAAGGAGGAGGAGGTCAGGGACCGGAGAAGCGAGGAAGTGGGATCAGCGGGAGCGATGAGAGAAGAGAGTTTTAACAGACAATCTGTTTACGCCTTGTTTTGTGACAGAGCGAATCAAAACTTCTGATCTGTAGCGGGAAGACGTCTTCTTTGTGTGAAGAACAACACGCCCCCTTTTACCATATGTCTTATGAGGGAAAGGATTCATACTTAGAAATATGATATTTCCTGGAACAAATGCATATTATTGTACTTTGCAGTCAAGATTCGTCTCCGTGAGATGGAGAGGGTTACAGAGATATCAATCATGACAGGTAAAGATTGGGGAAACATAACGTTACATTTATATGCATAATTACACACAAATAAAGTTTGATTAAACCCACAATAAAGTTGTCAGTGTTTCCGTTATGGCAAGTGACGACACTTTGAGAAACATAGGAATACATATCTATTTAGTGGCTTGTTGAGTGGGGGAATATCTGTTTCAAAGTCCAGAGTGTGTGTTCTGGAATGTCTTACGAACGTAAAGTTTTATGGTCTGAGGTAGGGTTACCACAAGACACCATTGAGGAACTTCTTTCCGTGAGCATTTAGAATTAAAGATTTTACTCTTAGCAACCCACACCTCTATTATAAAGCAAAGCTAATCACACACATACATATCGGAAGGTATACACTCAAGAGCCATATTTCTACATGAAATTGTACTCAAAGGAGGTTTTGTGTGTGGGTGTGTGTGTGTGTGTGTGTGTGGGTCATGAGGTTGTAAAGTCACAGGGAGTCCATGCTGAAATGGGGGTTTTAGAGGGGATTGTCCAGAACAGGGTTCCTTTGTGACTAAAATGTCCCTCTGGGGAACAACAGATTGCAATTTTGACATGTCCAAGCAGACTTAGCGGCGTCATGGACAGACTGTTGTCTAAGGAGACAATGAAGGATCTGTTTGGAGACAAGGATTTACTAATTTGAACAGAATATGACCGCATGTCAGGCATTGTCGGTACAGGGGTAAATGATGTCGTCTTATTACGTGAAGCATGCATGAAATACCGCGAGGCGTTCATAAAATGTACCGAACTCGACCCTTTTGGGGTATACAATAGTAGTTCATATGGGGGACTATGTGTCAAAAATGATTTATGACCCTTGATTTATGACCCTTTATGACATTTGTTTATGACAGGAAGTCCTTATATGGGGGTTTTATGACCAACAGGTGGTATGTGAAATTTGACCCGTGTGTGGATCCGGTGGGGAGGGGTTTATGGCTGTGTGTTTTATGACTGCAATAATGCTTGGTGTGACAGTGAATGTTTTTTTTCAGGGGATGTTTGGAATACCATTGTCTGTCTTATAGTCTCAGCTTTCTCTGGTTTGTATAAATAGTTGAGCATCTTTTGTAAGACAGATACGTGTTTGTGAAACACATCGATATGGATTAAGATCACCTAAAACTCCAGAGCGTAGAGAGGACAACGATATGACAGAATATCTGACGCTGGCTCCGCGAAAAGTTTCAGGACATGTAAATCTGACAAAATTTCTCCATGCTGATTCATGCATTGTAAAAGGGGAATTTATACTGACTAGTAACCGTATATTCGGCTATATAGTTCATAAACATTTTCGAACTGTTACGCTCTACACATCCGACACTCCAGATCAATTTGTACCGGGAGAAGACCCATGCCTGGTGTTTCCTGATAAAGACTGGACATTATTTTACAACCGGATCTGGAAAGATTTGAATGACGGCGGAAACGAACCATTGTACATAGCCGAGTGGGACGGTGAGGCCCCGAATGTTCGGTACCGGGTGGTCGGGGATCATTCTAAAAAGAAAGAGGATGATTGTGTTTACATATTCAGTTGTACAGATAAGACAAAGCTTTGTTCCAGTTCAGGAACTGTTCTACAAAATGACCATGATCTGTACGTGATGCAATGTTTGTTCAAATGGCGCGACGCCTGTCTGCTGAGTCTCCTTTTTTCAACGATAAACAAAATGTTCAAGTGGTGCGACATGTACGCCGGGTACAATAAAATTAAAGTGCAGCTGTTCTACCCTGAGAGATGTGCACGCAGTGCGACATACACCCATCCGTCCCCGCCCATCTACTACAGCCATTATAAAACCAAGGTAAGTCTGCCCCTCCTCACACTTTGTCTTTATAAGCCATGTCTCAAAACGCTGATTCGAAGTATGTCTATAGCTATGGTGCCTCTGTCAGTTGTCTAGCTGAGCCTGATGACAATGCTACTGATCATATTCCATCAGACGGGGCCGACACGTCCGATATGCAGAAAGGATGGCTGGACAAATTCTGCACTGAGCTTGGAACCTAACTTTCCTGACTAATGCGTGTAGTGTTTGTGCGTCTTCTGATAAACCCGGTTTTGACGCTACAGACGGATGTTTCAGCACCATTGGATTCAAAATCGTAAAAGCCGCAATAGTGCTGCTACTACAACACCTCATTGAAAACAAACTGAAGGAGGAGTGTGAGGGCTGTGCAACGGATCATCCGAGCCAATTACAGCATTCCTGGCTGTACGAACCCCCCACATACTTCTTCGAAACCCACTTTGACGAACTGACCAGCAAACTGTTTAAACCTAACCCTCGATTCATCATAGCATTTGTCCTAAACCGATGCAGCTTTAAATCCCATCCTCAGGTGATTCATGGAGCAGTCGGGTCTATTCTGCATGAATTAAGAGACGAACCATTCATCGGTACCAAACTACAAGAAATCAGGGACAAACTTCTGGATCAATCCTGCAAGGAGATTGTCTACGACGTCGTCGATCTCTGGCAAGGCCTCTCAATTGCGAATGGAGAGTGACAAAGAACCCCCCAGTATGGCTGCAGCCAGTAGCCGAAAGAGTTTCATGGAATTCATGTTTAAAGGACATTACAGAAGACAGTTGGTTTCATTAATGCAAAGAGTCATCGAGTATTCAAGTGAATCGGATGATGATGATGATGATGATGATGATGATGAGGACGTTGATGTTGAAGCCAAACGTGTAAGAAATCTCAAAAAACAAATGATTTTGATAAGAGGTACGCCTGATTCTTGGGTTGAATTAACAAACATATGTGTCTGTGGTATTGAGCCCCCGTGCGTCCTGGTAAAAGATGCTCTGGTTATGATGGATGAATGCAGTGCTGGGTTTGCAACCCGCGATGTGCTCTGTATGTGTACGTATGTGGCAGATGTATGTAAGCTAATGATTCCAAAACTAAAATTCAATGATGAGGACGACACCGGTAGAATCATCGAAATGTTTGTCAATTATATCCTAGATCGTAACATGATGGCTTGCAGAAATTTCCTCTACTGGTTAGACTATCGTTGATGTTATTGCAACCATTTTTCACTATCCTCTAATGCCATTATATCATTTAGAGTTTTGTACTACCATTATTTCTTTTCTTAATTATTTTATTATTTTTACCTGTATCATGTAGTCATTATCTAGAATGCTTTACTTATTGTGATATTAGATGTGTTGTTTTTAAATAAAAGGTTGATCCACTATGCATGTGTGATCTATTTCTTTTACAGAGGTTGAACTGGCACCATGTCGGAGCTTATAAAAAAGCTTATTATACACCATCTAACCCCGGGTCTTTAGGTGGTAAAAAACGTTTAAAAGATGCGGTCTTAAAGGATAATGGAGTTCGACTACGCGATAAAGACGTCTCAGACTGGCTGGCCGGAGAGGATGCCTATACATTACACAGAACCGCCCCTCTAAAATACACACGCAATAGAGTTGTTGTGTATGCGATAGATGCCCAGTTCCAAGCGGATCTTGTTGACATGACATGAAATCAACCTATTTAGTAAGTACGCGTGGGTTCGAGTGCTAAAGAATAAGAGTATTGAGGTATTGAGGTTACTAAAGCGTTTGTGTCTATACTCGAAGAGGGACGTGTTCCACAGAAACTGCAGACGGACCAGGGAAAGGTTTTTCAAGATGTGATGAAAAAGCATCAAATTAATCACTTCGGTACCGCGACCGATTTGAAGGCCAGTGTCGTGGAACGTTTTAACAGAACATTAAAAAGTCGAATGTGGAGACTTTTAACGGCTACAAATTCCCGGCGCTACATTGATGCTTTACAAGATATCGTGCAGAGTTACAATGCCAGTTATCATAGAAGTATTAAAATGAGACCGGTGGACGTCGATAAAGTAAACGAGACTTTGATGTTTCAAAACTTGTACGGAACTATAAAGAAGACAGAGAAATGTCACTTTAATTTCAAAGTTGGAGATGTTGTGAGGATCTCCAAAGTGAGAGGACCGTTCACCAAAGGTTATGAACAGAACTATACAGATGAATTTTTCACCATATCAGCATGTATTCCGCGACAGCCACCAGTCTATAGATTGGCCGATTATGACGGGGAATCCATCGAAGGTGTTTTTTATGAAAAAGAGTTGCAAAAAATGATTGTGGGTAAAAACAGATCTTTTAAGGTGGAAAAAATTTTAGGTCAGAAAAAACAAGGAAAATCTATGCTTGTTTTAGTGAAATGGTTAGGATGGCCTGCTAAATTCAATAGTTATATTGATAAAAAAGCACTGGTGGACTTACAAACGCCTTAAAAACATATGATCACTTACCGGATGATATCATACGTGTGCTGGATAACCATGGATGACCATGGGTTCTATGTTACGTTGCCGTGTAATGCTTCATCGAGGGTTTATCCTGAAAATCGCATATCCAGCTATACAACCAGGTTAGCAAAAACTATAAACTTGAAAGGGGAATGGGAAGTAGGACTCGCCGAAATTGAATATCCTAGAAGCTGGTTCTCATTCAGCGACGAAGACGGATATTTTACCCTATACACATCACCCACGCCCACGAATGATGCAAATAACCGCAATGCCTTCCCGATTAACAAGTTATCAGGGTTTACTGTATCGAGGAAATTGCATATAAAAGGAGGATATTATGAGAACATTCGCAAGGTGATATGGGGAATAAATCAAGTTCTTGCACCGAGCGCCATATTGAATTACGATAATTTAAAAAAAGTGTTTCTGGATTCGAAACCTAACATATCTGTGGCATTCTATGGAAAACTCGCCACTATTTTAGGAATGAAACCGGATGATGCTCTCGGGCGATCGGCCTATCATGAAAAAGCTGATTTTACAACGAACGTTATCTCGTATGCCCCTCATCAAGCCGATATAAACGCGGGGTTCTATACATTCTACATATACACCGACATTATCCAATATCAATCAGTTGGGGATTCCTATGTACCCCTTTTGAGATGTGTACATATATCTGGTGAAAAAAATTATACCATCAGTGTTAGATACAACAAACCCCATTACGCATCGATCAACAAGGGGCACATCACCGATATCACCATAGAGCTAAAGGACGACCAAAACTGTGAAATACCATTTACTTACGGGAAAGTCGTAGCAAAACTTCACTTTAAAGGAGAACTCCGGTCAATTTTAACATTGAGCTCATTTTATTGTACATTTGGAGTGCTGTCAATACAGAGAACAACTACAAAAATCGGTGTTGCCTACACCGAGTTATTATATTTTTAAAATTTGATAAATGTGATAAACCTATGCGCGTGAACTCGGCAATCGACTACTTTGGACTTCAACCGAAAAACAGGATGTAAACAGGTATTTGCGCTGGCTTAAATAACATCGTTTTTATACATATCTTTTACATCTACTGCAGTCAGATCCACTCGTGTTCACTCAGAAGGAATCACTCACATTTTCTGTGCACTTGTAATGACACGTCAAGGATGTTAAGAGGCTAAAAGCAGGTTTGAAGTCAACAGGGTGCAAATTTTAAAAATAGAATAACTCGGTGTAGGCAACACCGATTTTTGTCGTTGTTCTCTGTATTGACAGCACTCCAAATGTACAAAAAAATGAGCTCAATGTTAAAATTGACCGGAGTTCTCCTTTAAGCCATCGAAACATTCTATTCTTTAGAATGAGTTATTATTATAACCCTCGCGAAACGAATGCCGCTGAATGTTAACTATTACCAAAATCAAGCTGGTGGTCTACCAGGATATTCAGGGGGTGGGGTTATGTATGGGGCGGGGCTTGGAGGTCTTTTCAGAGGTCTGTTTAGGATGGCCATACCTTTGCTAAAAAGAGGATTTAGTATCACAAAACCCCACCTAAAATCTGCGGCCAAAAATATAGTATCCAACGTCGTTTCAAATGCATTTTCGAGATCGTATAACGATAATGCTAAAGCTCAAGACGAATCTGGTCTGATGGTCATGGCTTGTAAGAGAATGTCTAAACCGCCGGGTGTAAGGAGGCGTGGTCATCGGATAAAGAAGAAAACAAAGCGTAGCCCTAAGGCACGTTCAGTCGTAAGTATAAAGCGTAAGAAGTCTGCGAGACGAAAAGCAGTGGTTAAGAGATCCATAAAAAACATATTCTAACATGGCGCTACTGCATCGCATGTCGGGAGAATGCATTAAGTCTGAGTTGGACTTATTTACGGTACCACTGACGCAAACGGTTATTGAGAAAAACGGGTATTTGGAAGTCCCCCCTTTATCCGCTATATCGGACTCTGCACCTTTGGAGTTTTTCATAGCGGGGACCGGTGAGGATTATGTGGACCTAAATAATACATTATTATATCTACAACTTAAAATCACAGGTCCTGACGGAACTGATATTGCACCCCCTGCCAGGTTGGGTCTATTAAACTACCCTGGAGCCACTATATTTTCACAAGTTGATGTGAGCCTCGGTGATCGGCTGATATCCCAGAGTTCAAGCACGTATCCTTATTGTTGCATCATAGAGAGTCTGATCAACTACAGTAAAGATGTGTTGGAATCACTTTTCTCAGCCGGTCTGTTTTACAAAGACACAGCCGGACACATGGACGTGAATGATCCTGTGTGGTGGAGCTGCTGGCACCTATTCACAGCGATATTTTCTTTCGAGAAAAATTCATGCTGAATGGCGTTGACATCAAAATACGCCTGACCCGTGGTAAAGAGTTCTGTCTGATGAGGGCTGATGACGTGGCATACAAATAAAAAATTGTGTCAGCATCCCTATATGTCAAGAAAGTGTCTGTATCACCTCCTGTGAGACTGGGGCATGCCCAGGCACTGCTCTCTACAACAGCCAAGTACCCCATAGATAGGGTATGTCTAAAGAATTTCTCCATACCCGCGGGGTCGCGCATTTCAAATCAAGAAAACCTGTTTTAAGGGACTCTACCAAAATCTATCGTCCTAGCTATGGTCGATAATGATGCTTTCACAGGGTACTAAGAAAAAAAACCTTTTGCGTTCAAACATTACGATTTTGAGTTCCTGGCGGTCTACGTCGACGGTCAACAATTCCCCGCAAAACCTCTACAACCCAATTTTGAAGCGGGCTTGGCCGTTCGCGAATTTTACCAGTTGGCCATGACGACCGGAAGACATCTTAAAAACCAGGCACTCTCTATCGACAGGACCGATTTCCTGAACGGGTACGTGCTTTAATCCTTTAACCTAACGCCTGATGAAGACTGCGGACAGCACATATCCCTCATCAAATGCAACACTCATTTTCTTGGAGTACTCCCAAGCGATCAACTACCTAAAAAATCTTTAAGGAACTTACCAGCATTGTGTATAATTAATACGCACCCGGCACACCTGCCAGGGGAGCACTGGCTTGCTATTTATTTGCCTCAAGATGGACCCGCATGTTTTTTCGACAGTTTCGGTAATCCCCCCTACAGCAAACATTTTCCATCCACCATCGAAAACTTCCTAACAACCAATAATGTCGACGTGATGTATTCAGACAGACGTGTTCAGGATTTTTCATCAGATACTTGCGGCCAGCACTGTGTGTTTTTTCTATATCATTTAGTCAAGGGTCGTAACTATCACGACGTGATGAAACTATATAGTTATGATTATATTAAAAATGATAAAATGTTTTCGCTCTTTGTACAGAGATTAAGACCGTATGTTTGTAATGAAAAAATGTTTTCATGTATTCATTGTGTGCAGACGTGTAATATGTCATTGAATCATGATTGAGTAATCACTCTATATTGTATTTTCTAAAAACAATAAAAATTCATAAAAATCCATAATTTTCAATATTTTTTATTTCAGATCAAACAGATGACACACACACACACACACACACACACACACACACACATACATACAGCGTTTAATGCGTTCAAATATTCCATGCATGAAAATAAAACGGATGTTTTTTAAAATTCTAGCCATTGCCTTCTATCGATAGATGGTGATTTAAAAATGACATCTTCTGACGATCTCGATGAAGAACGGGGATATATCGTCGGGGTTTTTTAGACGGTCGAATTTGTGGAGATGTTGGTGTAGCAGGTGTACTCTTTAGTCCATTGATCATACGTCTAACATGATGATTCGGAACCGTAGAAAAAGGGATGTTAAATTCGGCAAATGCCTGTAGAAACTCAGACCAGCCTAGAGGTCTTCGGTCATCCCGAACCTTTTGTGGCGCCGTGACATTTTTTAGCAAATCTACCATGTGCGAGCCTTGTACAGCTTTACCCCTGAACACAAACTCTCCCGACTCTGTCCAAGAGCTTATTCCTTTAGCTTTAGTCATTTTGTCTCATATGTATCTACTGTTTTTCACACTTCTCGCCGGTACATTCTTCAGAACTTCCCCAACAACATCTTCCACAGTTCCACTGTCCTCGACATTGACGGCAACGCCATCGTCTTTACGACCGGGGGGTGGGTTGGGTAATGCCAACGTTAGCACACTGGTCTCTCGATCACCTTGTTTAACGATTGTCAAAAATCTGCTCAGGATGTTTGTGTAAAGCTTGGCTTTTTTCATATTGATTCAAATTAGTCCTGAGTAAAATATTTCTCACAGAATCATCCAGATCGTTCTCTACGACCTGTTGAATATTCTCGCGACCAGATTTCAACTTTTCCAACTGGTGGTGTGGGACTAAGTACATTTTCTCAGCATGCTCCATCCTCACCCCCGTCTAGCTGCTATTAAGCTTGAGATAAAGGGTACTGCAATGCTCAGTTCTGGTTGAAGATCCGCTTCTTGGCCAATATTCCAAATTTTTTACTGGCAACAAATTTAATTTCAGCTTTTCTCTTTTTCAGTTTTCGGTACGGTTGATGACTGACTGGAATCGTTCCATATAGGATGTTAAGAGCCACTTCACACAACGTTAAAATGAATTCGTCGGATGCCGATTGTAAAATAAGCCGTCGTTGTTTAGGAGAGGCTTTATGTAACAGTTTTAACATAGGCAGATGCTTACAAAGTCTTGCGGACATGACTATTTATCACGTTCTTTTTTTTCTGGAGATAAACCACTTGACGATCAGAAAGCAGACCCGTTCTGAGGCGATATTGTTCAGAAGTTTTTGCTTTATAGTCTATCATTAAATATCCAAAAGGTTGACTGGTAGCATCGTGATAACACTCCATAAAGTATTTTGCATTTCCGGGGTACATTTGTCGCCCTAACACAGCCACTTGATTGACATCCCGGGGTTTTTTAAAGAGAATCAAGTAATTGGTGTTTAAGCTGATGGTACGACTGGATTTGCCCTGAACAAATAAATTCTGAACTATATAAATAGCGCTGAGATTATGATGGTGCACATACTGTGTAAAGACCCGTTCAATCTCAGCGTTCCCGCTAGCTTGACGCATCATATCATCCACAATCAGCAGGTTAGTTTTGTTGACGGGTAGTAAATCATCATCATTCAGAGTCAGAGGTATTCCTTCCACAAATTTAATATCATACATTTTATGCAAATCATCGTAAAGTGGTTGCCAACAATCATACAGAAAAACAATGTTTTCAATTTTTTTAGAAATCAAACTCAAGCCATTTTCCAACAAAAGTTTTACAAAATAAGACTTTCCAGAATTGGATGGACCACTTAATACACAACTAAATGGATGTTGAAGCCTGAAATCAAAATCAGAAGCATCTTGGGAACCTCTATGCATCATCGGATCAGTAGCCATAAGGGAGAGTGGTGAAATCGGACAATAGTCTACGTTTATTGTACACCACCTTAAACTTTTTAACATCTGATTTGTTGTGCAATGTGAGAGTCTTTTTATTCCTCACAATGTTTTCAGTGTGAGCCATGATGCATTGCGTGTCATCGTTCTTCGTCACATTCTCCGTCACATAGTCAACCAGACCAATTAGAGTGTCTAAACGTATAGCTTCGGAATTTTTAGCATTCAACGTTATGCCCTTAGCTTTCATGCACGTTTTGCCTCTGGCAGTCCGATAACCGTAAGATTTAGAGGACCGCTAGAGCAAAACTCTGTGATGTGATCTGTGATCCCCATCGTCTATTTCATTCGTTAACTCCCCCAAATGATCACCCAACGGGGTTCCCAGTCACCCTCCCTAGACACAAAAATAACGCTATCGGTATCTGAGTATAGTAATCTGTCGCCGAGTTTGTCCATCAGGTTGTACAACTCCAACCGAGCATGTGCCGTTGTAAACGCCCCTACAAACACATTGATATCTTTAGTCTTACGAACACTCCCTTTGGGGTTGTGATATTGGACAAGTGCAACATCTTCTGAGACGAATGTGAAACACGTCAATGATTCGGTTTTGCCAAAAACTATTTTGGTAAATTCTTCAGGTTTGTTCACCATAATGGTTATTGGGAGGTCTTGCCTCATAGAGAACCGCCCCCAAAGGCTATTAAGCAATAATTTGTTAATGGACCTCTATGCTGGGTTGTACTCAATCTTTTCGGGGTCGAGATGTATCCCCTATTTTTCAAAATACTCGCGAATGTATGCTTTTTTGTCAGCATCTGTGACGACGTTCGACGGATACCCCGACGCTTGCTGTTTTAAATGTAAAAACGTTTTCACATAGTTGCAAAACAACGTATCCGACTGTTGTGGAAAATGCCACACTTCGTCTATCTTGGCCACCACATACCCCTTTCGATTGCTTTTAAAAGTTCGATACTAACCCAACACCCTGAGAGGGACCTCTCTTCGTCCGTATGGGTACAGTTTGTTAACTAGTTTAGGTCGTGCGTAAAGGTACGGAATAATGGGAACATGAGTTTTCCGCCGCATCTGTACGGGAGAACAGGATGTAGTAATTTACGCGGGGGGTGGACAGTCGCTTTGATAATAATAATTTTCAATCGGTTCGAAATCTTTGAAAATGATTTGTGCATGTTCGATAGGATAGCACTTCCGGGCCTGACAGAAGGGGTATAAGCTTGTAAAATCGACGTAACTTACTTTCTCACCAACCCCAGCTTTGTGATAATAATAATAATGTGAGTTTATAAGCGTTAGTACGCCCACCACGTCTGTCTTTTTCATTCGGTTCAATTCGCACTCCCAAAGAACCTCAATTTTCAAGCCATAGGCGTTCTGTAGAATTTCAACCTTATCGGTAAATTGTCCCCTGAGAACACCGTAGGGGACTCCCGACAAGGGGTGTGTCTCATAGGTGTTAAACATGCATTCATGACCATGATGCATGCAGCCATTTAATTCTAAGCCGTGTCGCACACCGCCCTGCTCGTAGTACCCGTCTAAAAAGTAGAGACCGACCGTCACTTCACCGCGGTTAACAGCGTGGCAAACGTCTACGTTTCGAGTCTTTTTCACATACTCGAGCCATTCGATTGAGACGCTTGAGTAGGTCTTACACTGTCAAACATATGCATTGTTATGGGTCAGTGCCAACGTACCGCTGTTCAAATAATGCGTTTTGAAGACCCCCATGCAACAACTAGCTAGCGTCGTGAACCCAAAAGGGTCAAGTTCTGTACATTTTATGAACGCCTCGCGGTATTTCATGCATGCTTCCCGTAATAAGACGACGTCATTTACCCCGTACTCATACAACTCCTTCCTGAAGTTAAACTCCTTACCCGCCGTTGTGTTATACCATCGATCAAACTTTAGTTGGTCTTTATCGGACATGTTGTCACGATTGTAGTACTTTTTGTTGGGGTAGGGGCCGATATAGGCAGCATTTTCTACCCTGTTGAAAAGATGGGGAAAGTAACCTTTTTCAGTCGTGGTCAAGTTTAGCGTGGCTGGCATCTTAGATAGGGCCATTGGAACAAACACATAAGAGTCTATATAACGCTGTGCAAAATCATCATCGTACATGAAGATTAATTTACACCCTTGCATTATGACGTCGACCTTAAGCCCTGCTTTGCAAAAATACTCTAGAATGAGAAATGAGTCAAATTTTGCCGCGTAATGGGCTATGAAACAGTAGCCAGCGTATCGGGGCTGTCTGAATCGATCGATTAGCGCAGCGATGCATTCAGTGCCTTCGGCAACAAATTTCTCACCTTTAAAGGTGATCGCGCATACAAAGTTTGCGACGTGTCGTCCATTTTCATAACGAGTTTCAAAATCGTAGAAAATATACTTCTCGTTAAGTTCCTTGGTGGGTAGGGGGTGTATAAAACACTCATGCATACCCATCCCAGGTAGATCATCGTCGCAATACACACATCGCGATGGGGCACATTTGTGTTGCTCTCCTTTGCTATACCCTATGACGTCGTATCGTCTGTTACATAATTTGCAATATTTGACTACATCGCATTGCGGCCTCTCACGTCCGGAGGGTATTTTTTTTATGCCTGTCGTAGCAGTAGCCTGATTTACAGAAGCGTAAACAATCGGGGCAATGCACAGTTCTTTTAGGAACTTTGTAACATTCTGCATTAAGGCAAACATTACATACGTGAGCACATTGATGATGCCTATGGTCCTTATAACCTGCATAACAGAATTGACATACATAGTCGGATCCTATGAATGCTGTAAGATTGGTTATCATGTATTAATGTGCATTGTACAAATAGAGACATATCGTTTTTGGGTGTGGCTCATTGTGATTTTTGTACGTTTCTAGCACACCACTGTTAGTTCTGTAAAAGACAACAATTTTAATACCAAGTAGTTGTTCAAATGCTTCTAAGTCTCCCAGTCCTATCTCGCGGTCGATTGCAAAGCCTGCTCTGTTGCAGATGACGGCCGCATGACTTTCTAGCATGCTCTCGGGTAATTGGGGTTCAAGAAAACGGGCCAAACAAATAGATAAGCATAATTTATTTGAAATATTAGCGGGGCAAAATAAGCTTTTTTTTTTTTGATTACCTGTTCGAGCGCCAAATCCGTAAGTTTACGACGACCGCCTCCGTACATGTTCATAGCCACATTAGCTTCGATCTCGACAGCTTCATCAGACATTATCCGCTCATTGCTCTGTAAAATTTTCTCAATTTGTTCAAGAAGCGTATTAACATCATAATTATTTCTGTCTGTTAATACGACATTAATGGGGCATTCATACTGGGGGCATTCATGGCTAAATTGATAACACTAGAATCACCACCAATCTCTCTAGCAAACGCAACAATCTCACTAAGAGCATCGTGTAAGAAGATGTTGTACGCGGCCAGATCTGTAGAGTTAATATCCCTCAGATTCATACTCCGACGCAATTCAATGCTATTGAAACGTGGTCGAGATAAAACATGATACCTGTTTACATCCCCACCCACACGAATCAGTGATCAGGGGCGTTGCTACCCGTCGGGGACTCAGTGGCAGAATTACCTGGGGGGGGGTAACATTGATAGACGATGGGCAATCAATTTCGACATTACCTGCGGGGGGAAATGCGTCCCGAGACGCTGTTTCATGATCATTTAATGCATTACCATCTTGTACAATTTGTATATCACATTCATTTAACCTGTTAAGCTGCAACCCCAATTTTGAAAAATCCCCAGAAATGACATACCCAAACTGAAACAGATACAGTTCATGATCCCTTTGCACTAAAAGCACAAGTATGATCTCATTTGAAAGCTGACACCTGGTAGTTTATTGTAAATGTAGAATTAATTATTGTCATAATGAATTTTTTTTTTAAATAGCTTCAAAGTTTTGTAAAGTTATTAGAATTTTTTTTTTTATGAAACATATTCATGAAAATAAAATTGAAGTTGGCACTGGAGCAATCTAGAAATGCACTACAGCTAAAGCCACATGTGTGACCATGTTATATTTAAAATATGAAGATGATAAGTCTAAAACTCTGTATTTAGTTAAATGTTTTTCAAGATCATGTCATGACTTTATTTTGATTAGACTCTAAAAATGCTACTGATGTTTAGCCATCTTCTAAGTCATCCATTCAGTCTTTTGTCTCTATTGTTTTGTGGTGCAAACGATCCCCATTCAGTCTCAGTCTCCCCCTGCACACATTCACACTTCTCCAGCCTGGTTATGGCTCTAAATATGCATTTCTTTTGTCTGCATTATAGCTTCTAACGACTGGCTATTCACATGCTATTCATAGGGTTTCAATCCCTAATTTCTTTTATCAAAGTTCTCACTTCACATTTGAAGTGCACTAAATAGTGGTCAAATGCACTAAAACATATCAGTAAGCATTCTTATTTAGAACAAAATTAATAAAAGAATAACCCCTGGTGGCAGGTGCACCTAGGCTAGCTAGCATGTTAGCTTAGCACACCATCAATACACGACCATTTATGAGATTAAAACCATGTTTGTGCTCCAAACTTACTTCATAATGCAATCGAGTGTTTTAAATAATCTTCTGTGATCTAATTTGGCTTCAGATTAAAAAAAAATCAGACAGAAAACATTATTTATAGTTTTATGCACGATGGTAAAGTCTATATCGATTAGCATTACATTATAAATATAATCTATTATTATGAAAATACCTGGCATGGATTGAAGAACACAGGCAAATCAAATATCATAGCAATCATGTTTATTGTCTTCAAAACATCTTTTATCTGCATATTACAGCGCAATCTCATAGCTTTGTGT
This sequence comes from Scardinius erythrophthalmus, assembly GCF_964197995.2. Lineage (NCBI taxonomy): Eukaryota > Metazoa > Chordata > Actinopteri > Cypriniformes > Leuciscidae > Scardinius > Scardinius erythrophthalmus. Next base: position 39,588,958 of record NC_138236.1, read on the forward strand.
TTAGCAGAGACGTCCTGGAATGTCACATGATCATGGCTCTTCTTCATGTTCTATATATGGACTATTATTGTGCATATAGCGCCCTCAGGCTATTGGTATGAATTGAAAACGGCACATCTCAGTAAGAAACGCTCACAATGATTACATCGACGCATTTGGGTATAAATTCAATAAATAGTATTCCTGTCTTTAGAAATATGACGTGAATCTATGAAAATATATCAATATTTCTCCAAGTCTGCACATTTTTGAGCTAAAAGCCCTGAGGGACGTTGTTTTGTGTATCGCTGTCATGACGACAGCACAGGAGTTTTTTATGAATGAAAGCGGCTGACGCGCATAATTCATATTAAAGGTATCGACTCATTTTTTCATTTCATAACTCCTGACACAAATTAAGACATAACTGTCACTATAAGTTTCTCAGAATACAATAGTGGTCAAATACTGAAACTTGAGTCTTATATCTTTTTAATGATGTATAGTTTGTCAAGGTATAACATTAAATCTGATAGTAACTTTGAACTAAATAAAAAAAAAAACCGCTTCAGTGCGCCCACGCACTGGTGAAGCTTAACAGGTTAATAGCTCTTGTAGCCGATCACATAGATTAATTTTGGGGAATTTCTCAATAGCTATTTCTAGTTGCTCTAAATTACAAGACTGTAATGTCGGTTCTACATTAAAAGATGCTGGATCAAATTCCGAATACATATTTATCATTTGTTGTAACTCCTCGCACAAACCAGGGGTACCATCCATTTGCATTTCAAACATTTGCTGTAGAGTATCAGTGCAATTTTGGTCTGGAAGACAGCATTGTGCATTGGGGGTGGATTTTTTTTTGCCGACGTCCATTTTTAATTTTTTTTTTGAACAAACCACTATTGATCTGAAATTATGAAATATAAAAAAAACCCCAGAGAAATCAACTTATGACAATAAAAATTCAATTAAAATCATAACAATTCAAGTAAGGTAATGCTACTACATTCCCGTAGCATAATACAGAATACAAATCTAATAGAATACGTTGACATGAATACAAAATAGCATACACATATGTACCCTATCTTTGGCGTAAATCACTGCTCATAACTCCAAGAAGATTGACAATTAAACGTCGTTCCCTAAGTTGCTCGTTTAATATGAACAGAACTCGTTCGTTGTTCTCATCCCCCACCGCTTGCAATCTGTGGATAGAATTTTCGAATCTCTGATATTGCTCGTATATAATAGTCTGTAATTCACGAATCATTATGTCCTGAGCATCCATGCGAACATGAATCGCATTGAAACCCTCCTCTATTCTGCGACATAGCGATGTGTAGTATACCTCTGCCTGTGCATGGTACTCTGCGTGTAGCACTATTGTTCTATGATGAATCTCTTCACCCTGGGCAATAAGTCTGTTAATGAGTGCGTGTGTCAGAGCCCTATCGCAACAAGGTTGATCATTCTGTACAGACGTGGGGTGAACCACTTCTTCTTCTACTTCTTCTTCTTCTTCTTCTGCTTCTACTTCAGCATTCGGCAGGTCGTGAAAAGGATACAGTGTTTGTCTGGCCCTCACGACATCCTCATCATAAGCATCATTTGTCCACGAGGCCTGCTCCCATCGATCCTGCTGTGTTTCAGTCCACACGGTCAAATCGTCTGTACCATCTACTTGCGCAGCTGTAAAGAATGAGAGATGCCAAAAATCTAATTAAATACTATTGCAGAATGTATATCATGGGTATGATTAGAATAACAATACAGAAGTCATAATCAATTTAATGAAACATAATAATAAATGTAGGATTTACCGCTATTTTGTTCGTGCTTGGGCTCTACGATTTGCATAGAGTATGTTACATTTCGACGTTTTCGTGGTGGCTCTCGAAAACTTGGGCCTGGCAGATCTTCAGAGTCCGTCGTAAGATCAATCAGATCTGCACATCTCATAAGCCGTTCGTCAGAACTTGTTGAGACCGGGGAAATAGGGCTGGTGATTCTAGCTGGATGACAGGTAGTTGGCGGCTGATCTTCAGTACCACCCCGTGTCAAATCGATAAATTCTGGCCGTATAGACAGCTGTAACAAATCTGAAAAAGCGACAGAATATTTAACAAATATTGTAACAATTATATTCTTGCGATCTATAATATGATAGCATGCTCTTACCGGTTGTTGAGATGTCGATGACAATCGGGGTGTCCGCTAAATCAGTCGTACTGTCTACTTGCCTGCCTGTGTAGAATGTGAGATGACAAACTCGAATTAAATACTAATACGTATAGTATATTCGATAGTATGATTAGCATAACAAAACAGATCACATAATCAAATTAAATGAAACATAATAAATGTCGGATTTACCATTATTTTGCGATGGTTTAGGAGAAGTTGTTAGCAGCGGGTCTGACACATTTCGCCGTTTTCGAGATGGTTCACGAAAACTTGGGCCTGGCTGATCTTCAGAGCCCGTCGTAAGATCAATCAGATCTGCACATGTCATAAGTTAATAGTCAGAACTTGTTGAGACTGGGGAATAAGGGTTATTGATTCTAGCTGGATGACAGGTTGTTGGCGACGGCTCTTCAGGATTTTTCTGTGTCAAATCCACAAAACAGTTCGGGGTAATCCACGGCAACAGCTCTGTGAAAAAGATGTAAAGTAGACGAATATTTGACAAATGTCAAAAACAATATTTCAACCCTTTGGTATTTTTAATATTGATACCGCAAGATAAGACTATTTACCTGTGGTCGAGACATCTATAACGGGTGGCTGAGTTGGAGGCACTGTATAAAAATAAATAAAAATTAAATTTCTAAAATTAATTTAGTATATTTATGTGGATATTTATATCCATATAAGAATAAAAAATATATGCATACATCGATCGACGGATGGCTGTTCTTCAGGCTCTTGTGTCAAATCCACAACGCAGTTCGGGGTAATCCACTGCGACAGATCTGCGAAAAGATAAAAAAGTAGTCGAATATTTGGTATATATCAAAACAATATTTCAATCCTATGGTATTTTTAATATTGATACCGCAAGATAAGACTATTTACCTGTGGTCGAGACATCTATAACGGACAGCTGAGCTGCAGTCACTGTATAAAAATAAATAAAATTTAAAATTACATTTCTAAATTAATTTGTAATATTTATGCAGATATTTAAATGTGTATATGAGTAAAAATATATACTTACGATTGTCGATCGATTGAAAAGCGAGCAACTCGATGTTCGATTCTATAACATAAAAAGACCTATTTAAATAAGCATTTGTTGATCAAATTTTATATTCTATGAATGTTTGTACAATAATAAACAGGGTCAGTCAGGCCTCAATCCTTTCTCATAACCATAAATTGTGATGCATATCTTTTCAATTGAAATGATTTACGGTCAAAATAAATAAATCAATAGTAACTCAATAACAGCCCTGTAGGTCAATACATGCATATGCAATCAGCTAGAGAACTAGTATTACTTTGAAATATAATATCAAAACATTTGCCCGAGAAATGTAGGGTTCGAAACTCTGTAATCTTTAAAGAACAACATAGCACACACACACATACACACACACACACACACACACACACACACACACACACGCATACACGTACGCATGCATGCACAAAAATATTATGTCAGCATCAAAAGCCATGTACAAATTAAGTTAATATTGATCTACATATCGTGAAACACACCACACCGCACGCACACACACACACATACACACACCCATACATACACACTCACGCAGGCACACACGCATACACAAACACACACACACATACACATGCACGCACGCACACACGCATGCACAGACGCACACACACACACGCACGCACGCACACACACACACACACACACACACACATAGGACACCCGCATCAAAAGCAATATGCGTATACAACAAATAGGTTAATATTACATAGCAAATTATAGCAGCCACAGAATGCTTAGTGATATAGACCGGGTTGGCACATGAGAAACTCTGACAAAGGACCCAGAAATACGAATGTATTCATCAATAGCATTTAACTTATTTGCAAGCATCAGGCTCAGACAGATCGTATGAAAAGCAAAACCAACATCGCTCACCATAGTAACGCGGTCGGTGTTACTTTTAGGTTGATTCGCCAAAATATAGATAATACACGACATCATCACACTAACAATTTAACTCACTACAATTGCATAACGTACCAATCAAACAATGAATGGAACCCCAGCGTTACACCATAAAAAGAAATATTAAAGTTAAAGAATGCCGCGAGGCAACTGCAACGTTTTTTAACAGAGTCGCCAAAACCATGATAACAATGTAAATTAATTAAAATGTCTTCCAAATAAATATAGTTAAAATAAAACTGCTGGATGCCTCAGTAGCTGTTGAAGCCTCTATACCTTATAACTCGTAAAAATAATTAAAACTTAATGCAGCAGCAGCTAACAACGTATCACTTTTTCAATAAATAATTACTACAAAATCACTGCGTAAACTAAATAAAATTGTACATACCTTTAGATGTTTCCATGATTCCAGGGACTATGAAAACGTTCTGCAGTCTCCGCACTTATTAACGATAGTGAATAACATACCGGCCGCTCACGTTTTAAAGCTTTTACTGCACAGCAGGTGGTCAGGGGCGGACCTTTGTGTTTAACAGCTAAACCATAAAGGCAAACTAACTCAACAGTGTAAATAAAATTCTATAAAAAATAAAATGTACGTTAAATTGCTTTGTGTTTTTTAATTCAACACCCTAAAATCTTATTAATATTATAAAAAAATTTTTTTTATTAAAAACACATTTGCTTCGTACATACAAACTTAGCTATTTCGTATTTTATTTAGTTTAAACTTTTAAAAGGATAATTATAAAAGATCATATTTTAAATACATACGGACATTCTGTAGTCTATTTAACAGCGGTGTCGTAATCAAACAAACCAACGGCGAATGAATTAATAATAAATAAATGTTTAAATTATATATGGTTTTATTTTCCTCTGTTTTAAAATCTTTTTATTATTATTTAGATACATTTCGTAGCAGTATCATAGCGCTTTCAAGACGTATAAAGCGCATTTGTTTCGCACAAACTTATTTCGTATTTTTTATTTCAGTTTAAACTTTAAAAGGACAATATAAAAGATCATAGGTTTATTATGGATTATCAGTATAGATTCATTATCAACAATGCCATAGTTTTATCATTTTTATAAATAAAAATAACTCGTGTTGCAACAATCAAAATGTAACGAAATAATGTTCATGGTAGCTTAATAATTTATACTAGCTACATGAATGATGTAATTTAGTTTATTTAGTTTTAATTTTATCCAAATAGTGAAAAGTATATTGCGTATAAGGCTATTTTATTCACACAGCCACAGACGCCAGTCAGTCTGGGCCGCTGGTGTTTCACAGGTCACGTTCTGAGGTGTTACATCAGCTGATGTGAAACCAAACTGCATGACACCGACCCAGACCAATATACATCAAATGACCAACACATTTGATCGGCCAATAATAAAACTAAGTGTTATCCCCCATTGCGAGCCGCATACACAATACCTCAGACAGTAAGGCATCAAATATGAAACAACATTGATATTTGATTGTAAACGGGGGGGTGTCCGCGGGACTTATCTTTTAATTACTTGATCAAAGCATACCCACGCATGTCAGACTCGACATGGTGTCTGTGAATCCTTGCGCCTCGAACTCTGTGTTGGTGCAATTTTTCATTCGCACCCCCTGGGTCACCCACGATCGCATCTCGACACAGAAAACCATTAACCCTCTGGGGTCTGGGCAGTTTTTGGGGCCCTTGAGATGTTCTGACATGCCCTGACATTTGTGCTTTTTTCAGTTGCTTATAAACATATTAATGGCAAAGGTGTAAATTCACTCTATAAAGCACAAACAGGGCTACAATAATATGTGACCAGTCACGGAAAGTAGGGACACATGTCGGTTCTGGGGCATTTTGAGTTATTCACATATTCTGAAAGTGTAGTCTCCAAGCTTTCCAACGATGTGTAACACAAGGAAATCTGATAATATTTGGAGAAGTTATGGCCATTTAAAGGTAGGCACTCAAAAACGCACAAAGAAAGGCCAGGAAAATGTGCCATCAAGTAAAAAATAAAAAATAAAGTTTGCCGGTAATATATAAATAAATGTCTCTTAGCATCTACCAATAAAACTGTATAGGCAACTCTTGTGTACACTGAATAAAAAATAAGATAAACTCTAGACAATGTTCAAATCAAAAACAGGATGTGCTATGTGATATGTATATATATAGTATGAGTAGGCTATTAGTAGGCTATAGCATTCATTTAGTTTGTTTTTTTAAATAAGATACTAGCTGAAATGTGTTTTTTTAAATCAAGTGATCAAAGTGCTCGAGGCCGCGGCGATCAGTGGCGCAGATGCAGTGTTTTCTCGTGTGGCTTGCGCACACACCCCATTGTCTTCACTCGACGCGCGCTTCAATCCGTTGCGCATACTCTCTATTCGTTCTGTTTAATATCACAAAACATAATGCAAACGTTTGCGTGTCCCTGCTTGATATACAACCACTGCTGAACATAATCGTTTTGATGAGAGAAAAAAACTATACGGAAAATATACGAGGGCGGGTTCGAACTCAGACCCTCTGACACGGCTGGCGAAAGCTCTACCACTGGACCATTAAGATACACTTTAGTTAAATTTGGCGGATCTATATATTGGCACTGACAACATGTATTGGGCTACATCTCATTACACGACAAATTAAACCCCATGTAACCTACTATTTAAATCGATTACTGGACATCGTAATGTTATTGGCGTCCATCTTCATTGAATTTTGAAATCAGATACAGCCGGCCAAAGCGCTGCATAATAAGTAGCCACGCCGGCTTATTCAGTATGGAAATACACACAGACAATGACACGCCCCTACTGCGTGCTAGAATCTCCGAAAAACAAGCCGATTTCAAAATCAAAATGCACGCTTTTAAATATACCAATACTGCTATCTCAAACATGCAGAGGCTTCTTTGTGATCTCAACTAACAGATTCTGCAAAAAAACGAAAATCACCAATTTTGAAAAAAAAAGCTTCTTTCTCATTTTGCTCGAAAGTTGAGCTGCCGACTTGTGTCCCTGGTTTCCATGACGGGTCACATATGTGAGCCACGTGTATGTACATGTTTTCATTTTTGAGAGAATAATGTTTATGCATGGATATTGAAAAGACTAAAAACTAAAATTTCTGAAATAAGGCCACAAAACACATAGTAAATATGTGTCAATAAGACTTTTGACTAATGGATGTCCTCGCCTAGAATTTTTTCTTCAAAATTATATGAAAATATTCTTGCTTTATCGTTCACATAAAACCATACATTGATTTAAATTGATGTAAAACAGGTTTTGCTTGGAAAGCCAATATGCGAGGGGGAGGAGTAGTTTACACCTAAGATTACAATGTCCCACCCACTCTGCATAATGATGAGCCATTCACTCAGGTGTGAAACTGACTGAGCCACAATGCAAGGACAAAAGATATATTTAGAAGAAGACTTATATTGACCATTTAAGATTTTGCTTACATCTATCTTGTAAATATGTTTTGCTATTTTATTAAAAAGGTTACAATTACAACAATAATTACAATTTCAACAATATTTCAAGTGTACTCTTTGTTTGTAAAAAAAAATTATTATAGGCATACATTTTATCTATGTATTCATTTGTTTGAATTAAGTCAACATTGGAACAGCTAACATCTTAGTTGATGACTTATTTTTGACAAAAATAGTAATTTATATATAGAAATTGCTAAACAAAAGCTTATTTGACGTGGCAGTGTATTCTACAGTAAAAACTGTACCCAAATCTAGTCAACAAGATGTTGTCTTTCATATTTCGCCTGACTGTAACGTTGTTTTCATGAAATATTAGGGCATATTGTTAATTTGCAGTTTAATACGTTGCTTATACAAATTTATTTCAACATATTTCAGTTGATTTTTACTCATCTCAGTATAGCAATACAGTTTGCTAAAACATCATCATTCATTCACACACGCGATTTAAATGTAACTTCTGGCAAAGATGAAGTTGAAGATAGGCTTTTGACTCGCGATCTTCGCAGTAGGCTAGTGAACGCACCGGAGAAATGCACATTTATTAGGCTACATAGTTTTTTGTTTTGGATGGTTTTGTTTAGAACCAGCTTTCTGTAAATATATTTCACATTTTTTAGACATGTGAGGCGAGTAGGCTAGTTCAAGAGGAGAGAGTCCAGTTCAAGCACCTTATGTAGTGATTGCTAGCCTATATTTACTTTAAATCCAGGAAATTTGTTAATGAAAAAAATATTAAAATTAAGATACAATTGATACAAAACGAAATTCGTTTTAAAGAAAGGATTTGTACTTTCTGTTTTGAGGTCTCTGTGAAAGTTTGAAAGTCTTGTAGTGCTTTTTTTAGAGCGCTCGCGTCCATAATGGAGAACTGTCACGTAATATTGTTTTTTGCCAACTGTGGTAAACAGCGCGCATCTATGCCGTTAATTCATTCATAAACAGAAACCCGAGAAGGAAAAACTTACTAGTATTCCTCAGCTTGTATTCCCCATATTCCTCATTATTCCTCACAGCGCTGCGTTGTAAACAAGTAATGTTCTGAATAAACTTGTGTTTTGGTTTTCTCGAGCTGATGGGGGCGTTCACAGGATTGCGCGGATTACCTCAGCCATTTGCGTTTGAATAGCGCACGCTCTCCGTGGGCGGAGTCACATTACATTTGAATTAGCTCTAATGAGGTTGACTGGAATCGCTCTCTTTTAATACAGATTTCACAAGATGAGAATATTTGTTTTTTATATAAATTGCTTCATTTAAAAGAAGAGAATTCAAGCTTCATGCCTGTGTGACTGTATGCCTGTTTGACTGAGTATTCACTGAGTTATTGCTCATTTTCGGACGCGTTTCAGAATGGACTACACTGGCAGAGAGAAGGCAGAACTCGCTTCGTGTTTATTTTTCTTTATTTGGCAAAAAGCACAACACTTTGTTTTTATTGTGAGTATACACAAAAATAATACACATTTAACAGAATCGATTGATGTATGAAACTTGTTTTGTAAAATCAAAGTCAAAAGAGTATTTGGGGTCTCAATTCAACTCATAAGGAAAATAGCGTGCAGATCACGCCGGCGTGATTGCCGACCTCTGAGGGTTAATTTGATAACGGTGCGCGTCGCTCCAGTTTGGGACATGGACTTCGGGCTCCGCGTTTGTTTCCATGAATTCACTTCGGATCACCGTGAGATCACATCTCAAGCTTCGGAGTACGGGTCGCGACGTGGATACAGCTGTCACCATAAGATGGAATTTACCCCCTTCTGTAAGTAGGTCGCACACCACCTTACGCTGATTTAAACGTTTAAACAAATATGTATACTTAAATAAATCGCATCTTGTTTCATATAATCTAAATTTGATTTATTATGGATGTGACTGTGTAATATGAAAACAATTCACAATGTCATATTTTATTCTGATCCTAAAATCCCACTAATGGTTGCGTGCAGCACGCGTTTGTCTGTTTGAGACATTGAGTTCACTCGGAGCTTGTTTAAAGGCTTAAGCCTAACCTTTAAATACTTAATATTTGTATTTCTTATATCATTTATCTGATATTTTTATTGGTCATCATTGCTAATTTTTAAACCCCATTTTCACGACACAGATAGATTCAAAGAGCCATGGTCCACAGCCGATGGAGACCACAAAGACATTCTCATTTCATCTCTACTACGTTCTACTCATGTTTAAAGATTAAAATAACTTTTAGAAATAGTTATAAAATGAACATCTTATTTCACATAGCTGTTTAGACTTTTAATTGTCTATGCTATTTCTTAATTTCATTCAACCATTTTTATTCCCCCACAGACATTATGGAAGCTGCACCATCATCTGAAAAAACAAATCCATGACAGATTTCTTCATGTTCATAATTTTGCTATTCTGTGGATTTGATTATTAATTCCACCAATAATAAAAACATCCCCTGAAAAAAAAACATTCACTGTCACACCAAGCATTATTGCAGTCATAAAACACACAGCCATAAACCCCTCCCCACCGGATCCACACACGGGTCAAATTTCACATACCACCTGTTGGTCATAAAACCCCCATATAAGGACTTCCTGTCATAAACAAATGTCATAAAGGGTCATAAATCAAAGGTCATAAATCATTTTTGACACATAGACCCCCATATGAACTACTCACGACGCTAGCTAGTTGTTGCATGGGGGTCTTCAAAACGCATTATTTGAACAGCGGTACGTTGGCACTGACCCATAACAATGCATATGTTCGACAGAGTAAGACCCACTCAAGCGTCTCGATCGAATGGCTCGAGTATGCGAAAAAGACTCGAAACGTAGACGTTTGCCACGCTGTTAACCGCGGTGAAGTGTCGGTCGGGCGCTACTTTTTAGATGGGTACTATGAGCAGGGCGGCGTGCAACACGGCTTAGAATTTAATGGCTACATGCATCATGGACATGAATGCATGTTTAACACCTATGAGACACACCCTTTGTCGGGAGTCCCCTTACAGTGTTCTCAGGAGACAATTTGCCGATAAGGTTGAGATTCTACAGAACGCCTATGGCTTAAAAATTTAGGTTCTTTGGGAGTGCGAATGGACCCGAATGAAAAAGACAGACCCCTCTGTGATAAAATTCATGACCACTTATTCGAAACCCGAGCGGCTGAAACCACGAGAAGCACTGTTTGGTGGGCGTACTAACGCTTATAAACTCTATCACAAAGCTACGGTTGATGAGAAAATAAGTTACGTAGATTTTACCAGCTTATACCCCTTCTGTCAGGCACGGAAGTGCTATCCTATCGAACATCCACAAATCATTTTCAAAGATTTCAAACCGATTGAAAATTATTATGGTCTTATCATAGCGACTGTCTACCCCCCGCTTAAATTACTACACCCTGTTCTCCCTTACAGGTGCAACGGAAAACTCATGTTCCCATTATGCCGTACCTGTGCGCACGACCAAAACCAGTTAACAAACTGTACCCATACGGACGAAGAGAGGGCCCTCTCAGGGTGTTGGGTTAGTATCAAACTTTTAAAAGCAATCGAGAAGGGGTATGTGGTGGCCAAGATAGACAAAGTGTGGCATTTTCCACAACAGTCGGATACGTTGTTTTGCAACTACGTGAAAACGTTTTTATGTTTAAAACAGCAAGCGGCGGGGTATCCATCGAACATCGTCACGGATGCTGACAAAAAAGCATACATTCGCGAGTATTTTGAAAAAGAGGGGATACATCTCGACCCCGAAAAGATGGAGTACAACCCCGCGCAGAGGGCCATTAACAAATTATTGCTTAATAGCCTTTGGAGGAGGTTCTCTATGAGGGAAGAACTCCCAATAACCATTATGGTGAACAAACCTGAAGAATTTACCAAAATTGTTTTTGGCAAAACCGAATCATTGACGTGTTTCACATTCGTCTCAGAAGATGTTGGTCTTGTCCAGTATCGCGACCCCAAAGGGAGTGTTCGTAAGACTAAAGATATCAATGTGTTTGTAGGGGCGTTTACATGGAGTTGTACAAACTGATGGACAAACTCGGCGACAGATTGCTACACTCCGATACCGATAGCGTTACTTTCGTGTCTAGGGAGGGTGACTGGGAACCCCCGTTGGGGGATCATTTGGGGGAGTTAACGAATGAAATAGAAGCACATCACATCACAGAGTTTTGCTCTAGCGGTCCTAAATCTTACGGTTATCGGACTGCTAAAGGCAAAGTGTGCACGAAAGCTAAGGGCATAACATTGAATGCTAAAAATTCCGAAGCTATACGCTTAGACACTCTCATTGGTCTGGTTGACAGCTATGTGACGGAGAACGATGACACGCAATGCATCATGGCTCACACTGAAAATATTTTGAGGAATAAAAAGACTCTCACATTGCACAACAAATCAGTTGTTAAAAAGTTTAAGGTGGTGTACAATAAACACAGACTATTGTCCGGATGCATCCTGTCGTCTGTGGGAGAACACTGGGATATCACTGCACCCACCCCCACCTCTGACGCGTCGACCTCCACCACAAACTGACGTGATGTATCAGGGGCAATGAGGATGGGGGCTGAAACAAAGCGGCCCTTCAGTTTGGCAAACGCAACCTCAGCTGCGTCTGACCACCTGAACATAGTTCTGGGGGAGGTCAAGGCAGTCAGAGGTGAGGCTAGTTGGCTGAAGTTGCGAATAAACCGCCAGTAGAAATTGGCGAACCCCAGAAACCTCTGTAGGGCCTTACGGGAATCTGGATTTGGCCATTCCACCACAGCCTTAACCTTCTCAGGATCCATACGTATTCCCTCAGACGACACAATGTATCCTAGAAAAGGAACAGACTGTGCATGAAAAACGCATTTCTCCACATTGACAAAAAGCCCATTCTCTAGCAACCTCTGAAGCACTCGTCGGACGTGCTGCACATGTTCCTGAAGAGAGGATGAAACTATCAATATGTCATCCAAGTAGACATATATGAACTGGTCGACCATATCTCGCAGCACGTCGTTGACGAGTGCCTGGAAGACCGCTGGGGAGTTGGACAACCCGAAAGGCATGACCAAGTATTCAAAGTGCCCCCTGGGGGTGTTAAAAGCAGTCTTCCACTCATCCCCCTTCCTAATGCGGACCAAATGATAAGCATTACATAAGTCCAATTTAGTGAAGATAGACGCTCCCTGCAACCTCTCGAAAGCTGAAGACATCAACGGTAAAGGGTAAGTATTCTTTACCGTGATACTGTTCAGCCCCCGGTAATCAATACAAGGTCGCAGAGATCCTTCCTTCTTCCCCACAAAAAAGAACCCCGCGCCCGCTGGAGAAGAGGAAGGGCGGATGAACCCTGTTGCTAGAGAATCAGAAATATATTTCTCCATAGCCTCCCTTTCTGGGACAGAAAGCGAATATAACTTGCCCTTAGGCGGAGACTTACCTGGCAGTAAATCTATGGCACAGTCATAGGGACGATGTGGAGGAAGAGAAGCAGCACGAGACTTACTGAACACCTCCTTCAGGTCTAGGTATTCCACGGGCACGTTACACAAATCCACTGCCTCCTCCTGAAACACAGGGACAGAAACAGACGAACAGGCAGACACAAGGCAGGACTCATGACATTTACTGCTCCACTCCAACACTGATTTTTGCTGCCAGTCTATTTTGGGGTTGTGATCGATGAGCCAGGGATGTCCAAGAACAACGGGTGCGAGAGGTGAGTCCAGTATGTAAAATGAAAGGGTCTCGGAGTGATTGCCTGATGTGATGAGTGTAATGGGTCCGGTGATGAGTGCAATGGTGGGTAAATCCTGGCCGTTGAGTGCATGAACAGCAATCTTGCGGGTGAGGGGTTGGATGGGAACTTGAAACTTGAGTGCAAATGAATGGTCCATAAAATTACCTTCGGCCCCTGAATCCACCAGTGCGTGACAGTCGTGGTTGTGTGCTGACCATCTTAATCTTACCGGGAGGAGCGTAGATGTTGATGAGGTCTTCTCAGCGGAGATCCCACCCGACAGTAGCCTCATACTTACTGCCGGGCTTGGCCTTTTACCTGACAGTTGTAAGCGTAGTGTCCCGCCGCGCCGCAGTATAGGCAAAGGCCTTGGGACCTCCGCCTTTCCTTCTCCTCCCAGGAAAGCAGAGCCCGCCCAACCTGCATGGGCTCGTGATCGTCGACGGGGCTGACCGCGTCCCCGCCGCTGGACCGCTGACTCTCAGTTCCTCTCAATCCACGGCTAGGCAATACCCGTCGCTCGACCCTGGTCAGTCGTGCATCCACTCGAAGAGCCAATTCCACTAGTCCGTTCAGAGAAGTTGGTAGGTCCAGGGCGTAGATCTCTCTTTGGACGCGGTCAGCCAGCCCATGCAGGAACATGTCCCACTGCGCCTCCTCGTTCCACTGACACTCAGCCGCCAGGGTCCTGAAGTCAATCGAGTAATCTGACACTGACCTCTCTCCTTGTTTGAGTTCCGCGAGCATCCGAGCCGCCTCTCTCCCGGCGACCGCTCTGTTGAAAATTCTTTTCATCTCGGCGGCGAGTGTCTGGAACGAGGCGCAGCAAGGGTCTTGGTTCTCCCACACCGCCGTCCCCCAAAACGCTGCTTTCCCAGTCAATAAAGTCAATACAAATGCCACCTTGGCACTCTCGTTGTGGAAGGTTCTGGGCTGGAGAGAGAAATGCATTGAGCAACGCGTTAGAAATGCTCTACAAAAGCTTGGCTCACCCGCGTATGATTCCGGAACTGGTAGGCGGGGCTCCGGCTGGGAAACGCTCTCTGGTGGTGTGGGGGGAATGGCTGGTGTGGGCGGCACAGTGGGAGCTCACAGATGTTAAATTTGCTGGGTGAGCTCGGACACCTGCGTCACCAGCGCTTGAACAGCCCGTGCCGTGTCGTTCAGATTCTTCTCCTGACTGTCCATGCGCTGAATGCTGAAGTTAACAAACTCATCCAAGGTTGAAGGGCTACTCGCTGCTTCCATTGAAACGGTCAGATCGTTCTGTCGCGATCAATGAAACGGAAGCAAGGATGCAAGTAAAACTCTTTATTTGCAGTATATGTGAAAGTACAGATCCTCTGGCAGGCTGGTGATGCAGGGACAAGATGGTCAGCAATCCGGTGATGAGGTGACGTGATGATGAAACAGTGAAGAAATCCAGGTGATGAACGAAAACCAGTAGGACATGGAACAGGAAACGAAGACACGAACTGAAACTCCGACTGGGACTGGATACACACACACTGGAGACATCAAACAACGATCTGACAAAGAGAGACAAGTGCGATGAGTATTTATAGGTGATTGAATTGACTGCTGCTGGTGAGGAGAGTGAGATCAGCTGGATCGCTGATAACTCTGAGTTGAGAGGTAACGCCCACTCGCACACACCCACACACACATAACAACAAGTACACGAGACAAGAAGGAAACAGTGAATCCATGAACCGTGACACTTTTATGTAATTTGTAACAGAAAAGGCAAACTATCAGGCTAAAATACTTTCTCATTTACCGTCAACATTCAGCAAATGCGCATCTACATTTAAACAAATCTCTGAATATCTAATAAACATTTAATTTCACAAACCTTTCAGATTTGATTGAATCCAGCTGTGATATCTTGTGAAGTGTGCATTTGTAGCCTGATAAACGTCTGACTGCGAGTGATGGTCGGTCCGTATGAAGTCAGTGAATGCGAACAGAAGATCAGCTTCACAGGAGACGCCATCAAAAAAACTAAAAAAATATGCTATATAAAATATAACTAAAATATGCTGTGCTACACTGCTGGCGTTCTTACTGAGCATTATCAACGTGTTTTCTTTTAGAACTTCCTTTTTCTAGATAGAACTTCCTGTTTCGAATGCGCATGCGTCGCGTCTGAGCGCGTTGTTGTCTTTGGAGCTCCATCGATTGATTTATAATTCTTGATTTCTCTTTAAACTCACTTACAACGAACATTTTCTACTTTTCCTCACCTCATAGTTATAACGCGGATTGTTGAGCAGACGCGTCTCAAGCCTTGTGATCCAACGCTGGATACTCTTATAGGTTACGTCCGTGGATCACGGCTGAACGCGTCTTCTCCGCACTCATTTAAGTTACAAACAAACATTTTTCACCTATCGTGCGTCTACTCTACACCCGTACCACTGAAAAGACGGATTATATCCAAGACTTAAGCCATAAATTAGTATTAATATTGATAGCACCACTGGTAGCGTCGTTGCTAACTTAACTTACTGTCCATCTGTTAAAATGGCGAATATATCAAATGTAAGTAGTCTACCTTTTGGTGCAGGTGAGGACACATTTGAGCTGCACGCGGTGCAGTCTGAGCTGGAAGCTGTTGAGAAACAGATCCACGACCTTTTAGTAAGAAAAGCCGAGCTGATAGACCGGCGTTTGGCTCTCGAAACATCGCGCGCCGAGGCACACAAATCAGAGATTAATGTTACTAACCCGCTGACTCCGACCTCGTCTACTCCGTGCGTTCCTCAACATCGGTCCCGAACGTCGAGGTCGCGATTAGCCATGGTCTCGTTCACTCCGGCTCCAACATGCCATCACGAAGCCTGGATTTTTCCGCAGCGGAAGTCGCGAGTCAGGTCTAGACCAAGAAAACTCTCTCCGACCCTCCCGGTTTTCGAGATATCCACACAAAACCGCTTCTCCCCTCTTCGCGAAACAGAACGCGATGCTGTGATCATCGGCGATTCCATCGTTCGACACGTACACGTTACGTTAAATAAAAGTAAGGTGCATAGTCACTGCTTTCCTGGTGCTCGTGTTTCCGAAGTCGCTGCTCACGTTCCCGAGATTCTGAACGAGCGCGTCGGAACCGTTGTCCTGCACGCGGGAGGGGCCGACATCAGACTGCGCCAGACGGAAGTTTTGAAGAAAGACTTCAGGAATCTGATCGATACGGTACGCAGCACATCGCCTGATATAACGATTATTGTGTCAGGACCGCTTCCCACGTACCGACTAGGTCATGAAAAGTTTAGTAGATTATTTGCGCTTAATGAATGGTTAATGTCATGGTGCAATGAGCAGAAACTTCTCTTTGTAAATAATTGGAATCTGTTTTGGGAGCGTCCTAGGCTTTACCGTGCTGATGGCTTACACCCAAACAGATTCGGATCGGATCTTCTGTCAGATAACATCTCCAAAATGTTAAATACCTTTTGACTAGTAAACAAAAGTCCAAATCATAGTCTCTGCTGCACCAATTTAACTGATATAAATAGTGTAGAACATTGCATAGAAACTGTGTCTATTCCTCGTTTAGTGAGATCAAATCATAAATCTACTGCAGGATCTAGAAAAAATCTAATTGTTATTAAACCAGAAAATATTGCTATTGGTAATCAAAAACAATTTTTAAAGCTAGGTCTTTTAAACATTAGATCACTCACACCTAAGGCAGTTATTGTAAATGAAATAGTCACAGATAATAGCTTCGATGTACTTTGCCTTACTGAAACCTGGCTTAAACCAAATGATTATTTCGGTTTAAATGAGTCTACTCCTCCTGGATACTTCTATAAGCATGAGCCCCGTCTGAATGGTCGTGGCGGCGGTGTTGCAACAATCTATAGAGATTTTCTCAATGTTACTCAGAAAACGGGTTATAAGTTTATTTCATTTGAAGTACTTGTACTAAATGTTACGCTCTTAGATGATAGAAAAACATCCCTATTATCTCTAGCCTTGGCTACCGTATATAGACCGCCTGGGCCTTACGCTGATTTCCTAAAAGAGTTTGCAGATTTTCTCTCAGACCTATTAGTTAACTTCGATAAAGCATTAATTGTTGGAGACTTTAATATCCATGTAGATAATCAAAATGATGCGTTAGGGGCTGCGTTTACTGATTTATTAAACTCCTTTGGGGTCAAGCAAAACATTACCGGACCGACTCATCGATTTAATCATACACTCGATTTAATTATATCACATGGAACCGATCCAACCGATATAGATATCATTCCACAAAGTGACGATGTCACTGACCATTACATGGTAACTTGCATATTACGTACTCCTGTAATATATCATGCTGCGCCGCGTTATCGATTAGGCAGAACAATCCTTCCATCCACCATAGATAATTTTTCAAACAGCTTATCGGATCTGTCTCAGCTGCTCAGTGAACCCAAACAAACAGATGAACTTGAGGAATTAACTAGCACTATGAGCACCATTCTCTCTGGATCATTGGATATTGTTGCGCCCATTAGATTAAAAAAGGTCAGAGAGAAAAGTAAAGCACCATGGTACAACAGTACTACGCGTGTTCTAAAGAGAGAAACCCGTAATTTAGAGCGTAAATGGAAACAAACCAACTTAGAGGTCTTTAGAATCGCATGGAAAGACAGTATGTCACGTTATAAAAAGGCCCTAAAAGCGGCCAGGGCTGAGCATCTACGCAAACTAATAGAAAACAACCATAACAATCCTAAGTTCTTATTTAACACCGTGGCGAGACTAACCAATAAACAGATGACTCCTGAACAAAATATTCCATTACAGTTTAGTAGTAATGATTTCATGAAGTTCTTCACTGAGAAAATAGAAAACATCAGAACCACAATTGTAAACGTTCAATCCTCAATCGCGCCTTATAATTCAGCCTCAATTATCACGCCGCAAGAACAATTACAGTGCTTTTCAACTATAGAACAAAAAGAGTTAAATAAATTTATCATTTCCTCTAAAACAACAACATGTTTATTAGATCCCATACCAACTAAACTATTGAAAGAAGTGTTACCTGTAGTGGAAGAGCCTCTCCTCAATATTATTAACTCGTCTTTATCTTTAGGTCATGTTCCAAGAACATTTAAATTGGCAGTTATAAAACCTCTCATTAAGAAACCACAATTAGATCCGAATAATCTAGTAAATTATAGACCCATTTCAAATCTACCTTTTATGTCTAAAATACTAGAAAAAGTTGTGTCCGCTCAACTGGGCTCTTTCTTACAAGAAAATGACACCTATGAAAAGTTTCAGTCTGGATTCAGGCCGCATCATAGCACTGAAACTGCGCTCGTTAAAATCACAAATGATTTACTTTTAGCTTCTGACCAAGGCTGTATCTCAATATTAGTTTTACTTGATCTTAGTGCTGCGTTCGATACTATAGATCATACAATACTCTTAGATCGACTACAAAATTATACTGGTGTTCAAGGACAAGCATTAAGCTGGTTTAGATCGTATTTATCTGACCGCTACCATTTTGTTTATTTAAATGGAGAAAAATCTATCATAACTCCAGTAAACTATGGAGTGCCGCAGGGATCTGTGTTAGGCCCTCTATTATTCTCAATATATATGCTGCCACTTGGAAATATTATAAGGAAACATGGAATTAGTTTCCATTGTTATGCTGATGACACTCAAATCTATATTTCATCACGGCCAGATGAAAACGCTAAATTATCCAAATTGACAGAGTGTGTTAAAGATATAAAAGATTGGATGACGCATAATTTTCTTTTATTAAATCCAGACAAGACAGAGGTACTACTTATCGGTTCAAAAAACCACCCACAAAACCTCTCACAATACAACTTTAACATAGTAGGATGTCCTGTTACTTCATCCTCTACAGTAAAAGACCTGGGTGTTATATTAGACTGCAACCTGTCTTTTGAAAATCATATTTCATATGTTACAAGAACAGCCTTTTTCCACCTTAGAAACATTGCTAAGCTACGTAATATGCTATCAGTTTCTGACGCAGAAAAGTTAGTTCATGCATTCATGACCTCGAGACTAGATTACTGTAATGCGTTATTAGCCGGTTGTCCTGCATCCTTAATAAACAAGCTACAGTTAGTCCAAAATGCCGCCGCTAGAGTTCTAACTAGATCAAGAAAATATGATCATATAACACCGATTTTATCATCCCTACATTGGTTACCTATAAAGTCCCGTATTAATTACAAGGTATTGCTACTGACTTATAAAGCCCTAAACGGCTTAGCTCCAGTCTATTTAACCGATCTTCTATCGCCCTATAATCCATCGCGCTCTTTAAGATCACTAAATTCGAGGCTTTTGGTCATACCTAGGATATCCAGATCCACCAAAGGAGGGAGAGCATTTTCACATTTAGCACCAAAACTCTGGAATAGTCTTCCGGATACTGTTCGTTGCTCAGACTCACTCTCCCAGTTTAAAACTAGATTAAAGACGCATCTCTTCAGCCAGGCATTCATATAATACTTTTAATCCTACAGTTAAATCCGACCTCTAGTTCATAAACGCCAGAGGAGAACTGGCCCCCGACTGAGCCCGGGTTCTCCCAAGGTTTTTTTTTCTCCATTAGGTCACCTGATGGAGTTTTTCGGTTCCTTGCCACTGTTGCCTTTGGCTTGCTCAGTTGGGGATATTTGGGGATATTTAATTGAATTAATCAATCAACGATACTATTGATCAGCATTACCGAACGTAGACGTTCCACTAGAAACAAACATTGATGTATTGTTCTAATTTATTACTGTGAAGCTGCTTTGATACAACCTGTGTTGTGAAAAGCGCTATATAAATAAACTTGACTTGACTTGACTTGACTATATCCAGTTGCCCACTGTGTCATATTCATATCTTTTTCACTGTGTGCTGTATATAAAATTAGCGTTACCTTGTCTTTATTTGAAAAAATATGTTTACCAGTGCGCACAAAATTACCAGATTACTGTTACAGTGTTTACTTCCTTTATATTCACATATCCATATATTTTTAAACAACTACTTTATTTGTGAAAAATACTGTAATAGTATTGTAAAGTATAAGCATTTTAATTTTAAAAATTTGTTCTTATTTCTAATTTATTTAATATTGATTAAAATAAATATAAAGTATATTTATATATAAAAATATATTGGCCATCGGCCACCCTGCTCTCTAAGATATCGGCATCGGACATCAAAAAACCAATGTCGGTCGACCACTACTACTCAGAGCAAGCAGGCACGGATTTATGGGCACGTGCCAACCCAGATTGACCGGTGGCACACCCAATCATATTAATCCGCACTCGTATAGTTTTTTTTTTTTCTCGTATAGTTTTCTTTTTCTCATCAAAACAGATTATGTTCATCAGTGGTTGTATATCAAGCAGGGACACGTTTGTGTGCATTATGTTTTGTGATTTCACCAGAACGAATCCGCAACAGATTGAAGCGCGCGTCCGAGTGAAGAGCCACACGAAAAAACACAGTATCCCCGCCAGCGATCGCAGCGGCAACGAGCACTTTGATCACTTGATTTAAAAAACACATTTCAGCGCTAGACTGTCTCTTATTTAAAAAACGAACGAAATGAATGTTCTGCCAGTTAACTGAAGATGTTTTATTTATTTGTAGAATTGGTACATTCGTGCCACGAGATGTTTTAAAAAGTGGTGGGGACAAAAAGCAGGCGGGAGGGCTGACTGACATGAGTACAAGGCATAGGCCTATTTAAATTCACTACCGAAGTACCGATCTGCTATAGCTGATATATTTATCAGGCGTGTATATAAGCTTAAAAAACCGAGGCCCCTCCGTATATTCACCAGGCCCACCTATTAATGGCGTTCTGTATCCGCCACTGAGAGCAAGTAGTCAAAATCTGCATGATTAGGGACTCCAGTATATGAGCATGAAACATGGACAACTTTACATGTGACATGAACAAGACTTTATTAACTAGACTAAACATTTAAACTACTCTTACATTGTTTGAAATTCAGCAGATCAACAGCCTTGAGCAAACCATCAGTTTACTCTGGAGGTGTGTGAGCCAATAAGAAGTTGTTCCCTACAACATTAACTCAGGGCGGATGAACTGGAGACGGACGATGGCTCCGGATCGGACTGATTTCTCTCAGGTGACAGATCGAGACTAGGGTTGCGTATCGTTTAAATTTTAAATTTCAGCCCTATTAGCCATAAGTGGCTCCAACACAGCAAACTGGCCACAGCTCTGCCGAGAGCCTGTCATCTTAGACCCCTTTTCCTCCAGCTTCATGCTGGTGCTAGTTCAGAGCCAGAGCTATTGCCAGTTCGGAGTTGGTTCGACTGACGAGTTTTCTAAGAACCGGTTTCCACAGGCCAGAGAACCAGATCTTACGTCACTGTATATATCTCATGATGACAAACACATGTTTGTTCAAACACAAACACATCAGGATTGTTCGAGATGTATCGGCTTCTTGCAGAGCGATCGGCGCATGACATCAAAGCACTGCGAGAGCGATCAAAAGCACAAGGAGTGGTTTGCTCTCCAAACACTCCCGCAGCATCAACAATCAACAACGCCTTCCATCAACAATAGCGGTCGTTGCGTTAATACTGATGCGCATAGCTTTGCGAACCTACATCGGCATCCAAACACGGCGAATCCAACACGTTCGTGCAGCTCGCTGTAACTTGCATAGACGGAGAATACAATCGAGCTGCTATTAGCTCGAATAGCTGCTATTTAAAAAATGGCGGCCAAAGTTCAAAGTTTCTGTTCGTCTTGTTGGTCACGGTAAACCTGGCCTACTTAACCCCCTGGGGTCGGTGGTATCGCCGGCGATACCAGCTCGCTTTTTTTTTTATCAGTGTAAAAGAGACTCAAAAATACTCTGTTGACTTTGATTTTCCATAGGAGTTTCATACATCAATCGATCCTGTTAAGTGTGTATTTTTTGTGTGTATACTCACAATAAAAACAAAGTGTTGTGCTTTTTGCCAAATAAAGAAAAATAAACACGAAGCGAGTTCTGCCTTCTCTCTGTCAGTTAAGTCCATTCTGAAACGCGTACGAAAATGAACCATAACTCAACGAATACTCAGTCAAACAGTCACACAGGCACACAGGCATGAAGCTTGAATTCTCTTCTTTTAAATGAAGTAATTTTTATAAAAAACAAATATTCTCAGTTTATGTCATATGAATAAATAGAGAGAGATTTCAGTCGTTCTCATCTCAGCTCATTATGTTTTAATTTGACTCCGCCCACGGAGAGCGCGCGCTATTCAAACGCAAATGTGAGGCGATCCTGCAATACTGTGAATCGCCCACATCAGCTGGATAACACACACCGCGAGTTCACTTTCAGACTCATGTACTTTACGACGCTGTGAGGAATAATACTATCTTGATAATAATCCAGGAAAATTTACCTCAGAAGTTCTGGAAGTTTCATTTCGAGGAGATCCCGCTGAGGAATAGGTCAGTTCTATGCTTTGTTCTAATCGCAAGTGTCTGTACACGCCAAAAGACTGTTTAAATATGAATCGCGTTTCTGTGCGTAAATGAATGAATGCACAGATGCGTGCTGTTGTGTAGCTACAACAGCTGGCACAAATACTGTTTCAAAATGAATCGCGTTTCTGTGTGTGAATGAATTAATGCACAGATGTGCGCTGTTGTGTAGCTACAACAGCTGGCACAAATACTGTTTCAAAATGAATCGCGTGTCTGCAGGCCCGGGGTGGGTAATCGGGAGAATCGAGGATTTTTATTTTTATTTATTTTTTTACATTTGTCACGTTAGTTACATTAGGCTACACACGTTCCGCATTCTGACACCACAGCGCGCAGCCTCTGCATGGGTTGTACCATGAGAGGGAGTTCTCCCCTCCCCTCCCATAGAGTTGGTTGGGTCCATAGCCCGTCTTTTCCAAAACGTTTTCTCAGGTAGGCTACGGCGGCACCGCCGGCGCCTACCGATAGCTGGGCCGGCCCTATGGCGAAAAATCAATGACAAAATTAACGGAGCGCACAACTGATGCTTGGCGCGCGCAGTAAATGACATTCGCGAGAGGATAACAGATCTACAAGCGAGGAAACGGGAACTCGCGAGCTCATTCAAACCCTGCGCGCGCATGACATCTCCTCTGCACGCAATACAAGCCCTCGCACGCGCATGATCATTCCCCACGCTCTTGATCTCCTGCTTTTGCTCGCTCGAACACTTTTATTTTTGGCAGTCGATGGGCGGGACTTACTGTTTTAATAACCTCAAATGTCATTAGGTATCACGTTTTTTGATTAAAAAAGCATTATTTTTGAAAATTTTTGAATACAAATAAATATGTAAACATTAACCTGTTAACCGTTGCCAGTGCGCCCGCGCACTGAAGCGTTTTTTTTTTTATTTAGTTCAAATTTACTATCAGATTTAATGTTATACCTTGACAAACTATACATCATTAAAAAGATATAAGACTCAAGTTTCAGTATTTGACCACTATTGTATTCTGAGAAACTTATAGTGACAGTTATTACTTAATTTCTGTCAGGAGTTATGAAATGAAAAAATGAGTCGATACCTTTAATATGAATTATGCGCGTCAGCCAGTTTCATTCATAAAAAAACTCTGTGCTGTCGTCATGACAGCGATTCACAAAACAACGTCCCTCAGGGCTTTTAGCTCAAAAATGTGCAGATTTGGAGAAATATTGATAGATTATCATAGGTTTACATCAGATTTCTATTGACAGGAATAATATTTATTGAATTTATACCCAAATGCGTCGATGTAATCTTTATGAGCGTTTGGCACTCTCATTTACTGTGTTTTCAATTCATACCAATAGCCTGAGGGCGCTATATGCACAATAATAACCCATATATGGAACATGAAGAAGAGCCATAATCATGTGACATTCCAGGACGTCACTGATACACACAAAGCTACAGAGATCGCGCTGTATTACATGCAGATAAAGATGTTTTGAAGACAATAAACATGATTGCAATGATATTTGAGTTACCTGTGTTTTTCAAGCCATGCCAGGTATTTTCATAATAATAGATTATATTTATAATGTAATGCTAATCTATATAGACCATCATTGTGCAGAATATGATCAAATAGTATATTTTCTGTCTGATTTTTTTAATCTGATGTCAAATTAGATCACAAAAGATTATTTAAAACACTTCACTTGCGTTTTAAAGTAAGTTTGGAGCACAAACATGGTTTTAATCTCATATATTGTCATGTATTGATGGTGTGCTAAGCTAACATGCTAGCTAGCTCTAGGTGCTTCTATCTTGAAAAACATTTAACTAAATACAGAGTTTTAGACTTATCATCTTCATATTTTAAATATAATCAGGTCATGGTCAGACATGTGGCTTTAGCTGCAGTGCATTTCTAGATTGCTGTAGTGTCAACTTCAATTTTATTTTCATGAAGATGTTTCATAAAAATAAATTTCTAATAACTTTACAAAACTTTAAAGCTATTTATAACATTTTTTTTTCATTATGACAATTATTAATTCTACATTTACAATAAACTGCCAGGTGTCAGCTTTCAAATGAGATCATACTTGTGCTTTTAGTACAAAGGGTTCATGAACTGTATCTGTTTCAGTTTGGGTATGTCATTTCTGGGGATTTTTCAAAAGTGGGGTTGTAGCTTAACAGGTTAATTCAATATGCCTCTTTGTGGAAGAGTGGGATACATTTCAAATGCTTTATTTCTTTCTTTCTTTCTTTCTTTCTTTCTTTCTTTCTTTCTTTCTTTCTGCTTTTGTTAATTTATCAACCTATCCTTGTGGAATAGTGTAACATTTTTTGTTAACTTCTCAGCTTAAGTGAATTATTATTTAACATTTACATTATTTGTTGAACCATGTTATTAATAAAAACTACACAATGGTAAGAGCTGAACTGTTGCTTCATTTATCCAATTTGGAAAAAGTGCTAATTTGGAATTCCACCATGGAAAAAGAGGGCCGGTCTTGGGCCTGAAACTCCCGGGCTGAAAAGTGGCCCCACTCCGGCCCTGCGTTTCTGTGTGTGAATGAATGAACAGCTTTTACCAAACTCTATTGCTATACTAAGATGAGTAAAAATTGGATAGATTATAACGTTTTTACTGTAAAATACTGCCACATCAAATAAGCTTATAATGTTGCCAATTTCTGCTCATGTGTTAAATATATATATGTTTTGTAAAAAATAATCAACCAAGATGTTAATAGTGTTTGTTCCAATGTAGGCGATATTCAAACTAATGAATACTTAACTTTGAAATACGTATGATAAAATGTATTTTTACAAATAAAGATTACACTGGAAATATTGTTAAAATTTTAATTTTTGTAATTGTATAACCTTTTTAATAAAATAGCTAAAATATATACAAGGATAGATGTAAACAAAAACTTAAAAGGTCAATATAAGCCTTCTATAAGCTTTCTGAAAATACAGCATGAGAATTAACTGCACAATTACTAGAAATGTTTACCTTGGATATTATACAATTTGCAAGCACAATTTGTGAAAAAAAACAACAACTGTGTTTCCAACTGTGAACCAATTATATATATATAATATAATATAATATGTATGTATGTGTATGTATATATAGTCCTTGCATTCTTTCCTGAGGCTCAGTGACACATGAATAAAAGGCTCATTATGGGTGTGAACCACTAAATATTCATGATGGTGTTGGATCGTTTACGCCCCATCCGCATATTGCCTTTCCAAACTAAAAGTGTTTGACAAAATTTAAAACAATGTATCGTTTTATGTGAATGATTAGGCAGGATGATTTTCACATCATGTTGAAGAAAAAACTCTAGGCGATCCATTAGTCAAAAGTCTTATTGACACATATTTAGTATGTGTTTTGTGGCCTTATTTCAGAAACTTTCATTTTTATTTTTTTTCAATATCCATGCATAAACATTATTCTCTCAAAAATGAAAACATGTACATACATGTTGCTCACATATTATGGTAGCCCCGTTTGTGCTAAATAGAGTGTAATTACACCTTTGCCATTAATATGTTTATAAGCAACTGAAAAAAGCACAAATGTCAGGGCATGTCAGAACATCTCAAGGACCCCAAAAACACCTCAGACCCCAGAGGGTTAAGAACCACTTTTCCTGGTTCAGAGCTGGTGCTTTGGGTGTCGAAAGACAATTAACTGATTTGAAACTAGACTCTGGCTCTGAACCAGCACACAAACTGCCTTGGTGGAGAAGGGGTAATAGTGGCGCTCAGGGCCAAATCAGTGGTGCTGCACAGCTCTCTGAACACGGCAGGACCACTTCAGTCTTCGTCCATGAGGCGCAGGAGTTTGGCTTGAGAAACCTGTACGGGAGGCCTGAGCAGCCAAAGCTGAAGTCCTGCAGGGCTTGGATGGGGAGTGACCTTGGCCTTCCCTCCTGTCGCTGCGCGGCCACAGCTTCATCCAAGGGATGCATTTTCTCGTAGCACTTTTGCTCATAGCATCAATAGTGGTGAGCTTGTAGTGCGTAAGCGTGTCGAGTAGAGGCCTGAGCCACGACCTGGTGAGTTTGGGTATTTGCGTCTCATCTCCACTCCTGTAGAAAGCGAGGAAAGGCTGCAAGGAAAAAAAAATGAGGACAGAAGAATCGAATGAGAGCTTTTTTTATACACTGGAATACTTGATCACTCGAGCATCACTTCACAGCATCATCAGCAGCGCTCGAAGGATCGGCCCTTATGTTGTTGAAGATTCAGTTTATTAAGTCTCTTTCTCTCCCTCTCAGTGCTTCCAGCTCCCCAACACACTACCGCATAAAAGAGCGCAGAAGCCACCACAGTGTCATAGAAAGACTTCAGCAATGTCCTGCACACACCAAAGCACCTCCGTCTCCTCAACAAGTGAAGGACACTTTGGCCCTTCTTGTACAGAACCTCTGTATTGTTAGACCAGTTCAGTTTATTGTTGAGGTGAACACCCAGGAATTTGTATGTTGTCACCATCTCAATATCCAAACCCTGGATTTTCACCGGAGTAATCTGGGGCGCCTTCCTACGAAAGTCTATCACCATCTCCTCAGTCTTGCTGGCATTAATGCAAAGGTGGTTTAACGCACACCAGTTGACAAAGTTAACAATGACCTCCCGGTATTCCTGATCATTCCCTTCCGATACACGTCCAATGATGGCAGTATCATCAGAGAACTTCTGCAGGTGACTGCTGTTTGTATTGTATCTGAAGTCTGATGTGTACAGGGTGAAAAGAAAAGGAGCGATCACTGAGCCCTGTGGGACCCCCGTGCTGCAAACCAACACATCACACACACAGTCCTCGAGCCTCACACACCGTGGTCTGTCAGTGAGAGAGTTGATGGCAGTCGACTCCGGCTCCTAATAGCTGAGCCCTGAGCAGAAAAAAATCTGTATTATGAATTTTTAGGGCCAGACAGGTAGTTTGTTGAGGTCAATTTGTAGAGAAAGACTACATGCCTGCGCACATATATATTCAAATGCTCATACCTGTAACAACTGAGACAAGTCAGACACAAGTATTTGTTATAGTTTAACAAATGATATTTAGAACTCACTCTGGGATCTGTGGCCCCATCCCCCCAAACAGGGCAAGAAGGTCTTAGTTACCATGACCACAATCAGATAAGTTGGTTTTATGACTCTTAGCAATGTGAACAGGGGCCTCTGCCACAAGACCTAAAGATATTAGAACAGACTCTCCTGCATTTATTTATCGATGAACTGATTAACATGCATCCCAGAACTTTTTGTGAATGATTTACTGTCTTGTGTTGTGTCTTTTAATACTATTATCTTTTAATACTATTATCTCTTTGATACTATGTATTTTATTATAGAACCAATGGTCAATGTAACCTCAACTATACCATGTTTGGTCTCTATAAATTGCAGGGTTTTTCCTACATTGAAAATTTTTTGGCGGCCGCCAAAACGATTTTTTGTCCCGCCAAAGCCGAGTGAAGCAGGCTACTGACGGAGTGACTGAGAGAACGTCGATCACAGCGCCCCACCCCCGCGCGGGTACTCTCCGTCTTCAGTTCTCGTCTTTGCTCTCTCCATCGCATCAAAATCAACTGATTCTAAAGGTTGGAAGACCGAATCCATGTTTCACGTGGTGCATTCGGAGAATATTTTTGCTGAATTAGCGCTGGGTGTGAATTGCAGTCAAAAAAAAAGTAGCCTTATCTTCTCTTACAACTTGTGACAACAACATGTGAATGCACATGCACCTGACATAACTTTTAAATAAACGCAAAAAAAAAAAAAAAATCTATCCAGTTTGAAGTGGTAGGGGTGTGCGATAGGACGATTTTTGATCGTGGACGATTAAATATCGTAGAATCGTGCATTATATCTGTTCTGGCGCCTCTGTCCCAACATAACTTACTGAACAACGCGACGTATATTCACATAAAATGTTAACGCAGCAGAACGGGACACTGCAGTTCATAATTTGCATGTGCTTTAATGCCTTGTCGGTTAAACATTTAATTCGCGTGCTGATGCGCTGTTCTAACGTGTGCGTTTCTCAGCGCGTACATGTACATGTGAAGCTCACATGCACTAAAAGCCTGTCTACCGGCGCCTGGATACTGGACTAAGTTATCTTTCGAGTCTTATTGTGCTTATACTGTTAAATACACACAAGGTTTACATAAACAAAGTCGGTTATGTCTAAAGTGAAAGCAAACTTGAGAAAATAGAGAGAAAATCTGCTTGTCAAATGCGTGTATATTAGACGCGTCACGCTCAGCTCTTAAAGAGACAGTAACAATAGTATACACCAGGGAACGGCAACTGGCGGCCCGCGGGCCAAAACTGGCCTGTCAGCAATATTTTCTGGCCCGCCGGATTATTTTGGCAGTCCTAAATGCTGTACAAAACTCTTCCACTACTTGAGAAAAGCCGTAGTCGCGCGGCGATTTCACCGCCGCATACTGTGTGAAACGCCCATAGGGAATAATGCGGCGCGGGATTACGTTTTAAAGTATAACTGTGCGTTCACAACGGACGTGAATAGCGCGTCAAATTCGCGCCTGCCGCGTCTAGTTATACGCTTGACCACTTTGTGTCCATTCGCGCGTCAAAAGACGGTAGCGGTCAGAACTCTGGTGTACTTTGGACGGAGCGTGCGGTCTGACTGACAATAGCCAACTCCCGACATCTTTTGACAGCGTATCCGCACTTAATTCTGACCGCCTGTACACCTAGCTCTGAGGAGCTGTTTGGTACTGAAACCATTGTCAGTCAACAACATTCTTTTTTTGCAAGGATGTTTGAAATAGTTCGACAGAAAATAGCCTACTTCATTTCGTCAGTAGGGCAATATGATTTTCGTTTATGTTGCTTAGAAACTTGAGTGATAGGCTTTGTCCTATTTAATTCATGTTATTTATATTTCATATTTTTTTTCTGTGACATTTTTTTTCTCTGCTGACAGTACAATGTTAAAATAGCCTAATATTTATACTGACACGAACACAATTTTTGTATAGCATTTATAATTATTATAGGCTACTCCAATCTCCTTCTTTCCATTAGAGACATTTGAATGTGAGATTATGGAAACGAGATCTAAATTTTGTGGACCCGTCAGGTCGGGAAATAAAGCGGGTGAACACCGAGTGTATTTTAAGCGGTTGCTGAATAGAACCTTGTGGGAGCGGGACGAAAAAAAACAGTCCCACGCAGACCTCCTTAAACCTTAGGTGTGTATGTGTGTGTCCCCGAATAAATAATAATAATAAAAAAGGAATAAAGTTCAAAAGTCGGACTGTACGGAATGAGGCATGATTGCTATTCACACCTTTATTAAAATGGCTGTAATATGTTACCACAATAGTAGCCTACTTGATCTGTTTAAAATGGTTTCCTTGATATATGCATAAGGTGTTAAATTAAAACTTAAAAATCAAAATTTAAATTTGTCTAATCCAGTAATTCATTTTTTCTATTTTTGATCTGAGCACAATCAGAAAATCAGAAAACCCGTCCTTATTTTTTTTTTTTCATTTCAGTTTAGGAAATAAATAATGGAAAAACAAGTCGTTTTTCATCTTTTTATTTTTGGTTTTAATTTGAAAAAAAAAAAAAACGATTGAATGAATGATCCACGGACGGTGACGGACCCATCATATTCCGCAATTATAGGCCTATATAAGAGTATTTAATTTGTATCCAAAGGCCTACTCTGTGTAGCTGGCCCGCCATCTACTGGCTAAAAAAAATATTGGCCCGCGGCCAAAGTTACTTGCCGACCCCTGGTATACACGCTTCCGCCTGTCCTTAAAGGGATAGTTCACCCAAAAATAAAAATTATCTCATCATTTACGCACTCTAATGTTGTTCCAATCCTCTATTAATTTCCTTCTAATATTTTCTAATATTTTTCTAATATTAATATTTTGAAAAATGTGGCTATCCAAACAGTAGCTGGTCCCCATTGACTTCCATAGGAGAATATACTATGGAAGTCACTGGGGTACATCAACTGTTTGGTTACCCACAATCTTCCAAATAACTTTTATTTTCAACAGAAGAAAGAAACTTATTCGAGTTTAAAACAACTTGAGAGAGTAAATTATGATACTTTGAATTTTTAGGAGAACTATCCCTTTAATGTTAATAAGACAACAAAATGCAAAGAGAAAATCACTCACTGCTCTTGACTGATAACTTTAATAGTAGCTTTAATAAGTATCAATGTATAATTTATACAGTGAAGTCTATGTTTTGTTTTATTTTCATATTTGTTCATTAAATTACTTTCTTCAATGCTACTGTTAAATACACACTGTAGCTGAAAACATAAAGCACTGTTTAATTTGTATATTAAGTTGTGTATGTGTAATGTGTATCTTTGATCTTAATATTTAATAACAAAGAAAATAATGACAAATATTTTTATCTTCACCCCTGTCTGCCTTTTTTATTTTAATATTTTGTTACCTTAGGCTTTGTTTTTAAAATATGGACATTAGTTTGGCTGTAATGCTAAGTCACAAAATAGTAAAACCAACATAAAAAGAATCGTGATAAAATCGTGATGTGATATTTTTGCCATATCGCCCACCATCTTTCAAAACAATGAAAGCCAGTCGTGGAAAAATCACAGTTTATTGTCAATATTGGGCTTGCGGATCATATGGGTACTAGGGTACTCTTTGCTGTGTGTGGATGACCATGTCGGTCAGCCACCACCGAAGACCAATTTTGACCCAGGAAAAACCCTGAATTGGTACGTCTTCATTCAATGCAGAAGAAGTCCATCGCAACTACCATCATTTGCCTTGTGTGCTCTCTCCGGCCCAGGGCTGATAGGCCACAATCTGCCCTCCAGCCATGAGAACAGCGTCAAAATAACCATGCAAGTTCATCATATCTTCTCCATCCAGTGGAGAAGAAAACGATGGCAACTTGTACAGTGACATTTGACACTCACGGACCCATCAACGAACATGCTCTTAGTGCTGTACAGCAGTGGTTCTCAACTCCAGTCCTCGGGACCCGCTGCTCTGCACATTTTGTATGTCTCTCTTATCTGACACACTCAAAACAGTTCATGGAGTCTCTCCTAACAAGCTGATGATCTGGTTCAGGTGTGTTAAATAAGGGAGACATACAAAATGTGCAGAGCAGTGGGTCCAGAGGACTGGAGTTGAGAACCACTGCTGTACAGGCTAAGAAATAATAATTTTTCGGTTGCCATGAAAGATACCCTTTTCTTAGAATAAATGAATAATCAAAAGAGTTCGTTATGTGAACAGATTAATAAATCGTAATATTAATTTAGCTACATCAAGTTAATCCAATTAACTGACCCAAATATTAACAATTAATCATAAAAAGTTGAGTTATTATTAATATTTCTCCTTTGAGCTAACTTGTTACATACCTATAGACCATTGGCGGCTGCTGGTCTTTCAAAGAGGGGAAGCTCATTTTCGGCCTACATAATAAAAATTATTATTTATACGTAAATTCTACGTTCCCTTTCAAGAAAATGGTCTGTGAAAAATGAATGTAATAATATAATAAAGGTATAAATAATAATATAATAAAGTATAATAATAATAATAATAATAATATTTTTTTTAATTATTTTACTAATTATTTTTGAATTATTACTAATAATAATTTTAAAAAAATATAATAATTAATAATATAATAAAGGTAAAAATGTATAATTGTGTGAAATGTATTATGAAAATTGGCTAGCAATTTCGACAAGCAAATACCGAGAAATAGGTTGCAGCAGTTTGTCTTTGAAAAATCCGCGATGGGACTGAGCTCGAACAGCTTCTGCATAAGCGACTTTTTATTGTATGAAATCGCTATCAATCAAAAGGAGACGCAGCCTTTCGACAGACCCTCCAATCATCACGCAAAAGCCCGGAGTCCAGGCCAGCCCACTCTTCATTCACCCCCAGAGAAGCTGAGCTTCCGTGGGCGGGACATAATCGCAGCATTTATCCAATGACTGTCTAGTTTCGAAGCACTGAAAAAAACTGTTCAGAGCAGCCCCATTGAAGTCAATGGAAGCTGGGCTTCAACAGGGAAATGCACTGTGACGTAGAGCCCTGCGCGGGACTGGTTTCATCATCCCGCTCCCGCCCGCGCCCGCCGAATTTCTGACCATTACCGCCCGCTCCCGCAACGCATGTGTTTCACTCCCGCCCGCTCCCGCAATATGTATGTCCACTCCCGCCCGCACCCGCAAAACTCTGAGAATTTATTCCCGCACAATAATAGAGATGCATTGATTTTGTGTCTTCTCCCGTCCCGCAGGAAAAAACACATATTTGTATTGCTATTATTAAAGAGATTCATGGGGTTGTTTGTTTCGTTTCCCTGGCCGGCATAGCCTATGGACACATACTACACACAGGATAATGGAGGAAATCGAGTGTGCTGTTTTTGGATGGTTTTGTTTTCGTTTTTGCTGTTTTTTATTCAGGATACTCTGTCTTGCGCGTGCAATGATGACGCAGTGAATAGTGATGCTTCTCTCTGAACAATCAGCAGTCTGCCGTGTTTTCACGTCACATTTTAGTATCGCCTAAGCTCGCTCAGAACCCCGCCGGAGGGGGTACGAAAAAAAGTACCTGGAAGCAGATACAGTTACAACTTTTACACAGTGGAAAACCAAACAAAGGCGAGTCGAGCCGAGCCGAGCCGAGCCGAGCCGAGCTGGTACTGTATAGTGGAAAAGCGCCATTATTGACATCTCCATCATGTTGCAAGGCTACCTCCCGATCCCGCAGTGTTTTTTTTAGCCGCCCATTCCCGCCCGCAGCAAAGTTCAAACCGCCCGCTCCCGCGAGATTTGCGTTGGGTCCCGCGGGACCCGGCGGGACTCAATCCCAATGCAGCCCTCTACTGTGACGCTACGGGAATGTATGAGAAGGAAATTGAGTCAGCCGACCTGCTATATGTAACTGATTCTGAACGAACTCGTCTTTGAGATGAAAATTTTCGAATGCATTTTTAGTCAATAAAATGTTAATACAATAGTACATATTTGACCATTCATTTTTTGACATTATAGGGGAAGCTGAGCTTCCCTTGCAGTCTTAAAACTGTGGTCTTACCTTTGGACAGGCTACACTGGCTTCACCTCCAGTCCATCTCCGTCGTTACTGCTGACTCTACCTGGAGCGCAGCTTGCGGCTCTGCTAACGTCACTTAGCCAAGCTGGGCGCACTCCTGGCATGGCTTTCCTTAAATACTCCGCAACAGAACTAAAGAAACTCTACTCCTTCATCTCCCCGTCGTCCTCGTTATGTGCACAGGGCCACCCGACATAAGTTTGTCCACTCGAGTACAACTCCAGCTGTGTCAGGTGTTCTTTGCCACACTTCCGTGTTGCGACGTCATCAGAGCAATCGTCACGCAGAGCTAACCAACCTGCGTCCTCTGGCCTCTGTTGACTCGACTGCTCCCCCTGTTGCTACTTTCACCAACCAGATTGCAACTTTCATGCTCCTGAACACCCGTTCACTGAATAATAAGGCTGGATTAATACACGACATTATCATTGATAAGAAATTGGAGTTCATGTGCCTGACAGAGACATGGCAAGCTCAGCAGGATTTCCTATCACTCAACCATGCCACACCCCCAGGCTATGTTTACATCCAAAAGCCTCGCTGTCAGGGTCGTGGTGGTGGGTTGGCTGTTATTCACCGCTCTGACATCCTTGTTAAGGAGCTCCCCACAAACTCAGCAACTTTTGAATATATTCATTTTGTGTTGGCTGGGGCTGCACAGCTCCAGGTAGTCCTTGTCTACCGCCCTCCAAAAGCTTCCAACACTTTTCTCTCTGAGTTTTCTGAGTTACTCACAGCTGTCTGCCCCATGTCCCCGTCCACCATCATTATGGGAGATTTTAACATCCATGTGGACTCTAGCAGTTGCCCTTTTGCTGCTGAGTTCCTGTCTCTCCTGGACTGTTTCAATGTGTCACAGCATGTGCAGGGTCCCACACATGTCAAAGGGCATACCTTGGACCTGGTGTGTACCTTTGGCTTAACCCCTGTTCACCTCGAGTGCCTTGACCTCGCTGTGTCGGACCACCATGCCGTCCAGTTCTCTGTACCGATGCCACAACCTAAGCACCGTGCTAAACGAACAATCACATTCAGGAACATCAGGCGCGTGTCCACACCCACGCTGTCAAACATGCTTGCAACACACCTTGCCTCGCATCCTACCTGCCATACTGCAGATGGCCTTGTGGAGCACTACAATACCGCCCTCTCTCTGAGCCTGGATGCAGTAGCCCCTCTGAAGACCCGGTCCATCTCCTTCACCCAGCCAGCTCCTTGGTTCACCCCTGAGCTCCGCCTCATGAAAGCGGCTGGGCAGCGGCTTGAAAGACTGCACAAAAAATCTGGCCTTGTTGTCCATCACGAGATCTTCAAAGACCATGTCAGGGACTACAAAAAAGCTCTCTCTCAGGCAAAAACATCATACTACTCCACTCTCATCAATAATCAACAGAACCATCCCAAGCGTCTCTTCTCAACGATTAACCGTCTTCTCCGCCCCCCAGATGCCCCCCAACCCTCTGATGCTGCTGAACTCTGCTCAGAATTCAGCAGGTTTTTTCAGGAAAAGGTGGACACCATTTATTAGCAGCTTCACCAGACAGGAATTCCGTCCATTCCTGCCCATCAACCGCTGGACTTCAACTCAACTGCCTCAGTCCACCCACCACAGTGCTCTCTCTCCTCCTTTGCCGCCCTGGAACACAACCAAGTCATGGACCTGGTGTCTAAAGTTAAGTCCACCTTCTGCAAGCTGGACCCCATGCCTACTAGGGGTGGGAATCACCAGAGGCACCACGATACGATATTATCCCGATACTTAGGTCACGATACGATATTATTGCGATTTTAAACATATTGCGATATTCTGCAATATATTGCAATTTATTACCTTTTTCCAACTTCAAATTATGTCCGCAAAGGAAAACTGTCAACATCTGTTTGTTCATGTCACATCAATTTTAATAATCTCCGTTAATAATCTGCATTAATAATCTGTTACACAGAATTTATTATATTAAATATTAATCAAAAATGATTCACACCTTCACAAAATCCAAACATTCAGTGTAAGAGTAAAAAAATGACATTACATTATTTATAGTAAGTTTATTTGATTCACATCTTATTTAGAGTTTTGACCTCGACAACCCAACTGCATTTACCCAAACAGTCTAAACTAAAAGATTGTTTTGGTTGAATCGGTTCAAAGGAGTCATAAGTTCGCGAATCGGACGTGTCATTAGCGGACTTGTAGGCCTACAATCGTGTGATTATCCCGGCAGTCAGGACATCGCACAAGATTTGTCAACACAGAAAACATTTCATCATTGGATTTTGTTTTGTTTATTGAAAGTGTTTTTCATGTCAGCTGAATGTGCGGAACGCTTTTCAGAAAAGATAAGGCAACGGAAAAGTTTTTTTTTTTTTTTTGCACAACACCCAGCAGTAGCCTAATTCAGGAAAAAAATACCCGAATGCTGCACGAGACACTTCGGTCTTCCGATCTTTTACCATCGTGTCAATTCTCAATTGATTTTGATTAATATGCGCGAGGGAGCGAGAGAGAGCAAGACAGAAGACGGCGAGGGTGCGCGCGCGATCGCGGCTCTCTCTCTCTGCTCGTTCTTTCAGTAATATGCACCCTGTTGACTTCAATAATAAGTAATCAGTAATATGCACCTATCGCAAGCGCAGCAGTCATGTACATCACTCACCGATCAAATAAGGCTTTGGCGAGACAAAAAATTGCTTGTGAGAGAGACGCGTGAGTGACAGAGAGACGGAGGGAGAGCAGGGAAAGGAAATGCAGCTGAATGAATACGCTGCGTGTTTTAAATTGCGTAAAAAAATGTTTTATAACGAAACACAATATGTGACGGCCGGTGTTGATTCTGTGGCGCACCGCCACATTCATTTTTAGCATTCTACTACCAAAGTTAAATTCTCATGTGTAATTTAAATAATAAAACATCGATACTTGGCGCCCGTGTATCGATACAGTATTGCCACAGAAAATATCGCGATACTATGCTGTATCGATTTTTTCCCCCACCCCTAATGCCTACTACCTTGGTAAAGGCATGTTTGCCTACTCTGTGCCCTGCCATGGCTAGTATCATCAACATCTCGCTGGCACTAGGGGTGGTCCCCACCAGCTTCAAAACTGCTGTGGTGATCCCCACACTGAAAAAGCCTGGCTTGGACCCGGATGATCCCAGCAACCACCGCCCTATATCCAACCTTCCCTTCCTCAGCAAAATTCTGGAAAGAGCTGTGGCGGTTCAGCTACAGCAACACATGTCCCACCATGAGCTCTGTGAACCCTTCCAATCTGGCTTCAGACCCCACCATAGCACCGAGACCGCCCTCATCAAAATCATGAATGACCTCCTCACAGCTGCCGATAATGGCCTCATCAGTCTCCTCATCCTCCTGGACCTCTCTGCGGCTTTTGATACTGTCTCCCACGCCATCCTCCTCAACCGCCTTCATGAATACTTAGGACTCACTGACTCTGCTCTTTCCCGGTTTCAGTCTTACCTCTCCGGTAGGAAACAATACATCACCATCAAAGACTCAAACTCAACCCCTGCTCCAGTCAATCATGGTGTGCCCCAGGGATCGGTACTTGGCCCCCTTCTGTTTACCATTTACATGCTCCCCCTTGGTCAAATCATTCGTCACCATGGACTCAGTTTTCACTGCTATGCTGACGATACACAGCTCTACATAAGCACCAAACCCTCGGCTCAGCTTCCTCCCATATCCCTTGTCGACTGCCTGCATAAAATAAAAACTTGGATGACTGCCAACCTACTCAAACTTAATAATAAGAAGACGGAGCTCTTGGTGGTGGCCCCCCCATCACTGGCTAAGAAGGTTGGTGATCTTTTCCTGGTTGTGGATGGCTATACCATCAGGCCATCCACAGAGGTACGCAACCTTGGTGTCATCCTGGACCCCATACTCTCACTCCAGGCCCATATCAAAACCACCACCAAGTCGGCGTTCTTTCATCTCAAAAACATCTCCAGACTCCGGCCATCACTCTCTGACTCTGTGACTGAAACACTCATCCATGCCTTCATCACATCCCGCTTGGACTACTGCAATGGTGTACTGTATGGTCTACCGAGTAAGACCCTGGATAGACTGCAGTATGTCCAAAACTCAGCTGCCAGGGTCCTGACACGATCGAAGCCATGGCAGCACATCACCCCCACACTCAAGAAGCTTCACTGGCTCCCTGTCAAATCCCGCATTTCATACAAAATCCTGCTCCTAACCTACAAATCACTCCATGGACTTGCACCCCAGTACCTCGCAGATCTCCTCCACCGTTGCTCACAGCCAAGGTCCCTGCGATCCTCTGACAAGGACCAGCTTGCCACTCCTCGCACCAGGCTACGGACCTTTGGTGATAGAGCATTCTGTGTTTCTGCCCCCACCCTCTGGAACAAACTACCTCTCCACATACGTCATGCCCCCACACTGTTGTCCTTCAAAAAGCACCTCAAGGCATACTTGTTCACAGAGGCCTTTGGTCTCTAACCTCCCCCCCCCCCCAACCAGTTCCCACCCTTGTAAAGCGGCCTTGGGTTTCTTGAAAGGCGCTATAAAAGTCAAAGTTATTATTGTTATTATTATTAAAGAAATCGCCACTGCTATAGACTAAACACGTAATACGCATGTGCAAGAAAATTTTTTTTTTCACTGCGGGATTCTATAAGGCTTCAGTAATCAGAGGAAACAGGAGTTTTCTCATTGCTTCTAGTGACGCAGTACGAGTGAACCGTATCGATATAGGGAACAGAGGAGATCACTTTACAACATCAGGATTTATTCATTATTTAATATTTCTAAATAATTTCTGTCCTTTCCTCTTAATGACTTTTGACCATTTCAGTTTTAAAAGTAGTCCAAAGTGCAATAAAGTTATCTTACGAGAGTACTCTCGTGTTGCGTAAGTTTAGCTTACACTACGGGAAAACTCCTTTTCTCAAGAATACTGAAGCAAAAAATTATCCTTAATTTTTAGAATGTAAAACGCATTTGCTGCAGCAGGCAGACATAGGCGAGGCAGCTCGCACGCCCATTGGCTGCTCTGCGGCAACTGCTGCAACCTATCAGTGCGTCAGACATGACGTCAGCGCCAATGAGAGGCTTGCCTCGCACTGTCGTCATGGCCCGCCAAAAGGGGTGTGGCTTCAGCCTATAAAAACCCCTCGCCCAGGTTGCACAAGTGATTTTGTCTGATCTCCGGGAGAGAAGCAACGCCATAGAACAGCATCTCAGCGGGACGAGCTCGAGTCAAGGACACCGGCTGGATATTCGCCGCCTTCGCTCGCCGTACCTGCTGCGCTATCCGGCGCTCATATCCTTTCACTGCTCCGTGTGTGTTCACCACTGCGACACACACGTTCTCTCACCTAAAAGAGCAAAGGCATTTTTCAATGCCCACCATGTCCTGCGGCTCGTGCCAAGCCATTCTCAGCGACGGGGACCGCCACGAGTTGTGCGCTTCCTGCCTGGGAAAAGAACACGTGGACCACGCGCTCGCTGACCGTGGCTGCCGTGAATGCAAATCTTTGCCTCTCTTGACCCTGCGGACTCGACAGGCTTTGTTTGCCATCAAGTCTGCTGTATCTACGCCTCCTGCTGGGCCGCGCCGTAAAAAGCGCCGCTCACAAAGGCCACCAGAAGTCTCTGTGACAGAGCACTCGCCGGCGGTGTCCCCGCGAGCCTCTTTCTCTGAGTACCCCGTCTCATTCCTCGATGGCCAACAGCCCGCTGCCGCGGCGGCCGAAGAGATGGAGCGGGATGTCGCGGAGGACGACAGCTGTTCGATCCTTGCGTCCGGGAGCGAGGACTGGTCGGGATCCATCCCTGACCCCCCCTGTCGACTCAGGAATCCAGCGTGAGGGCTTCTGTCGACGCTGAGCTTCTCCGCCTCCTCACAAAGGCCGTGGAGGACCTCGGCCTTGACTGGTCTATGCCCAAGGAGCCCGCGCCTAACAGGTTGGATGGCTGTTTCCTGCCGGGACGCCGCTCTGCACCTATCTCGAGGCCCGCTCCCTTCCTCCCCGAGCTGCATGATGAGCTCTCCAGGTCATGGGGAGCCCCGTTTTTCGGCCAGGCTGAGATCCTCTGTCTCTTCGACGCTCTCCGCGGTTGACGGCACGAAAGACGGGATTTCTCTCCATTCCTCCTGTCGAGGAAGCTGTAGCCCTCTGCGGGATGGCGGTCCAAGTTGAGTCTGCCTACCAAAGCCTGCCGGACTACTTCGACGCTGATTGGTCGTGCCTACGCCGCCGCCGGTCAGGCTGCATCCACTCTGCATACCATGGCCGTTTTGCAGATTTACCAGGCCAACCTTCTCCGTTCACTGGACGAGGCTGGCCCATCGGCGGAGGGCGTGACGGACCTGAGAAGCGCGACGGACCTAGCTCTCAGAGTTACTAAGACCGCCGCCCAGGCTATCGGCCGCAACATATCTCACCGTCACTGAGCGTCACCTGTGGCTAACGCTGTCCGACATGTGTGAGTCTGACCGCGCAACCTTCCTGGACCTTCCCCCTTTACAACATCGCCAGTCTCGGGATGCACGTCAGCGCTCGCGCTCTACCAGCCGCCGAAGACCGCCTCCCGCCCGGGGACCCAGGCACAAGCTCGCGCCGAGCTTTGAGCCTCCCAAGTCTTCCCCTAGACTTGCACCCCTAGGAAGGTGCAGATGGTTAAGTCCCGCCGCGGCCAGACCGCCATCGAAATCAGCACAACCCACTCTCTCAGTTCCCTCAACAGAGGTGACTCGAAGAGTGTATTCAGCAGCCAACGAGTCAGTTCCTCAACTCGCTCGCCTGCACACAAACGCTGTTTTCACGGCGACCCATATAAATCTCAAAAAGAGCATTATGTCTGGTCATATTCCGGCTCAGGCCTAAATGTAGAACAGGTGCCCACTGCCCAGTGCCCACCCCTGCACAAAAACACTACCCTCTCTGTGTGTCACACTCATCCAGGGTCGAAAAGAATAAAGCTGGCTCAGGCCGCTCGACCGCTAAGTATAGGAGAAGTGCCCACTTCCCAGTGTTCACCCCTACACGCAAGCACTACCCATGCAGTGTCTCACACCACCACAGGGTCGATATCAGTCAAACCGGCTCATGCCGTTCATATTTTAAGTGTAGGAAATGTGCCTGCTGTACAGCGCCCACCCCTGCCTGTGATTATGACTGTATGTGCGCTACCAGGATGAACGAAGTACGTCATCATGGCCGGGTCTCCGGGTTCCCGTATCCGAGCGACCGGAGCCCAGATTTCATTCTACCCCTGGCCATTCACGAGAAAGCATGGGAAGGGATCCCAGGGGCTTCAAAATGGGTGCTAAAGATAGTGAAACAGGGCTACTCGCTACAATTCCCTCGCAGACCACCGCGCTTCACAGCCCGGGTCGAAACTTCGGTAAATCAGGAAGTAGCACACCTACTTCGCACCGAAATAGCGAATTTGCTGTGGAAAGGGGCGGTGGAAACCGTCCCCTTGGCAGAGAGCGAGTCGGGTTTTACAGCCGTTACTTCTTAGTACCAAAGAAGGATGGCGGGCTCCGCCCTATACTAGATCTCAGACGTTTGAACAAAGCACTGATGACGCGCTCGTTCACAATGATCACAACCAGACAAATCCTCACTTGAATTCGACCGGAGGACTGGTTTATATCAGTGGATCTGAAAGACGCCTATTTTCAGATCCAAATAGCAGCCCGTCACAGGCCGTTCTTGAGATTCGCCTTCGAGGGCCAGGCTTATCAGTACACCGTCCTTCCCTTCGGCCTGTCTTTAGCACCTCGTACATTTACAAAATGCATGGACACGGCACTCGCGCCCCTCAGATGAAGGGGCGCGAGAGTCCTGAACTATCTGGACGACTGGCTAATTATAGCACAGTCAAAGGAGGAACTGGTGCTACACAAAGCATTACTGCTGACCTATCTCGAACAGTTGGGTCTCAGAATCAACTGGGACAGAAGTATTCTATCCCCCAGCCAGGAAATATCTTTTCTGGGGATAGAGTTGGACTCCAGCTCTATGGTGGCGCGCCTGACGCGAGAACGCGCGGCAGCGATCCAGCGCCTAGCAGCGACATTCACTGTAGGGAAGAATCTCCTCCTCAGAGTGTTTCAGAGGATGATGGGTCTCATGGCCTCAGCCTCGATGGTGCTGCAGCTGGGTCTGCTGCACATGCACCCTTTTCAGCTGTGGCTGAGACGGCGGGTGCCAGCGCGAGCATGGACATCAGGTCTGCTTCGTCTCACGGTGAATCAGACATGCGTAGCAGCTCTGAAACCGTGGATGAGAGCCGGCTGGTACCAGTCCGATGTATACCTGGGCATTGCTTCACGAATCAAAGTAGTCTCAACAGATGCTTCCAACACGGGTTGGGGCGCCCTATACGAAGGGCCTTCAATGGGCCTGTGGTCAGACTCGGAGAAGCGTCTACACATAAACTGTCTAGAGATGAAAGCGGTCGAAAAGCCACGTTATAATCAGAACGGAGAACACGTCGGTGGTGTCTTACATAAATCGCCAGGGCGGCCTCAGGTCCCGGAGCCTTCTTGCAATAGCAAAACGGCTCCTCATATGGGGCCAGCACAATCTATGCTTGCTGAGAGCGGCACATGTGCCGGGCGTCCTGAACGTGGGCCCAGATATGCTATCCAGGGCAAAACTCTCCCCAGGAGAGTGGTCCCTGCACCCCCTGATGGTGCGAAACATCTGGGACATTTTCGGCAGAGCAGAGGAAGACCTGTTCACGTCGCAAACCAACGCTCACTACCCAATGTTCTTTTCAAAAGAAAGAAATGCGCTGGCCCTAAACTGGCCCGGGCACCCTCTCTATGCGTTTCCTCCGGTCGCCTTGTTACCACAGGTAATCAAGCGAGTCAGGGAGAGCAAATGCTCGATACTGCTGGTAGCTCCGCTATGGGAGAATCAAGTCTGGTTCCCAGAACTGATGGAACTGGGGAACATAGCTCCATGGCCGATTCCGCTGAGGAAGGACCTGTTGTCCCAGGCCCAGGGCGCAATTTGGCACCCATACCCCGAGCTGTGGGCCCTACATGTGTGAGCGATCAACTATCACCATTTCACCTCCCGGAGGGAGTGCTGAACACAATCACAGAGGCTAGAGCTCCGTCTACTAGACGGCTCTATGTGTCCAAATGGTCAGTGTTCGCTGAATGATGCTCAGCTCATGACTTAAACCTGCTAGATGGTGAGGTAACTGTGGTACTTTCTTTCCTACAAGAGCTGTTGGACAGCGGGAGAACCCCATCAACGCTCAAAGTGTATGTGGCGGCCATAGCAGCATTTACGAAACCTGTAAATGGCCAGTCGCTGGGAAAGAATGACCTCATAATCCGTTTTCTCAGGGGTGCTAGGAGGCTGAATCCTCCTCGGCCACCCTCGGTTCCAGTTTGGGACCTTTCTACGGTCCTATAGGCCATGAAAGGTGGACCATTCAAACCACTACACGTGGTGGAGCTAAAGTACCTGTCATTCAAAACCGCTTTTCTGCTGGCACTAGCCTCAGTAAAACGGGTGGGCGACCTGCACGCGCCCTCGGTGAGCGCTACGTGCCTGGAATTTGGGCCTAATGACTCTAAGGTCATCCTCAAACCAAGGCATGGTTACGTCCCAAAAGTGCTTGCGACTCCTTTTAGAGCGCAAGTTATTTCCC
Source organism: Scardinius erythrophthalmus (assembly GCF_964197995.2). Classification (NCBI taxonomy): domain Eukaryota; kingdom Metazoa; phylum Chordata; class Actinopteri; order Cypriniformes; family Leuciscidae; genus Scardinius; species Scardinius erythrophthalmus. Next base: position 39,632,672 of record NC_138236.1, read on the forward strand.
TTTCGGCCCTCCCTGCGTCTGACAGTGAGGCTGGGGTTAACTTCCTTTGCCCAGTAAGGGCTTTAAGGATTTATGTGGAGCGCTCTGCTGCCTTTAGGCAAACGGAGCAGCTTTTCGTTTCGTTCGGTGGCCGCGTCAAAGGGTTAACCATCTCGAAACAGACCCTGTCCAGATGGATAGTAGACGCTATTGCGTCAGCTTATGTGTCCAAGGACCTGGATTGCCCCTTGGGGATTAGGGCCCACTCGACTAGAGGTATGGCCTCGTCGTGGGCATGGACAAGTGGGGTCTCACTTCATGACATTTGTATGGCAGCAGGCTAGGCCTCGCTGTCTACATTTGTAAGGTTTTATAACCTGGAAGTACCCGCCTTACAGGCCAGACTGTTCTCAGTCTGATTATGCTATATTAACATTGTCTACCCAACTCAGTTTGATTAGACTGTTGATATGCTGCAACGTCCTGTGGGCTTATGCAGTTTAAGGTGGTCATACTGCCTTAACTGCATATATATATGTGTATGCACCTCATCTCATAACACCGAGTCGTCCCGCCCTGTTCTGCCATTGCGATCACTTCACTTATACATGAGCCCCGGGCTACTGCCCTTGGGACATAAGTGTTGGAAACTCAGCACGCACGGCGCTTTACATAGGGTTCCCATAGCGTAAGCTAAACTTACGCAACACAAGAGTACTCTCGTAAGAGAACGACACTCGGTTACTAACATAACCTCGGTTCTCTCTAGAGAGGGAACGAGTGTTGCGTAGCCTGCCGTGCTTGTGCTGCACTTTGGTTTCGCTTCCAGTCGACTGAAATCACTTGTGCAACCTGGGCGAGGGGTTTTTATAGGCTGAAGCCACACCCCTTTTGGCGGGGCATGACGACAGCGCGAGGCGAGCCTCTCATTGGCGTTGACGTCACGTCAGACGCACTGATAGGTTGCAGCAGTTGCCGCAGAGCAGTCAATAGGCGCGCGAATTAATTAAATTAAACCAACCATTAAACTGTTACAAAGTTTACAATACAGTATTTTTACATGTCTGTGAATTTTTTATATAATTTTTCACGTTACAAGTTTGACAGTATATGGTATGATTCTTCGGCTAGCAGTTGTGGAAAAGGCATAACGAGAAAGACTACATGTCGCCTATGTGACGTCACCCCATAAAGTTGACTTACCCGTGGTTTTCGCCAACTTCAACGATTTTGTCCTCTCCCTGAAAGAAGGCGGTGGGACACAGCCATGTTTAGCGGGATCCGTGAGCTAGTGTCCGTGTGCGAGTGGTGTTGACGTTTCAAACGCGTCGAAAGCAGCGAAGAGTTGTAGTCCACAGAAGTGCTCTCACACAGTCTAACAGTATCAAACTTCTACCCGCTAAATTGTAGCATTCTTTACACGAAAAATTATATAAAAAATTCAGACAACATATGTTCACATTCATGGCACAATTCAAACGGGACCAGACAATAATTATTTTCTCCCATTCACTTGCATTGACGATTTTTCAACCTAGAGGTCCAGTGGGGTTAGCGGAAGGGGCGGGACTTACCAGCTCTATACGGTTATCCGGACCACACCCCAACCCCGTCCCTAAACCTACCCGTAACTGGGGTTACGACAAACGAAGAGCTGTAGTGGTCACGTGTGGTCAGGTGTGGTCCGGATAACCGTATAGTACCCTGAAAAAGTGCTTTGTTTGCGGAAAAACCCTGTGGTGCTCTCGTGAACGTGCGTCTCTCTCTCTCTCTCTCTCTCGTGTCACACATCTGTATACCTAAAGTGAAAGTAAGTTCTCCTGTCGCCATTTTAAGCAGGAAAAATGCGAAATACGATACGTAAAAAACAGAGCAAGTGTTTATCAACGTTTAAGAAGGAATTTACGTGTAGTTTTATGATGTTAAAGCTGGAGGATTTGAGATCCTGTATCTTGTAAAAGTTTGATCAAGGTGAGTGTTCATGTGTGACTTTCTAATATTAAAATATGAATCTCTGGAGGATATTTTACGTGATTGTTTGATATGAAATCTTTCACTTCAGTGTTTCTTTTGTGTTTGGTGATGTTTGTGATTCTCCAGAAGTTTAACATTTTATGTGTAAACATGTAGCCTATAGGCCAATTCACACCTCACAGACAAACGTCAACAAACACGTTTGTTGTTTTTGATTTATTTATCGGATCAGTGTGTGTCGATGTGGGTCAGGGTTTGTTTTCTTTTTCACCCGAACATGTTCAATCAGCGTTTCTCGGTGTCAGTTATTTTTCATAAAATTATAAATCCAACGGTCGACTTGTTTGTGTGTGAAAAGGCCCAATGAGCTTGAGTTAACGCAGTCACATTATCCTTTTCACCCACACTCCAGGTATGTGCTTTATTATGAATGTTGTTTAATTTAATAATTTAATTTAGTGTCTGAATGTTTCTTCATTCACTGTCAGTGGAGGAGATCAAACTCAACAGATTCTCCTGCAGCTTCATCATGGCTGATTCACAAGGATCCAGAGATGGAGATATTTCTCCAGGATGCAGGTACTTTCGACATTACATCACAGAAAAAGTTGTTTCTGCGTGAAAGGCTGTTACAAAAATGTAACATTACCCCTACACACACACACACACACACACACACACACACACACACACACACACACACACATATCAAAGAAAGTTTACAGAAAAAATATGTTTTTTGCCTATTTTTGTCTTGAAACTAACATGAAATATTAAAGGGGTGGTAAAACACCTTTTTTCGAAGGCTTGAATGTGTTTGTGAGGTTCACTGTAACATGTGTTCATGCTTCGTTTTTAAAAATTCGCATTATTTTTCACATATTTAACCATTATTCTACACTGCTCTGTCCCTCCTTGTAAAAACAGTCGGATGGATTCCGGCTTCTATGAAGCCCCGCCCTCAAAAATACGTAATGGGCTCAGATTGGTTAGCTGGCCCAGTGTGTTGTGATTCGCTAACCGCCAAGTTCACATTGTTCAGAAACGCCCCTTACACTTACCGGTAGTTTGTGCTTCAGTAAACAACGGCCTTAATATTGCCATACCAGTTTGAGCCCGAATCAGACCCAGAGAATGTTAGTGGAGAGGATCGAGCAGAACCTGTTCAAGAACGGCTGTTAGGACGTTTCAGAAAGGTATGTTTTTTTTAAGACTGCAGATCTATTGTGATCGTTATATATGACACTGTTACTTTTGTATATTTAGAACGATTGTAGCTAAATATCTGTCGCCAGAACTATTAACCCAATACGAACACTAAACATTGGCTTTACAACAGTAGCAAAATCAAACACAAACCATGTTTAGCATGCCTGCAGATAAACAATACACAAAAGCTATAATCAAAGAATAATTTACAGTGATCACACAGAGGCGGCCTTACCTATGTTTCACCCGTTTCAATTGAAACGGGCCCCGCCCTCCAAGGGGGCCCCCAACAGAACAGGAAAATCCCATTCATTTTCTCCCTAGGATATTTATTTTCAGACATAATGTCTAAAGTGGTCTCCAACACGTCACTCGCGAGAGTAGCTCGTGGCCTGATTGGAGGTAGCTCGCCAAGGGCCGTTCACATATCGCGTCTTTTGCGCGCTCAAGTTCGTTATTTCAAATAATTGAAGCGACGCGCTCATTTTTTTCCAGGAGCAACGAGTCAATATGAAGGATGGGGGTGCACCCAAACTACGGGTGTTTTTTTATTCTCCGTAAATAAATCTTCTAGCAGAGCTACGCAAGCGTTTATCGGTAGTGGAAATCCATTAGCTATTAAAACTTCTCTGTCGTTGTGGAGAGCGCATGGTAGGCTATAGCAACGACAGACGCCACGGGAAAATCGGACCGAATTTTACTATTAATAATAAAAGATAAGCTAATGTGCATTGTAAATGTATTTTGTCTTTTTTGAATCATTCTTTTTATAAAAATGATTTAAAGGCTGAAATATGCGAGGTTTATCTTTTTATAAAAACTTTTTTGTCAAAACTTTATTTGAACTTGTAGCCTCCATGTTAGTAGATAACATGTTGCAAGACACTCCTTTCAAATGTGGACATCATTTTTAATGTTACTATTTTAATGTTTATGTAGCCTAAACAAAAAGTGCATATTGATGGTAAGTTTATTTGTTATTTGCTGGTTTTCGACATAAAACTTGGTGAATTGATTTTATTGTGTAGTATTAGTACTTTTTGAACAGGATTATGTGATAACCATGCTCATTTTGCTCACTATAATCATGAAATTACATTTTCATACCATTTCATCTCTAGTTATGATGCACCAGAGCCATAGAGAGAAAGAGTTGCGACACTCCCATAGACCTCCGTTGTAAATAATGGCGGCGCTTTTAACCGCCTACTTCCGGGATTTGAAGATCGGAATAGTTCTAAACACTGTCATTTTGGCATTGGACACCATTCACTTACATTGCTGCGCGTCGAGTTGTTCTAGAGTTAAGTTGCTGAAATATCGACCTCTTTTGATTTGTCAACTGTCTATGTTGTATCAGAGGCCCTTTGCGATGCTTATACTGGTCTTCATTTGTATATTCAGCGTAATTATTTATATTTTATGTTGGTTGTTTCAACCAATTTTCAAGCACTGCCTGCTAGCTAGTGCGACTTCGTCAGCTGTGACAGTAAGAGTTCGGTAATGAATCACTACCACCTTTATAGCAACTTTTATTTAATTAAATTTTTTGGGATATACTAACTTTTCATTATGTTTTATTGTCTTGAGTGAGGCTTGTGAGAACAATGCTGGACCTCTAGGATTGTTATGGGATCACCAGTCCTGTGGATCACCTGCCCCTGGTTTTTGTTTTTCTTGTTCACACACACCCACACAAGCACACATTTTTGTTGTCTGTCATTGTTTAATAAAAAATATTTAAGCGAACTCTGAACGGACCGCCACGGCAGACCTCTTTGCGTGATCACGAAGGTAGGCTAATGGCTGAATCAAAATTTATAAGCAAAATCACGGGAATCAATAGCCTAATACAGCCCAGTTGTGCTAAAATAAATACCATGAGACGTCCATCATCAGATGAATGATATGGAAAAGTTAAGTTAGAGCCGCTAAAGCCAGTGCTACTACCCATGCGAACATGAACACTGAGCTTTTTTCCTCCAAAAATATAGCCTAAAACTTATCTCCAAATGCAAAACTGACTAACAAAATGCAATAATGCAATAACAGCTGAAAAAAGTACTTGGGTGTGTGTTTTATTTTATATTTACCGTTCAATAATGCAATCGCTGCTGTCTGTCCCATAGAAGAGCATGACAGCCAGCGTATGTTTTAGAACTATTGGGGCTTACATGAACCACGTGACAGCCATAGCGGCGACATCAAAGAGTGTCGCAACTCTTTCTCTCTATGGCTCTGTGATGCACTATAAAATCAACAATAATTATGTGTTTTTACAGTATAATATTTTTTTATGTCAATTAAGGGTGACATATATAGGCCTACAATAACTCGTTTAGGTCTAAAACAGTTAGCATAGTTGTTAATATGAGAGTTATGAGACATTATTTAAGAGATTTAATTATTGCATATAGCTCTCGGCCACTTTCATTTTTAAAAAGTAGCTAAAAAATGTTGGAGACCCCTAAACCATCCAAGTTAGATTGACCACGAGCTACGAGGTTGTGAAACGAAAGTTTCTGCTCCTATAAAAGCCACAAAGTATAAAAATCAACCTTGTTATTTGCGATCTTCTGGAGAAATACTACACTACCCATAATTCTAAGCAAAACACTGACGTATCTGATTGGTCGAACTTGAGTCGCGCCGCGGTTACCATGGCGACGTTTACCGCCCCCGCGAACGGTGATCTGAAGTAAATAAATACCGGTAGTTTATGTGTTTATACTTTGCCTTTTTTCCGGAAGGTTAAAACGTTGTTGTTTTTTTGAGCAGGGAAATAATTTGAATAGGAAATGAAACGTACATATGCCAGTGGTGCCTGTTCATGAAGCTGAAAGTGCGCGTAATAAAATATGATGCAAGCCAACAAGAATCCTTGCTTTTTCTGCTCATGTTTACATTTTATGTGGGCAGGGCCCCATATTAGTTATTGAAACGGGCCCCCAGATGCTTAAGGCCGCCCCTGTGATCACATAAACGACAACAACCACGAACATTCCAAGTTCGCTGCGCTGGTGATAATAAACACAAGTTTGTATGTGTTTGTCGGATAAGTATGAATTAGCATTTAACAAACTGGTTTGTGGAGACGAACAGCGTTCTCCTTCGTTTACTTCCTCGCTACAACGTACAATTAACAATACGAACTATTACAGGAAAACACATCAACGAAAAAATCATACTTACAGGTTGTGGCTCGTAAACAACAGCTTCTGTTTTTAAAGTTGGAACTGCTCGATCTTTCAGGACAAGCCGTTGTGCAAATCCTGCATTGAACTCGTGTAGATTGAGGAAGCTTTCCTCCGGAAAATGTGCAGCACAGAGAGCGACATTTTGATTATAATTATGAGGGACCGAGTTAAAAATAAATTGTAACTGTCCTTAGGAAGACTGAACAAAGTGGACCTGCAATCTGGGTGAAAATAACAGCGTTTCGACGGCATAGCGGCAACGACACTCTACTACCACAACAGCTCTTCTCCAAAACAACATAAAATGGCCTCGCCCCCTTTGTGTTGCCAGAAGAGGGGTTTATGTAAATATTGGGCTTAGTGATGTCAGCAAGCCCACAGGAATGTCGTGTAGTCCTTATCAGCCATTTTCTGTAGTTCTTAGAAATTGATTTCTTTAAATGCAAATATCTCCATTTGCTTTAAACTTTGAACGTTGTATCTTGCAGATGTTGTTTATGCTCAAACAGCAACATTACACACTAACTAAAGTTAGAAAAGTGAAATCGTGTTTTACCACCCCTTTAATTAAAAAGATAATTGTTTCCTCAAAGTACTTTTTGATGCAGGATAAATGTAGTCACAGTAATCTGAAGGATTAAACTGAATATGTTCTCTGTTCCAGTTCAGTCCAGCAGAAGAGCTCAAACCCAGAGTCCAGCTGTGTGTCTATGAAGAGTAACTGCTCTATGGATCCGCCAATAAAGTTTAAGAGTGGAGACAAACGGCCTGATCTCAGGTATATCATTTCTATAAAAGATGTGTATATATTTGAGTTATATGACAAAAGTTATATGACACTTTTGAATTAGAATCATAATTTTTCTCAGTCAGTCAGTCACTGTTAAATATTTTCCTTCATGTTTTATTTTCAGGCTTCATGAGAATAATGCAACATTATGGCCCCTATCTTGCACCCAGCACAATTGACTTTGTACACTGTATCATTCCTATTTTGCACCCACGCACAGCTGACTTTTCCCTCCACAGACGCACGTCTGTAAATTAGGGAATGATCTTGCACTCTCTGGGGTGGTGCAGCGCAAAGAGGAGGCGTGCTCCAGCGCAAACGTTCCCAGGTGCTATTTTGCAGGTTTAGAAAACAATTCTGCCACAGACCAGAAAAAACCTAGTCTAAAGTCAGTGCGCATGTTATTCAGATGCTATTTTAAGGGTGCATGCTTGGCCATAATCAATGTATGTAGCGTGTGCACAACACACATACACTTTGCTTCTCTCATCTACACACAGACGCAACAGTTCTCATTTTTGCAAACCATACATTATTACAAGGAAAAATATTAACACACGAGGGAAATCATTGTTGCTTACACATTTACCCAAATTATTATACGCCTGTTTAAGCGAAGCTAATTTGGGTGTGTTTCTCCATCCCCAATGTCACTTCTCTGTGTTTTACGGCCCTGACGAGAACGTCGGTCTCCTCGGCTGTGAACCACTCCTGGTGTGCAATGAATGTTTATGTTAATATGGTTCCTCTCATAAATGAACACAGTAATGTGAAGGATTAAACTGAATCTGTTCTCTGTTCCAGTTCAGTCCAGCAGAAGAGCTCAAAACCAGAGTCCAGCTGTGTGTCTATGAAGAGTAATAACTCTATGGATCAGCCAATAAAGTTTAAGAGTGGAGACAAACGGCCTGATCTCAGGTATATCACGTCTAGTTATTCTTATAGTATTTGATTTTCATAAAATTGTTATTAATATACAGCAGTTTAATGATCTAGATTGGAACCGAATAATTCTAAGTTCAAATACTATAAGTTTCAGTCTATTAATGATTATCATTGTGCTCTTGCCAATCAGAATCCATTCTAATATAAAGGGCTTGCGCATTTAAAATGACTGACAACATTGTGGAGAAGTTAATCGCCGAGGTACAGAAAAATCCACCACTGTTTGACAAGTCAAGCCCCTTTTCGAGGATACGTAAATAAATGGATATATGGAAAGCAATCGGTCGTACCCTTGGAATAAATGGCGAGAAGTATTAACGATGAGATCATTATGCAGGCTAGCAGCAAATAGTGTGACAAAATTACCTCAGGTATCTAGTTTCGACAACATTGTATTGCTTCCTTTGAAATTTCAGTGAAAAGGCGTTTTGTGTATATATATATATATATATATATATATATATATATATACTGTATATATAAATATAAATATAAATTATATAAAGGTGTTGACTAGTCGTTGTTTTTATTCCACTATTGACTTTGTCAGCTAAATTATCTGTTAGATTAGTCTGCACTAGACTAGCTAGATTCACTAGATGCGCTCGGAGCGTAGCATGCTGAGGACATCTGCTTGTAAAAGACGTGTAAATGCAGCAAACTGATATTGATTCATTCCAAAGTATGAATAAAATTTGTCTTCAAAAGACGACGGACTCCTCTCGTCTTTTAAGGATATAGTGTACCCAAAAGCGCCTGTTTTTCTTTTTCAGTCTTTGTGTAACGTAAAGCAGAAGCTGGTCATCCATTTTCGCTACTTTGAAACTGCAGCGCGAGTGCTTAGAGTGAAAAGACCGTTATCGTTCGTTGGTGTGGATTAGATTATAGTTATCTTTATAGTTATTGTTCTTGGTGTGAACGGGCCTTAATATTAGCAATGACATCAAGTAAGTGTAAGCTGAGATTTTTTCCACCTTTATATAGTGGAGTAGGTGTAACATTTAGTGGATTTTTCTAACCGCTGGTTCAGATTTGTTGAAAGCTTCACAGTGTCTGATCAGAACAGTGCTGTTTTACAGCAAGAGTACCGTTACTGGAGTTTAGTAAGGTGGTTTATCTTTAAAGCTCAGCTAAACATTGGTCTCTTTAGTCGGTTGAGCCTTCGTCCTCCATTGTGCCTTTGAGAAGAGTCATGTGATCGTGGTTTATGTTCACCTGAGTTTAATCATTCTATAATTCTATAGTTGTTTTCAATTTGTTTGTTTTGAATTCATAATTCCTAATATTATCGGTCGCTTTAATACATTTTTTTAATCATGCTAAACATTTTGCAAAACAGTGAGTTAATTTCTCAAAATAATTGTAATCAAAGTTTGAAACAGTGTAAAACACCACTAAAATACAGATGTTAAAGCAAAAATGTGTGGAAGAAATGTAATATGTTCTATATGTTTGCATTTTCTTATATTCGTAGAATCTTAAAAATATGATGATAATCAGATAAATGTAGTGTTGATGCATACCCTTATGAATATACGCATGTGTATGTCCTTGTATATGACTGGACAAAAGTTAATGTGACTGAATGTATGACCGAGACAGAGAGTCTCCATTCAAGGGTGTAATATGATTAAATAAGATAGACAAATCTAAACAATATGTTAGTTGTGGCTGGGATGTGTCTTGATGTAGCATAGAGAAAACAACCTTGGGGGAGGAACAACTATAAAGAATAAAGGATACCCCCAGTGGCGGCGCCAGGGGGGAGCTAGGTGGTGCTGTAGCTCCCCCTATAATAGCCATAGCACCTGCCCAGCACCCCCAAGAAATGTCTGTAATTTTTTTATATTTTATTGTCATATTTGAATAGTTTTTTTCATGTTGTTAAAAATAGGAATTAAATAATAATTTAAAAATCGCGAGCGGACGCGCGCGGGCGGGCACGGTCGCCGTGAGCGCTGAGCGAGCAGGAAGAGTAACGTTAGTGAGTTGTCGTCGAAAAAGATGGATAAAGCAAAAAAGCTGTCGGGGACTAAAAATAGAAAAAGAAAGAGGAAAAGGAGATGGCATGTCAATTGATGCGACAGCAGCTACTGTAAATAAGTGGATGGTGAAAGGCAACAGGTAGGATTTAAAGTGTGACGTCCAGGCATGTAGGCTACTTGCCATCGGGACTACCGGGAGATTCCCGGTGGGCCGACGTGCTTTTTGGGCCGATACATCTCATACTTTTTTTTTTTTTTGTCTTAACGGACCATAAAGCTCGTACATCGGCGGCCCATTCGTTTTGTTTTGCTTAATTGGTGGCGCATGGGTTAGTGCCGGTGTAATGCATTGGTTAAAAAAAGTCAGCGTTAGTTTTTTTTTCTGACACCCCATGAAACACGTAGCTCAGCGGCCCATTGGTTCTTTTCTTAATTGACACTGGGCTGGCCCAATCACATCTTTAATGTGAAGTATAGAAATGTACTCTTTCAAGTATAGAAATTAGTACAAAATTAATTATGGAAGTTTCCTTTATTTTTCAGTGCATTTGTTTTACAATATATGGCTATTACTATCATGGGATTAATATTATAACTATTATTATGTAGTAGTGTAATGTAGACTGACACTGTAACTAAAAGAGGTTTGAATTTTTCTTTGTTTAATTTGCACACTGAATATGGGTTGGAGCTTTTAATTTTTAACTCTCAAAGTGCACCAGATTGATGATTGCCAAAATTGTTGCTGCATACCCCTCTGACACTAGTTGCGTCCCTGTCTATATCCCTTGCGTTGAATACTTTTACATATATATACAGTATATATATATACTACTTATAGTCACAGAACGAGTACACTGAAAAACCCAACAAGTTAACTCAACTCAAACCGATTGATGACTCAATATATATAAGTTCACAATACTCATATGTATTTATTTTTAAACTTAAACGGTTTGCTGCAATCAGTTTCCTCAATCGGTTTGAGTTGAGTTAACTTGTTGGGTTTTACAGTGTATAGTTAATGTGGGCATATATGCATGTGTATACTTTCATTATGGTGTTGTTCATGATGGCGTTTCATTATGGTGGTCCAATGCGACCAAGTGTCCAAGTGTTGAGCAACCCCATAGCACCTGCAACAGAAAATCTCTGGAGCCGCCACTGGATACCCCCCACTCATTGTCACACTCTGCAGGCACTTTGTAATGACTGCTGACCTTTCTTTGCAAGGGAATAAATAATTGTTAAAAACAATTGATACCTGTTTGTCTCTTATTCAGTGATGTAAAATTGTTTGCCACTGCAATTGTTACAACACTCCCTGGTCTTTCCTAAGACAGAAGATTCCAGTAAAAGTGCACAACATTTATAAGTCTGTATGTTTTTTATTTTACTTAGTTTTGAATCCAGTTCAGTCCAGCAGAAGAGATCAAAACCAGAGTCCAGCTGTGTGTCTATGAAGAGTGACAACTCTATGAATCCGCCAGAAAACTTTAAGAGTAGAGACAAACATCCTGATCTCAGGTATATCACTTCTATATACTGTAGCTATTCTTATAGTATTTGATTCTTATAAAATTGGTATTAATATACAGCAGTTTAATGATCTAGATTGGAACCGAATAGTTCAAATCCTGTAAGTTTCAGTCTATTAATGATTATCATTGTGCTCTTGTGTAAAGCTCTATGTATTGTATTGTTAATACATTCACACACTGTAAAAGCTGTTGGTCTGTTACTCAGTTAATGACACAATTACATCAATATCAGTGTGTCTGATTCTTTACCCTCTTCATTCTGATTTAAGGTTAAATCTTCTATCCAGACCAGTTAAAAACAAAACTGTGTACAAGCCTGTGATTCAAACACAAGACTTTAATGAAAGCATGTATCCTGGTTTTTAGGTAAAATGCAGGACTTTTTTGTTGTTGTTTAATTTTCAGGGCTCGTAAAATCGCTAACCTGATGTCCCGGGGCTATAGTGTTTTCCAGTAAGGCTACCAAAATGCATAACCGGCCTGACCGACGGGCTATCTGAAATGGTGTTCGCTTCAGTCTTGTTATAATCAGATTCAGCGCGTTCTTCATCTTCAATCCGCAGCGGTGCTGACCAGAGCGAACATCAGAAACAGAGGACGTGTGTGTGTGTGTGTCCATCTGAGCCTCATTGGTCTGTCACTGCTCGTTAATGTCAGAATATTTGAGATGACCAATCAGATCAAAGTAGGCGGGATTTATGTTCACAGAAGCTGCTGAGCGCGAATTTTTAGCAGAGGACTGACGCTTCAGTTTACAGTCAAGTGTGAGTTAAGATTTAAGTAGCTAAACTAAACATTTTACATTTGACAGTTTTTTTAGGTCATAAATGTAAAACGAATGACAAAAATAATCAGACAAACGAATATTCTTTTGTCTAATTCCGCCATTTTGAACTGAAAATAGGCCTATATAAGGCCTAGTGACTCATGTAATGTAATAATTAGTTTACTGTCATTGTGAGGGGACAAGAAACATTAAAGCCGTTTTCATCATGTTAGGCACAAGATTAATAATGAATGTGTACATGTTGAGAATTAATATAATACAATTTGTAGCCTTCAGTAAATTAAAGAAGTTCAGCTTTAGGAGGGGAAGAGACAGGGCAAGATAAGGAGACTGAGAGAAAAAGAAAGAGTGATGGATAAAAAGTGAGAGCAGGTATTGACACATAATCTACTGCCCGCTGACATGGGTTTTAAAGCTATTTCTTATCCTTTTTTTGGCCTTCAAACGTCTTGAAAAGCACATAATCAGAGAAATAAAAAATTTGAACCCCCTAACAACCTTAAATTTAGCACCTATTTGATTATAAAGCCCTGTCTACGGCCCTGTATTAGGAATAATATCAATTATGAATTTGTACATATTGTGAATGAATTTAATAAACTTAGATAGGCTACCTGGTTTTCCTAGTAGCTTTCAGTAAATGAACTCGTCTGAGAAAATGATTCATAAATCAACCTATCAGTTGACCCTTTGTTTACTTTCTTCACTGACAGACAAAAATGGAAAGCCTATATCAGTCAAAGCTCAGCTTTAGGAGGAGAACAGACAGAGCAAGAGAAAAACAAAGAGAAAAAGAGTGTGATGCTGATGAGGAGAGAAAAATAATCAGCTACGTGACATGGGTTTAAAGCTATTGTTATCCAATTTTTTGGCCTTCAAAACATCTTAAAAGGCATATACAGTCGAGCCCAGAATTAATCATACCCCTGGTAAATATGATCAAAAATGTCTGTAAAAAATAAATCTGCATCGTTTATCCTTTTGATCTTTCATTAAAAAAATTGGCAAAATCCTAACATTTCATTTAAGTAAAAGAATTGAAAGTGGGGGGGAAATCACATTATAAAATAAATGTTTTTCTCCAAAACACTTTGGCCACAATTATTCATACCCTTTTATTAAATACCTTTTTGCAATCTCCTTTTGCCAAGATAACTGCTTTGAGTTTTCTCCTATAATGCCTGGTGAGTTTGGAGAACAACTGACAAGAGATCAGAGACCATTCCTCCATACAGAATATCTCCAGATCCTTCAGATTCCCAGATCCATGTTGGTGCTTCTTCTCTTCAGTTCACTCCACTCATTTTCTATATGGTTCAGGTCAGGGGACTGGGACGGTCATGGCAGATGCTTCATTTTGTGCTCCCTAACACATTTTTTGTGTTGATTTTGATGTTTGTTTTGGACCGTTGTCCTGATGGAAGATCCAACCACGGCCCATTATAAGATTTCTAGCAGAAGGCATCAGGTTTTGATTTTTTATCTGTTGATATTTGATATAATCCACAATGCCATGTATCTGAATAAGAAGTCCAGGACCTCCAGCAGAAAAATAGGCCCACAACATATAAGATCCAATGGTATATTAAATTGTACACATGGGGTACTTTTTATCCGTGTGTGCACCAAACCCATCTAGTGTGTTTGCTGTAAAAAGCTCTTTTTTTTGTTTCATCTGACCAGAGAACCCTGTGCCGTTTGAAGTTCCAGTCGTGTCTTACCACTGAATATGCTGGAGTTTGGATGAGCGAGAAGCATTTTTCTTGAAAACCTCCCAAACAACATGTGGGGATGTAGGGGTTGTTTGATTTTTTTTTTTTTAATAGGCTTTCTGACCCACAAGACTCAACTAATCTCTGCAATTCTCCATCTGTGATCCTTGAAGAGTCTTTGGCCACTCAAACTTTCATCCTCACCGTCCATTAAGACAATATAGACACACGTCCTCTTCCTGGCAGATTCGTAACATCTTTAGTTGATTATAACTGAATTATTGCCCTGATGGTCAAAATGGGGATTTTCAATTATTTAGCTATTTTCTTACATCCACTTTCTATTTTGTGATGCTCAACAATCTTTTGATGCACATCATAACTATTTTCTTTGGTTTTACTCATTGTGATGGATGATTCAGGGAATTTGGCCTTTGTGGTTCCTCATATTTAAACTCCTGTGAAACAAGAAGTCACAACTGGACAATTTCATGTTCCTAGTCACCCTGGTGTGCTAAAAAAGGTAAATATTAATGGGAATATACTTCAGAGATATTTTATTCATAAAAAATTCTAGGGGTATGAATAATTGTGGCCAACGTGTTTTGGAGAAAAACATTTATTTTATAATGTGATCCCCCCCCATTTTCAATTCTTTTACTTAAATCTAATCTAAACCTAACGAAACTTACCAATTCACAAAATTAACGGAATGCATAGCGGATATAAAAAATTGGATGACTCGTAGTTTCTAATTATTGGACAAAAAACTTCCTCACGTAATATCCTAGAATACTGTCTAACACTTGATGGCTGCTCTGTTAAGTCTTCATCGTCGGTTAGGAACCTGGGTGTGCTCTTTGATACCAATCTTTCATTTGAAAGTCACGTGTCCAGTATCTGTAAAAACGCATTTTTCCATCTTAAAAATATATCTAAACTACGTCATATGCTCTCATTGACAAATGCGGAACAATTAGTTCATGCGTTCATGACCTCAAGGCTAGATTATTGTAATGCTCTACTGGGTGGTTGCCCTGCACACTTAATAAACAAACTACAGCTAGTTCAAAACGCAGCAGCTCGAGTTCTTACCAGAACCAGGAAGTATGACCATATTAGCCCGGTTCTGTCAACACTGCACTGGCTCCCTATTAAACATCGCATCAATTTTAAAATATTGCTGATCACGTACAAAGCACTAAATGGTTTAGCTCCGCAGTACTTGAGCGAGCTCTTAACGCATTATAGTCCTTCACGTCTATTGCGATCTCAAAATACCGGCCAGTTGATAATACCTAGAATATCAAAATCGACTGCTGGCGGTAGATCCTTCTCCTATTTAGCACCAAAACATTGGAACAGCCTTCCTACCATTGTCCGGGAAGCAGACACACTCTGTCAGTTCAAAGCTAGACTAAAAACACATCTCTTTGACCTAGCTTTCACATAATACATTATAGACTTCTATAATTCAATGTTAGGCTGCATAGATTAGGTCAGCCGGAACCGGGAACACTTCCCATAAATACTGATGTACTCGTTACATCATAAGAAGAATGGCATCTACACTAATTTTAGTTTATCCCGAGGTTTTCCCGCAGCCTGCTGGATCCAGGCCGTATCCAGATCTGACGAAGGACCTTCGCCTGGACCCGATGACAATGCAGTGCTGAAGTGCCAACTAGTCTCCCCCTATGGAGGATCCCTTTACCACTCTACAGATAAAGCGTTGTCGGGAAACTCAATTCGCGTATCTACCCCGAATTGATAAAATAAAATAAAATTCTGTATCAAAAATTATAAGGAAACACCAGTACTTTGTTTAGGCTTGGTTTGTAGGGAATTACAAACCTGCGTACATATATTCAAACGCACATAACTATAGAACCAATTCTTAATGCGCATGTGAACGCCATCAGCGTTTCTCACAGGTTCGCGTTTAAAGTCTATGTGGAGAGAATTGTGTCGTCTTAGCGGCCCCTAATTTAATAACAAATGATTGTTGCGACGGAAGCGAATCAATCATAACTAACCTTAGCTGGAAAATAACTTTACCAAAGAACCGCTATAAAGCCAAAACAATCTCTGTTACCATAAATTATACGTTTATCTCTGTAAAGCTGCTTTGAAACAATCTACATTGTAAAAAGTGCTATATAAATGAAGATGACTTTACTTGACTAAATGAAAGGTTAGGATTTTGCCAATTTTTTGAATGAAAGATCAAAGGATAAACGATGCAGATTTATTTTTTACAGCCATTTTTGATCATATTTACCAGGGGTATGATTAATTCTGGGCACGACTGTATGTAGATCAGAGAAATCAAAATGTTCTATTATTAAATCAAAACTAACCTACCTCACATTCGGGACCTCAGTGATGATAAAACCCTGCCATCTGCATGTTAATGAAACTAGTTAATAGTGAGCATTAGACCCTAAACTAAAGTGTTACCCTCATTGGGGGCTGAGCCACAGACACAGACTGATTCATGTTCCATACTGGTCGCACAAATTTCAGTTCAGTTAGAACCAGATGTATATTTGTATTGATGAATCTAATTTGACTATTTTATATCCAATTGTTGATATTTGTTTTGAAAAAGTTTTTGATTCATGTTTTGACTCCAACCAATTTTCTACATTAAAAATTGTCTTTTTATTTGGGCTAGTAAAATTCTTTACGGGCTACCAAAATCTGAAGAGTGCCTGCCCGAAGGGCTACCAGCGATTTAGAAATTTTGCGAGCCCTGATTTTAGGTGCTAAAATTCACATCACAAATCACTCAAACACATGATTAATGATTAACACGTTTCAGAAACCAAATGATGTTCTGTGTGCCATAAATAGTTTTGTAATTTATGGCTATTTTCTTCTCTGACTTGTGTAATAATGTGGTATTTTAATCTTACAGCAATGACTCTAATCCTGCTGAAGTCCGAAACACACTGAGATCAAATCTGAGACAGAAGTTTGAGTGTTTGTATGAGGGAATATCAAAGCAGAGAAACCCAACACTTCTGAATGAGATCTACACAGAGCTCTACATCACAGAGAGTGGAAGTGGAGAGATCAATAATGAGCATGAGGTGAGACAGATTGAGACACAGTCCAGGAGAGCAGAAACAGAGGACACACCGATCAAATGCAGTGACATCTTTAGACCTTTACCTGGACAAGACAAACCCATCAGAACTGTGCTGACAAAGGGAGTCGCTGGCATTGGGAAAACAGTCTCTGTGCAGAAGTTCATCTTAGACTGGGCTGAAGGGAAAGAGAATCAGGACGTCCAGCTCATATTTCCACTTGCTTTCAGAGAGCTCAACTTGATGAAGGACAAAACACTCAGTCTTTCAGATCTTCTTCATCTCTTTTTCCCTAAAACAAAAGAAATGGAAATATCCAGTGATGAGTATAAAGTGTTGTTCATCTTTGATGGTCTGGATGAGTGTCGTCTGTCTCTGGATTTTCAGAGCGATGTGAGGTTGTGTGATGTGACTGAATCAGCCTCAGTGGACGAGCTGCTGATGAACCTCATTGTGGGGAATCTGCTTCCCTCTGCTCTCATCTGGATCACCTCCAGACCAGCAGCAGTGGCTCTTGTCCCCTCTGAGTGTGTCCATCGAGTGACAGAGGTACGAGGCTTCAGTGACACACAGAAGCAGGAATACTTCAGGAAGAGAATCAGTGATCAGAGTCTGGCCGACAGGATCATCTCACACCTGAAGTCCTCAAGGAGCCTCTTTATTATGTGCCACATCCCAGTGTTCTGCTGGGTCTCAGCCACTGTTCTAGAGGAGATGTTGAGTGAAGCAGAGAGAGGAGAGATTCCCAAGACTCTCACTCAGATGTACACACACTTCCTGCTCATTCAGACCAACATCAAACATGAGAAGGACTATGAGAAGAAAGTGAAAGATGAAGACATGATTGTCAAACTGGGGAAACTGGCTTATCGGCAGCTTAAGAAAGGCAACCTGATCTTCTATGAGGAAGACCTGAGCGAGTGTGGCATTGATGAGACAGAAGCATCAGTTTACTCAGGATTGTGCACTCAGATCTTCAGAGAGGAGTTGGGCTTGTGTCAGGGGAAAGTCTTCTGCTTTGTTCATCTGAGCGTTCAGGAACATCTAGCAGCTCTATATGTGCATCTCTCCTTTATCAACAATAACATCAATGTGTTTGACCAGATTACCAAACCAACTAATGGAGACAAAGTTTCCCTATCTGATCTCCACCAGAGAGCTGTGGATGAGGCTTTACACAGTAAAAATGGGCATCTGGACCTTTTCCTTCGTTTCCTTCTGGGTCTGTCAGTGAAGTCTAATCAGAGTCTCTTACAAGGACTAAAGACACAGACAGCAAACAGCTCTCACAGCAATAAGAGAACAGTTGACTATATTAAAGAAAAGATCAGTGAGAATCCCTCTCCAGATAAATACATCAATCTGTTTCACTGTCTGAGTGAACTGGGTGATCTTTCTCTAGTGAACGAAGCTGAACCTCATACGTCTGGAGGATTACGTGATGTGAAACTCTCCTCGTCTCAGTGGTCAGCTTTAGTGTTTGTGTTGTTGTCCTCAGAGGAGACACTGCAGGAGTTTAACCTGAACAGATTAATTGGAGACAGAAATGATTGGTAAGTAACACTGAGTGAAATCATTACAGTCTAAAACATTATGAACAAAGAGAAACTCTGACAAAGATCAGAGGTGTTTAAATCACGGGACCCATAGAGACTGATTTCTGGGATGTTGTACATAATTTGCGGGTGTTTCTCAAACCGTGGCTGTGTCCTAGTAAGGCTGCATGTCTCGACTGCCACGTCATCAAGCGCCTCTGAAGGCCGTCTCAGTTTGAAGGATGTTTTGAAGACAGACTTCATTTTGTGTCTTTAATTCAGCTCATTTTGAAAGATGCATCAAGTATATACTTCGTGTTCTTCAATCTCCCACAATCCTTTGCACACATTCTAATTCATGTAAAAGAACTGATGGAAAATGAGTCGGCACTGAGTTTATCTGAGTTCATTATGAAGTGTAAGACACAGATAATGTATTTGGAGATGAAGGCATACATGTTATCTTTTGTTTCTGTGTAAATTAATCACTGAACACTAAACTGACAATAATGTAAGACACAGACGTCATTTACTGTATTGCATTAATAAAAAGCCAGTTAATATAAGCCTTTCAAAGTAAACTCATTAGAGTGTTGTGTGCACACCGTCTGCACCATCACTAAAATTGGGCTGCAAGCGGATCCTCCTGATGATTAAGATCACGTCACGCGGACGCCAAAGTAACCTTGATAAAACAGCCTTGATGCCGTTCCTGGTGGCGTTTAGCTCTTCACAGTGGTGTAGCGGGTGGGCACACAGGGCATATTACATTACTGTTGTTATTATTATTAGGCTACTTTTATCATTAATATTACAGTTTATTTGCCCCGCAATAATTTCATAGCGCATCACCGCATAACTGACGCGCTGTGAGGATAAAAGATTAGATTAGCTTACTTACAAAGACAACTTGTTGAACACAAAACACTTCTTGATTCATGAAAATACGCATTTTTTCACTATGGGCCACAACAGAAGTATTAAGAAAATAAATTAGATTAATGTCTCATCATCATTTTTCTTTATCATCAGTTGCTGGCAAAATGATGGACAATGATTCACATTTTGTGTGCATCATTTCCTGTGACAATAAAACTAAGTAAATTATTAAATTAACAAGTAACAAGCAAACAAACTCGTGTGCTTAATTTCTACAAATAATTTGCTGATGCAGGTACAAAAATATTTTTTTTCTTACTCCCAACTCAGGAGTTAAATGTCTCCATGGTGATAACCATAGCAACGGACAGGACAAACAAATCTGATATGTCCAAATAGTGTTGTAGTGTAAATGCAGACTAATAGACCTGCCACAGCAACATTAACAAGAAGAAGAAAAAACAAATCTGTGATGGCTGAATACAAGGCTTCTACAGTTATAGATACTAAAACAACTTTTTCACATGTTCTTTATAAAGCAGTGTTTAACTAAAAGTTAATAATAGTTTTAATTAATAGTTGTTAATAGTTAATTAAAAGTTAATTAATAGTTGAGGGTATTTAGGAATGTATACTATATTATGTACTTATG
This sequence comes from Scardinius erythrophthalmus, assembly GCF_964197995.2. Classification (NCBI taxonomy): domain Eukaryota; kingdom Metazoa; phylum Chordata; class Actinopteri; order Cypriniformes; family Leuciscidae; genus Scardinius; species Scardinius erythrophthalmus. The sequence continues at coordinate 39,652,949 of NC_138236.1, forward strand.
ATATGAATTATTATTATTATTGTTATTATTATTGTTAGCATGAATAATTCACTTTTTTTATTTTCAATTAGTGTCACACAGAGCACTGCAGATGAAGTTCTTCAGAAGCTGATGCCTGTGGTTACAGCAACTAGATTCACTCTGTAAGTAACACTGAGAACAAGCATCACTGCTAAAACATTATAACAGTTCTTACTTAAACATTATAAATTAATGGTTTAATAAAAAAATATGAGTCACACTTCAGCTCTTAAACCTTCCACCTATCTGACCTGATTTGTAATCTACTTAACCATTTTTTATGATGCTTGTGTGAGAAAGTTATATTCAAATATATGCAGGGTAAGTGTACCCATACCCATTAAGCCCATGTACCCTTTAAGCCCACTTTCAACTCTAAAGTCAAATTAAAAAAAGAGAAAATAATATGTTATGCTGCTTATTATTTTAACCAATCCAGCCACTTCCCTGGCATTTTTTATTGCATACCAATCACATTTGGCAATGTTGAGTTAGCCCCACCCATGTGCATGCTATCTCAGGGGACCTCACACAAAGTCACCCCAAAACTTTGGTGTTTCTGGACCCTTTAGAAAACAACACATTTCTGCAATTTTCAGCCATTTCTTTGGTAAGATAAATTTATTTTTTGTGTATGAACAAATAGTACTTTACCATTTTGTATTATTTTCCTTTAAATGGAAAGATGAGTTTTATTAGCTTGCGTTCAAAGCTAATCTCTAGGTCAAACCATTAGCCTTACAGAAAGATACAAACCCGATTCCAAAAAAGTTGGGACACTGAACAAATTAAAAGAGTAAAAAAGGAATGGAATAATTTACAAATCTCATAAACTTAAATTTATTCACAATAGAATATAGATAACATAGCAAATGTTGAAAGTGAGACATTTTGAAATGTCATGCCAAATATTGGCTCATTTTGGATTTCAAGAGAGCTACAAATTCCAAAAAAGTTGGGACAGGTAGCAATAAGAGGCCGGAAAAGTTAAATGTACATAAAAGGAACAGCTGGAGGACCAATTTACAACTTATTAGGTCAATTGGCAACATGATTGGGTATAAAAAGAGCCTCTCAGAGTGGCAGTGTCTCTCAGAAGTCAAGATGGGCAGAGGATCACCAATTCCCCCAATGCTGCGGTGAAAAATAGTGGAGCAATATCAGAAAGGAGTTTCTCAGAGAAAAATTGCAAAGAGTTTGAAGTTATCATCATCTACAGTGCATAATATCATCCAAAGATTCAGAGAATCTGGAACAATCTCTGTGCGTAAGGGTCAAGGCCGGAAAACCATACTGGATGCCCGTGATCTTCGGGCCCTTAGACGGCACTGCATCACATACAGGAATGCTACTGTAATGTAAATCACAACCTGGGCTCAGGAATACTTCCAGAAACATTGTCAGTGAACACAATCCACCGTGCCATTCGCCGTTGCCGGCTAAAACTCTATAGGTCAAAAAAGAAGCCATATCTAAACAGGATCCAGAAGCGCAGGCGCTTTCTCTGGGCCAAGGCTCATTTAAAATGGACTGTGGCAAAGTGGAAAACTGTTCTGTGGTCAGACGAATCAAAATTTGAAGTTCTTTTTGGAAAACTGGGACGCCATGTCATCCGGACTAAAGAGGACAAGGACCACCCAAGTTGTTATCAGCGCTCAGTTCAGAAGCCTGCATCTCTGATGGTATGTATGGGGTTGCATGAGTGCGTGTGGCATGGGCAGCTTGCACATCTGGAAAGGCACCATCAATGCCGAAAGGTATATCCAAGTTCTAGAACAACATATGCTCCCATCCAGACGTCGTCCCTTTCAGGGAAGACCTTGCATTTTCCAACATGACAATGCCAGACCACATACTGCATCAATTACAATATCATGGCTGCGTAGAAGAAGGATCCGGGTACTGAAATGGCCAGCCTGCAGTCCAGGGGCCTCATTTATAAAGCTTGCGTACGCACAAAACGGGACTGAAAACATGCGTACGCCAGTTCCTGCGCAAAAGGTGGGGTTTATAAAGAAAAACTTGACGGGAAAATTTGCGCACCTGCACGCAAACTCTGACCCATGCGTACGAACGTTTTGGAGATGGAGCACTTTGGCGACACCGATAGTGAGCTGGAGTTAAATGTATTTTTGGTCACTTTTATACAGAAAATCTAAAGAAAATTAAACATATACAGAAAGATTATACAAATACAATTTCAATCACCAAGCCTGTCACTTGAAGCAAATATCCATTCCTTCTTAAATGTCCGCGGCAGCGAGCGTGTTGAGCCGTTTAGTGAAACTGACGCAAATAACAGTTTAAATAAATAAAATACTTCTGATATAAACATTTATATTAAATATGCCATTCAAATTAATGGAGTTAAACACTTAAACATGAAATCATTACTGAAGTTACAACATTTTTTTTAAATTCAATCATTAGAAATATTTGTTGTGGATGCGATTGTTTTTGAACACTTTTCCTGTGGCGTGCTTTAATGTTTTAACCACAGAGATAATTGCTTATCATGATAATACCAGATTGTCTAAGAAAATAGTTTCGTGCAAATAATGCCCAAGGCCTATCTGTTTCCATTGAAAATATAAATCAATTAAAAATACAATTCGGCAAGTGGAAAAGATTGAGAAAAACTTTCTCTGAAATGTATTTTACACTATTTGATTTATGTAGGCTATTCAAAAACAAGGCAAGGATAGACAACTACTTGATTTGTATTAATGTAATGTTTCTTGTACCGTTTATATCATTTGCATATGATTATTCATCCACGTGATAACGTTTAAGTTATCACGTGGATGAATAATCATATGCAAATGATATGTAGATGAGGATCTGCATAGTAAAACTAGGCGTTTTAAGCTCCATATATGGTTATTTCGGGTGGAGACGCATGTACGCACAATCTTCCGCTGACTGGGATTTATAAAGTGAATTCTGCGCAGGTTCTGGCGTACGCACGGTTTTATAAGTCTGAATATTTTTTTTGCGTACGCCATTTTTGGCTTTCGGGCGCATATACACTTTTAGTAAGGTTCCTACACACAGTTTTATAAATGAGGCCCCAGGTCTTTCACCCATAGAAACATTTGGTGCATCATAAAGAGGAAGATGCGACAAAGAAGACCTAAGACAGTTGAGCAACTAGAAGCCTGTATTAGCACGTGAACTGCAAACAATAAATGTTTTGTTATTCATTTTACATTCATTTACAAATAAATACATAATAAATTGTTTTGTAGAGGAGATTATTTTTATAAATTAATTTTTTTTAAGATGGGCTTAAATGGTACAGCGCCACAAAACGCATGCAAACTATAGCCATTACAAGCTAACCTTGAATGAAAAAAACTTAATATTTCTCAATGTGGGCACAATGAAAATTACTATGATACTAGTCCACAGTATATTTAAGCTCCATGCATGTATTTATAAACATATTTTACATTTTTATAGGAAAACATTGTCTTTTTTCACCATTACTCACTGTGGAGCCATTTAAGCCCACCTTATGTGTTTCAGTGAGGAATCTTACATTTTCTGAAAGTGTTTAATGATAACGTGTGCTTTTACCTTATTAACCTTTTAACCTTACCTTATTTACACACAAATTACACACATTCATTCAAATGAGATAGAGCCCAAGAGATATTGTCACTTCCTGTGGAACTTTGATCGGGCATAACTCCAGAATCAAGCCAACCTAAGGCTGCATACTCCCGGTGTGGGGGGCCCACTAGGAGACCCCCCAAAACCCCAGAGTCTGGAGCCCCAACTCAGCTTCCTTCCCGAGATACACCCGGTTTAACTTCCACCTTTGACCAGCCATAACTTGAGAGCCAAACCGGCTTAAGGTTCCAGACTCCCGGTGAGGCGGGCCCACTATGAGGCCCCCCTAAGCCCAGAGTATGGAGCCCCAACTCGGCTTGGCTCCCGAGATACACCCGGTCAAACTTCCAGCTTGACTCCAGCTACAACTCCAGTCAAGCCGACTTAAAGCTCCAGACCACCGGCCACCAACACCTTCCCATACCACCCAGGGCTGTAATCAAACATTAGAAAAAGTTTTTTTATTTTTTATTCTTCCCTGTCACTGAATAAATATATTGATGTTTTACTTCTTTAAAATCAATAAAAAAATATATATTTTGTGAATCAAAGATGATGTGGGCTTATTTGGAACACATGCGGGCTTAAATGGTGCCAAAGTACCAATTAAGCCCATGCCAGACTTCTGACTTTATTCCTAAATTATCTTAATTTTATATTTTAAAATGTACATCAACTAATTAATACAATTTCAAATGAGAGATTAATCTTGCATTTTAACAAATATTTTTTCTTATAAACTAATATCTGTCAATATCTATGGAAAAAACCTAGACTTAGATTTTGGTGGGCTTAATGGGTACACTTACCCATTTGTAATGTATGCATATAAACATTTATATTTAATGTATGTAATGTCTTCAATGTATTCCATTTGATCAGTTGTATATAATCATTCTCCCTTACATAGAGACATCATCTCTTAGAAAAACAGTTAAATTTACTGATATATTGAATTCATTGTTTAAAAAAAGAGATATTGCACAAATTATAAACACAATCAAGAAAAGAAAAAGATTTCTGTTTTGATCTGAGAGTGAAGAGTGTGTCATTGTTCTCTAAAGGTTGTATAAGTGTGGTGTCACAGATGAAGGTTGTGCTGCTCTGGCTTCAGCTCTGAGATCAAACCCCTCACACCTGAGAAAACTGGATCTGTCTGAGAATAAACTAGGAGACTCAGGAGTGAAGCTGCTCTCTGCTGGACTGGCAAATCCTCACTGTAAACTGGAGGGACTGTGGTAAGATCAAACATGACTCTCACATGAAACTGTCACTGCGAATTCATAAAGTATAATCAAAATGGAATTAAATGCAGGAAAATAACTATTATTTCTTTAAGGCAAAGCAAAGCTATTAAAACAACATGATAAAATTCATCAAATAATTTTTCCGTCTGTTCATATGATGTAAGAGAATTCATATTTTTAAAGCGTTTGCTCTATTTCTCCTGCCGCTGTGAGTTTGATCTGTAAATGACTGAACACATGAGCTGCTCCTCATTGAGGTGATTCTGCAGTGCTGATAGTCACACTGAAAAACACACTTTGCAGAGATGGAAGAAGTACTCACTTCCCATACTCAAGTAGAAGTACAGATACTTGTGTTAAAATATACTCTGGTAAAAGTAGAAGTACTGATTTAACTTCTTTACTCAAGTAAAAGTAACTAAGTAAATTCCCACAATGTGCCTGTACTTTAAGTATAAAAGTAAAAGTAGCCTTGCAAATGACAACCATTTAGGGACCGTTCGGTATTTATGGAATGGACCACCGGAGGAAAATAGGGGAGGGTCATGTCTTTTTATTCTTTGTTGAGGGGAGGGTCATCCAAGTTTGTTTAGTCTAGGGGGAGGGTCACCCATTTGGTGCATATTTTTCCATGTATCTCCATGTAGCTCTCTTAGTCTCGCCCCCCCATTGCTAGCAGATGGGTCTGACCCAACAAAAGTCAGATGCGAAAGATAAAGTCCAGTTTGGTGCTGTTTGACAGAGGCCATGCGCTTCGGGCATACATGCTCAGAAAAAGTACATCATGTCAGAACAGACCGCCAGTGAAATGTTTACCCGGCAAAGCTTTAAAGCACAAGCAAATAATGAACTTTTTTGATTGTGAATAAGTGCAGAGTCCTGTTAGTGTAACTCTACCACTGCGTTAACATGTGATGTGAATGTACGTGGAGTTTTACAGTATTGGGACTGAGGCGCCAGAACTGCAGCTGAATGAACGTGCGCTGTAGCGCGATACTACCATATTTCTTCAAAAGCAGATCGTGGACTTCATGCGTTGTCTCAGATCGGATTGCTATCTGATTTATCAAAACGATTCCATTTACACCTGGTGACATAAATGTGTTTTTAAATGTGTCACCGAAAGCAACAGATATGAGCTGCATTTTATTGATCATCAGCTAAAATTTCTGATGAGGTTCTGTCGGGTCGTCTTGTGGAAAGAACAGATATTCGTGTTAAAAATGTAAGGATTAAAAGTAAAAAGTCGGCACAAAAATAAATAGTAAAGTAAAAATATCAGAAAAATCTACTTGAGTCCAGTAATGAAGTATTTATACTTCCCATCTCTGACCCTTTGACATCGTGATATACATTAAACACCCTTTAATGTATATCACACTCAATCTCAGCACAGTCAGGATTAACACAGTCCATTCATTTTAATTTTAGGGGGAAACTGGAAACTGTAGAGATGTTTCTCTGGAGAAACATCGATGACACGTCAGTGTCTGTATTATTAATGAGACTGCGTGTTCTTATCCTATGAGAAGACATTTCTCTTATTCATGACAGCACATGGTGTTTTTCTATGACAGAAGCTTCAAACTGTAAAATCAGGCAGTAGTTTAGAGAGGCATTCATGGGTCGCAAGTGTGTGTTTCCATGGTGCAAGAGTTGAGTGTGTTGCAGGCTTCCCAAACATTTATACTGTTAAAGGGAAAATACAGATTGTGTTAAATGATTTGGTAGGAATTTCACTGTCCGCTGTAAAATCCTCCAGTTTCCCCCTGATATGTAGTGAGAGCCGGCATGGGCCGCTGACAGATGACAGTTGCTCGTCCCTCTCTCTCTCTCCTCTGTCTTGCTCTGCCACACACACTCCCTCTCTTCTTCTCACAGCCGCACACACACATTTAAAGTGTAAATTGCAGGTTAACCACCACAACCAATTAATGTGTAAATTAAAGTGCTCAATATGTATACATTTAAACATTTCCGTCTTAAAATGTGTTAAAATAACATTTATTGGGGTTTCTCAAAAGGTAGCATGTTTTTTACTGTAGTTTTGAGATAATGACATTTATGCGTGGTTTGTGAAAATACAAAAAACAATTGTCACTGAAATAAGGCCATGAAACCCATACTGATTATTTCTTCACAAGACTTTTGAAAATTGTATGACGTAGCCTAGAATATTTGCTCTAAAACTATGTGAAAATCATCCTGACTGCTCATTCAGATAAGACAATATATTGATTTAAAATTTGTAAGACGTGTTTTGTGTAAGAAAGCTTTATGCGGGAGGTGTAAACATCATTAATATGTATTGTTTTCACACCTGAGAAAGACAAAGACTCTCCCTAATGCCCCTATTAGGAGCTATCAGGCCCTATCATTCTGAGCAACCTTGCACAAAGAATGAGGAGATTTAAAAAAGAATGGCTTTTTGATTGATTAGACTTATTTACAACACAACATAATTTCAAAGATACACAACAAATGACAAAAAAGCACATTATTGAAAACAATGATCCAAAGACAGAGACCTTTGTGCCATGCCTAAAAACATTGTACATACCTTTCATTTCCAAGGTGTTTGATTTTCACTTTACCATGTTCATGTACAGAGACTCATGTGAATGTTGAAGTCAGCAGGACTCAGTGGCATCTGGTCCCTGTATAAAAAAAAAAAAAAACTGTGAACATGCTGATATCAAGAGAAACTATAGGGCTGTACAGTTAAAAATGTTTGTTTTTTTCTGGTTAAAATTGCTTTTTAAAATTCACAGAATATACACACAAATGTTTCCAACAATATATAATAATAACAATAACCTATAGCAGCCTATAAATCTTTCAAAAGGAACACTTCAGTAAAAACTACTAGAAAAAAAATATATTGATTATCATGTGACTTCAAATGTTTCCATTCGTTATGATGATATAATAAAAAAAAAGTTACATTCAAACACAGAGCGCGCTCCAAAATATGTTACATTCAAACGCACAGCGCGCTCCAAAATATGAAACATTATGGTTACCATATAATACATATCTACGTTTGAGCAGATATCCAGAAAGAGTATTTAACAGTTACACGGCTCTAAATATTATAATATTCACCATATATCTAGCAACAGTTCAACTGCAATGTGAAGTTTAGGAAACAATAATATTCAACTAATATAATTAAGAATTTCTTACCTTACATCTTTCTTGTCTTCAAATCGTGTTCTTCTTCTGAGGTAAATCCAATGTAAGCTCACGGCGTGTCTTCCAAACTCGACGAAAAGGAGAGACTTATGAAGTTTGGTGCTTTGTTTTTGAGGTAAAGAGCGCGTTCGCGTGACACGTGGACGATTTGCATGTGAATCTCTAAACAGAGAATATTTGTTTTCAGTTTGAATCCGATAATTTAAAAGTACACACTTAAATGTTTATAAAGGTATATGGCTCATAAATGTGTGACAAGTATTCGCTGAGTTTTGATTCAGTTTATAGACGTGCTCAAGAAAAAAAAAGTTCACCGCGACAGAGAGGCAGAACGCACACCCTGTTTATTTTCTTTATTTTACAAAAGCACAATGTTTTGATTTGATTGTAAGTTGACACATATAAAAGTAGACATCTCACAGATTCCTTTTTCTGTGTGACCACAAATGACGGAGTAATTTAAGTTTATTGTGCTACAATGTGAAGAAAACCCAGACCTCAGAGGGTTAAATTATAACCTCCCTCTCTCGCTCTGAATAATATTTGAATATTTCTCGGCAATCGATTATTTTTGGCTTCAAACATTATTTGGGCTGATTGATACTTCACAAGATTGCGATATGATTTTGTCAAAGGTTTAATAGACAGACGAATTTGAAGAAGATCGTGTGTGTGTTTGAATGGAGATCACAGTATTTTAAAGATGAATCGTGCAGCTCTACTGTCTTATCTCTCTCTCAGCATATGATCAGCGCGAGGGCTTTCAGTGCTTTCAGTCTCACGTCTCTTCCACACGTCCACTTGAAATGGATATTACGACCCTCATAGATAACGACACATTTCATCCTCTGTTGGACCAAAAGTGGCTAACTTCTGTCAACCCCGTCTATAAGCAAGGACAAAACTAAAGCAATTTAATTTGAATCAATATTGATTCTGGAATAATAAAAAATCTATTTTAAAATCATGACCCAAAATATTGCGATAGTTTGGTGAGTCGATTTTTTTTCTCCCAGTCCTAAAACACACAAGTTCCTTAAAATGTTTACAAATAAATTAATTACACACACATAGGCCTGTCACGATAACAAATTTTGCTGGACGATAAATTGTCCAAGAAATTATCGCGATAAACGATAATATTGTCGTTCTGAGACCATTTTCATTTAATATAATTATAATGGCATAATAATGCAGGTACACCTTTTCAACGATCTATAAACTTTTATTTCTAAAGAATATTAAACATTGAAAATGGAAAACATTTTAAATATTAAAAAAATGAACAAAACAACCAAAAACAATAAAAGCAATGGACTCTTAGTGTCTGTTAACAAAATAAATGTCTGTTAATAAATAAAATGGATGTAAACAAAATTGCACTTCAAAAAATATTAAAGTCCCCGTGAACCGGAAGTTGCAAACGACTTTTCTCCAGTGTTATGACGTATTTCCCAGTGAAAAGGAATATTGAACAGAGGGCAGGGTTTTACTCTTGCGCTCCTCCTCTCCATCTCTGCTCATAGCAGACTAACGGTTTGAGGGGAGTGGTTAAGCATTGCCCAAACCAATTCCTCAAACCTACGTCATCAGAGAAGGTCCTCCAATGCAGAGGGGAGGGGCATTTTCAGATTTTGATTAAAGATTACCATGGTAAAAAATTTTTTTTTTAAATATTTTCTTGCACGGATTAATTGTTCACCACAAGACTAGTAATATGCGCTAACAAAGTAAATAGGGTCAATTTTGATTTCATGGGGACTTTAAACATTAGGCTTTAGACATTAGGCATAAATAGTGATACATTCCATAACAGGCAAAACTGACAGTTAGGACCTTTGTAAACAAAACAAAAAAAAAGCCTCAACAAGCCATATCGCACAATTTTGCACTGTTACTCCTGTTACTTTGTCCTCCTGTTACTTTGTCAAGTGATTGTGTACTGTCGGGAAGACGGAGATGCGCTTTATTACGTGTATATGCTACGCACTGAAAATACTTGGTTAGGATTAGGGGTGAGGAGTGCGTGCGTATTACACGGCATAAAGAGTGTATCATATGCACACAAAAACTATTTTTGGCGTATAAATGGCACGAGAAATAACATTCGTGGTATAGATACGCATTTTCATGTGATCGGGCTCGCTGTCGCAACTCACAACTAGCGTCTTCTCTCTCTCCAGGCAGTCGCCGCAAACAGTCCCGCCGGCGCTTTCCCACACAAAGACCATGTGACTGACAAGCGCCGCCTCCCCACACAAAGACCATGCAACTGACAAGAGAGTTCACTCCTCCTATACGCTAAAGAACCGAGAGTGGTCATCCAGTCTCTTTGGTAGAGACTGAGAGAGAGAGACGAGGAAAACAAACAAGCATGCAAATGGAATTATCGCGGCCGAAAAAATTATCGAGCTCATTTTTTTTTATCGTGCGATTAATTGACTTATCGACTATCGCGACAGGCCTACACACACACACACACACACACACACACACACACACACACACACACACACACGTTGGGTTTCCATGTTTTATGTGAATTTTCCATAGAAATAATGATTTTTATATTGTAAACTGTATATTGAATCCCCTTATCCTAACTGATGTAATTTAACAACTTTTTTTTCTAATGAATATTTGTATATATTTCATATTGACAGCATTACGTTATTTATTTTTAAGTGTCATGTTTATCTCTGGATATAGGCTTAATGTGTGTCATTGTTCTCTATAGGTTGAGTAGGTGTGGTGTGACAGATAAAGGTTGTGCTGCTCTGGCTTCAGCTCTGAGATCAAACCCCTCACACCTGAGAAAACTGGATCTGTCTGGGAATAAACTAGGAGACTCAGGAGTGAAGCTGCTCTCTGCTGTACTGGCGAATCCTCACTGTAAACTGGAGAAACTGTGGTAAGATCATCTCTACCATAAAGACTCGGAGTGAATAAGGATTAATATGTACAGTAGATATTGTATAGAGTATATCTTTGGTGTAAGCCCCATCCAGTGGTTCAGCGACAGATTCCAGCTTGAGCCGTCAGATCCTGCCGGCGGTAGAAGGCAACGGTGAGGAGTCTCCCTGAAGAGGAACATTTACATCTTACTATATTATTATCTCCCAAAAGAAAGTAAAACTAACAGTTAAATAAACCGGACGAACTACAAACCAGACAACAGTTGCAGGATACAGTGAAGAGGGTTTTTACATTACAAATGTTTGCTGTAAATCAACTTGCCTTGTAATGCTTGTGCAAACAGACCCTTGTAAAAGTGTGAGCATTGCCTCAAAATGTGTGTGTGCAGCTGAAAAGAGGGAAGTGGTGTGTGTTTCACCTGAACCAGGGCTGTCACCATATCAGCTTTATCACTACATGATTATCATGGCCAAAATAACACACGATAACAATATATCACCATATCTATGGAAATATATAAAAAAAAAATAATGCTATCAGTCAAATTCATCTTTACTTTGTTTATTTTGTGTTATTTTTGAAGAATCACTTCATCACATACAAAAGGAACAATTACACTTAATGCGACCGGTTTGAAATAATGGCAACACTTTATCACAAGTATACAGTAACACAGCGCTTATAAATCATTTAAAACTATTAGTTTATAGTTAATGAATAGTACATAATAGTATATAAGCTGTAGTTAATATATTAAGAGACTATACAAATAGTGAAATCTTTGTTCACTGTAATTAACCAAGTATTATTGTTTAATTAGCTCTTCTGTAAAGAGTTAGATAATGCTTTGTTAACAGCGTATTAACCATAAATAGTTCTCACTTTAGATTAGGTCACGGAAAATCAGAAAATGTCATTAAGTTACATTTTGTGTACACACACGCACACACACACACACACACACACACACACACACACACACTCACTCACTCTCTCTCTCTCTCTCTCTCTCTCTCTCTCTCTCTCTCTCTCTCTCTCTCTCACACACATACACACACACACACACACACGCGCGCACACCAGAGTTTCCGCTAGAAAAAAATGGTGCCGGTCAAAGTGACCGGCAGAGGTTTCGTTTTCCGGACATTTTTATGATATGCCGGTCAAATATCGCCTCTTAATTAGTCAAGTTGAGGAAAACTGGAGGCAGGCTATGTAACTGAAAAAATGACATGATCAGGCCATATAGAATGCAACATGTTTATTAGCCTAATTTTCAAATAGGCGGAAAAAAACATGAACGTCCGATTGGTGTCAATCAACGGCAATTGTTTTTACTATGGTTTCACATTCATAGTTAAACAAACCAATCCCCCTTCCTCACATAAAATATCTGAATAGTAGCCTATTGTTTTTACTCAAGCGAACTTAATTATACACTCTCAGTATGTCTCATTTTAGCTGGTAACATTTAAATTGGACACCGTGAAATGACTCCTTGTCAAATGAACTGAAACAAACAAATTAAATTGAGCACCGCAACGTGGTCATTGCTCTGACTGTTCAATGAGAGCAGACATTCTCAAATTATTCGACCCTCTTGTGAATCCATTGCGTCGTCCTGCCTTTTCGCAGTGCGAACAGATAATTTTTTCGTTACCATCAACTGCCTCACATCTTAGCCATTGTGAGCAATTGTCACTCCATTCCGACCGATACGCCCTACACTTCGGCTTTTTCTCCGGTGGTGGTGGAGCTGTCTGGACATCTGAGGCTTCAGGCGTTCCTGATGCACCATCGTCCGTCACGTCTGGCCTCTGAAAAAAGCTTTTAAGGCTAGTCTGCCTGGGCCTGGCGTTTGAAACGTCTCACTCATTCATTCGTTGTTTAGGTCTATATTACAGCCGTTTTAGGCGTGCGCTTTATTTGAAATGCAGCATGCGATGTTGTTTAATAACTTTTAAACGGTAGAGCCTGTTCCTTTATAACATAGCCAAAGGTCGGTGTATTTTTGCTTTATATATTTTAGGCTTATTCTCAAATTCAGATTGTGTTAGGTGGGCGGGATTATTAGGCAATTTTAATCGGACAATTTGACCGGAGAGATTTAATTTTGTCGGACATTTCATTTTTTTTTTTGGCCAATGTCCGGCAATTACCGGACAACGGAAACCCTGGCGCACACACACACTCACTCACTCACACACACACTCACTCACTCACTCACATCTTTCTGAGTTTTATTTCAGAAGCATCACACAGTTCTACATTCTCTTGAATAAATAATTCAATTACAAATACATTTTTTAACAGTCACTCGTCGCCACCTAGTGGTGAAACAATGTAATCGATAAATGTGTTAGTTTAAGCAGCAAGTTTGATGTGGGGGGATGGCAGAGGCAGGCAGGCTAAATACACATTAATTGCGCAGATATTAACATAAATAAATAGCCTATATAATATTCAATTAAAATAAACATAAATAAGACTTATTCATGTTTATTTATTTATTTTTATCGATTGCAATGTATTAATTAATCACGATTAATCGCCGTTAAAAAAATCCATACTTTTTAACATATTATAATGTAATAATTTCACAATTAATCTCCAAATTAATGTAGAAAAACATAAAGACAGTAGGCTATATTTTAAATATTTGTCTAACAGGTAGGAAAAATATACAGAAATAGAAGTTATCAAACAGTTTGTACTGCATACAATTTTTGTACTGCATCAAAATTGTACATAGATTAATCCTTATTAAAGTAAAAAAAAAATCTATAGTCAAGATCAGTGAGTGTTTTTCTGTTACCTTTGTTCTTTGATTAACTTTACTGACAGAAAGCTTTATTGGCTACTGTCTCTTTAAAACCAGCCGCTGACAGAGACACAGATTTCACACTCGTCTCATTCTCTCACAACTCTTTGCTTTCATTTACGACTTTATTTAACTAATTTAAGACTGCTCAGACTGCTCTTATGAGAATACTCGAGTGTTAATCAGGCTTGTGCACAATTCAGAATTGAATTGAGAATGACTCCTTAATTCCAATTCAATTCTTGAATTTGAATTGAATTTGAATTGATGTCAAAAACAGGACCTAGAATTACAATTTGAATTAAAGGAAGCAGAATTGCAATTCAATAAAAATTCAAAGAAATTCATATACATATTTGTATATTTAGATATGATTGCATTATAATATGTGGGGTGGCAGTGGCTCAGTGGTTCATGTAGGTTGTCTACAAACCGAAAGGTTGGTGGTTCAATCCCCGGTTCCACTTGACCAAGTGTCAAGGTTTTCCATGAGCAAGACACCTAACCCCAGACGAGCTGGCTGACGCCGTTGGTGGATGAATGTGAGGCTATGGCGCTTTGGCGGCCATAGGTCTGTGAAAGCGCTATATAAATGCAGTCCATTTACCATTTAGTCACAGAACAAATAATTAAGTTTGATGTATTGTAATTGTAATTTTTTGGAACATGACTCCATTTCCCAGAATGCTTTACTTTAACCAAGTATTTAAAATGGTTGCTAAACAATTTGAGGTGGACATCTGTTTGAAAGCACAATTTGATGGGCAACACTGGACTTTTTAAGTTTCAGAAGTCCCTTACAACTTCACTCTGCACCTGTTGAGAGAATCTTTAGTGTTGCAGGAAAGATATTCAGACCAGAACGGTGCAGACTCAATGAAAAGGAGTTGAGGAGCTATTGAGAATTAGATGCAACAGTGTTGCTCAGTAATTTTTTGCATTGGAATAAATGATAACTTCATTTACAACAACTTTGTGTTTGTGTGATTACTTTGAAATGAAAATTACATTGGAACAAAACTAATTAAACAACACTGAGGGGGTAATTTATTTCAAGAATTTGATCAATATATATTTTAGAACAAAATGTATGCAGGGTTGAGGAGTAAATAGTTACGTGAAATGAAATTTCTGTTATTAAATTACAAAATTAAAGTAATTGTATTTAGTTGTATTACTGAGGTAAAATGTTTAATTCAACTAGTTACTAATCAACTTAAAACGAAATTGCTTTGCTTTGATAAAGTTATCCAAATAAAGTAATCCAAACCACATTTATAATGGGTAACTAATAACAGTAAGCAATAACATTTACAAAGTAACCTTCCTAACACTGAATGCATGCGAGACTCAACACATTCTTTCTGTTGTGTGACTGTGTGGAATTTCTTTGAATTGCCATGAATTTAATTCCACTTCCTGTCATTCCAATTCAAATTCAATTCAATGTCCTGTGGGGCGGATTAAATTCAATTCAAATTCCAATTCATGAATTGAATGGAGGCCAATTCTGAAATTCTGAATTTTGCACAAGCCTGGTGTTAATGCCATCTCTCTCATGTTCGTCCATCCTCGGATGCTGCTGTTCTTCGTTCTTCTTCGCACGTTTTTTCCCCCCCAAACTACTTCAGTGGAAATCCCGCCCTGCACCATGTTCCTTAAAATGTTTACAAATACATTAAGCACACACATACACACAAACACACGCGCACACACACACACACAAACGTTCCTTAAAATGTTTACAGATACATTAAGCACACACACACACACACACACACACACACACACACACACACACACACACACACACACACACACACACACAGACACACATTCTTTAAAATGTTTACAAATACACTAAGCATTAAAGCACATTCACACACACGTTTGGTTTCCATGTTTTATGGGGACTTTCCATAGAAATAATAATCTCTATAAGAACAATAAACTCTATAATCAATCCCCTAATCTTAACTGATGTATTTTCACAATGTGAACTAATGAGTATTTGTATATATTTCATATTGACAGCATTATATTCATTATGGTCATGTTTATCTCTGGATATAGGCTTAATGTGTGTCATTGTTCTCTACAGGTTGTATAAGTGTGGTGTGACAGATGAAGGTTGTGCTGCTCTGGCTTCAGCTCTGAGATCAAACCCCTCACACCTGAGAGAACTGGGTTTGTCTAAGAATAAACTAGGAGACTCAGGAGTGAAGCTGCTGGAGGATCTGAGGGATGATCCACATTATAAACTGAAGACACTATTGTAAGAATAGTTTTTAACGACTTTCATCATCATATTTTCATTTGAAGTTCAAATGGCTGATTTACTTACTAGAAATATAAGTAAATTGTACCAGGTTCAGTAACTCTGTGTGTGTGTGTGAATATTTTGTCTGAGATCATCAGATAATGAGTCTTAGAGCCACTTTAGAGCAGCCTTAACTCGGCTGTGTAAAGATGCCTATGTGTCTGCTCAAAGTTCTGTGTAAAGACACAATGCCGCATAAAAGCAGACTTAAAATATGACGGGTCTGACCCTCCTCAGCCCCTAGTGTCACAGATGACTCTGATATTGTTTTGGTTCAGTGTAAATGAACGCGATCTTGTGCCGCTCTAAACTACGTCGTTGTCGTGACAACCAAACGCGCGGCGCGAGAATCAAGAAGTGGAAGACTAAACATTTCGGCCTAGCTCCATATTGTTTTAGCCAAATTAAAAAATGTCAGCCAACAAGGGACAATAAAGTAAAAGTGTCCTGTACTCACATCGTGAAGCAAACCACCAAAATAACAGAGTCGTCAACTGTGTAATCAACTGGCTTTCGCCGTTTGTAATCTTCCTTTGAAGAGACTGGCAGATCAACGCGCCGCTACATTTCTCTCAGATACGCTAAATGCTTATTCGCCGTCACTGTGTGATATTATATTCCAGAAATCATCTTCTTGAGGACGATATTTCACCCACACACGACCTGCCTGAAACGCTAGCGATAGCAGAATTGTTCTTTCTGGCTCTTTGAAAAAAATAAAAATCCTGCGGTGATCGACCTGGTGTAATAATTTATAATATATTTGTAGCATTTAAGCATTAAGAAACAGAAAATAGCTATCAGTACCACAGAATTATGACACACATCAGAGCGTGAGATCGCTATATCACACAGAGGAAATCTAAAATTCTGTATTTTTATTTATCTTGAGTTTTATTTCTTTGTTTACTATTTAATTACTTTTAAATTTGTTTTATAACACTTTGTTACAACTGTAGTTTTAAAATAGTAATGTTCAAAGTATTATTTCCCGCGATTTTAATTCCTGTGTAAATGCATTTATGTTCTCGGCGTCAGAGAATAAACATTCTGTGTAAATGCACATTTTGTGATTTTATGCCGCTTCAGATTTGGTTTCTGTGTAAAGACGCCTTATGTGTGTGATAATCTGGATTTGGGTTGTTATTAACTGATATTAAATGTGTAGTGAGTGTAATGATAATTTCTGCTGGTTTTGTACTTTGAGCATCAGATAGAAGCAATATGATCAATATAGATTATCTAGTTAGTTTTCTTATGAAAAGATGTGACAGATGTAATATCTCATACTGCATATGTGACTGTGTGTGTGTTTTATTTTAGTTTATAAATGACAGTCTGATCTTCTGCTGATCATCTGATGGTGAATAAGGATCCACTACAGAGACTCAGTCAACAGAATCAACAGAGACTGAAGATACAGTGACTTCACTGTTATAAATTAAGACTTCATTTAGATTTCAGCGATCCTCTGACAGACCTGATGAGGCGGCAGTGAAACTCCTTTTATTTCACAGCAAATTACAGTTTCTCATTCATAGATTAATCATTTTATGTGTATAAATGCACAGTAACTCAAAAAGCTCTGAGTTTTGTCACAGAGTAAATAAAGAGCCTGAATATCTCTGTGTTTGTGTTGTACCAGCAGAGGGAGACAAACACTGATGAAATATTAATTTTTCATAATTATGAGAAGAAGAAAAACAGTTCAAGCTCACTTTTAGAAAACAGTGGAAGCTTGAGTTTATACATCATGTTTTTATTAATAGTTGCATTACATTTGTATTAATGTATTAAAGGGGTCATATGATGTGTTTTCATGTTTTCTTTTTCTTTAGTGTGTTGTGTTGCTGTTTTGCATGTATAAGATCTGCAAACTTACAAAGCTCAAAGTCTCCTACAAAAGATTTTGGTGCTCGAGCCCCTTTTTCAAAATTAATCAGAAGTGCCCCTCTCAAACAAATATCAATGATAATATTGTGGTCAATCAAACAATATGCATTTGATTATAATTAACATGACAATGTGAACAAAACTAACAACAATTTATTATTTTTTCCGAAGTGTTGACAACTTAGTGTTAACTAATAATTGTTATAAACTTTTACTACCAACAAAATATTAGTGCGTTCCTGGAACTGGGCGTCGTTACACTACATCCTTATGATCGCTTTCTGCCAGGACTTTTACAGGCTTTTCTCAACTCAGTGAAGTGACCTCGACGTCCAGGTTAGCGGTAGCATGAGCCGTCAGGCAAGTGCAGTTTAAGTAAACTGGTGTACTTACAAACTTTCCAATGCCTTGTTTTATGACTACAGAACCTATTAGTACTACTGTAGAAGTTTGATGCCATTCTGGGCATTATTAGTGCGGTAATTTACGAGATAAATCCTTGGATCCATTAGCGCCTGCACTAAGCTATTCAGCTGATTTCTCTAAATAAGATCTAACTTTAATAATGTTCGACCGAGGGAGAAAAAGGCTTCTGGGGGTGTTTGGCTCGAGGTCATGGTGCAAAGGACCCTAGGTTGATTTTACTCTGAACCATCCCTTTAAGACTCTGGTTTTCTTCGGGGTCCTTTTAACCCGCAAAAGACTTTTGCTGAATTTAAAAAAAAAAAAATTCTTTGTCCAGATGGCATGAAACTTTGTATCACTCTCAACCCTTTATAGATTTTTTTTTTTATTATATCTGTTTTTATGTTAGCGTGAAAAAAGTAGTTACACTCGTTGTCTTTGGGGTCTCCAGGGACCCCAGACAATAACATGTAATTTTGTAACAGAATAATCGTTTTTTTTTATTAACAAATGTAAATTTACTCTGTTTATTAATGTTTTTACTCCACATTTGTGCAGTATTTATGCAGTTTTGGAGGATTTATGATATATTTTAAATTTATATAAATATATATATATATATATTTATTTTAAATAGGTTTTTATACAAAAACAGCTTTTTATGTAAAATTCACTTTATAAAAGACCCAGATTTCTAAATTTCATTCAGTGGCTAAAATTATAATTTTTTACTTTTAAATTAAACATTTAAAAAAAATGTTACACTAAAGTTAAACCATGTACAATTATCCATGTTATCCCTATAAATGAAATTTAGAAATATGGGTCTTTTATAAAGAGAATTTTACATAAAAAGCTGTTTTTAAAAAACATTACTAAAAAAACATTTTTAATTTATTTATATAACTTTAAAATATAGCATAAATACTGCACAAATGTAGAGTAAAAACATTAATAAACAGAGTAAAATTACATTTGTAAAAAAAAAAAAAACTATTATTCTGTTTCAAAATTACATGTTATTTTCTGGGGTCTCTGGAGACCCAAAGACAACGAGTGTCGGCCCAAATGAAGATAATCAGAGGGTTAAGGGATACAATTATTGAGTACAGGGGGACTTTAAGTAAATATTTCGGGTCAAAGGGGTTGCGTCCATCTATGGTTGCGTCAACGGGACTCTTATTTTGAAGTGCTGTCAGCCGCGGTTTCCGGTTGTGTGAAAGCATGCTCGTCATTGAGCGCAGCTGTTTATGGTGTTCTTCAGGTTTATTCGCACGACCAGCACACTTTTAAATACTTCATCTTTTACCCGAAACAAGCCCTTTAATAGTGTCATCATGTGTAAAGAGCTGAAGACGAGAGTGCTGCGGATTCCCCCTCACAGCGCAGAGGATCTGACGTCACAGCAGCGTGGTGAGTTATAATAACATCTCCATTATGATATCAGCCGATAAACACACACTTCTGCTCGTGTTTCATAACGCAGACTTTGCCTAACCCTACCTTACCCTAACCCTAACTTACCCCAACCCTAACCTACCTCACCCTAACCGGTAAGTTAAGAGAGTTTGAACGATAATTTTCATACTGTAACTTCTGGATCTGTGTGTAAATTGCACTGATATATATAGAATGACATTATATAGATCAGTGGTAAATTGTCCTCCAAAATGTCCAGCGGTGTCTTTAATGTTTGTACTTCAGTGTCATTTCTATTATTTCATGAGTTTATGAGCCTGCAGAAACATGTGGTGTAAATTACATTTAAATACTTTTTTTGTTCTTGTTCTTTTGTTAAACTACATTAGTCATGATGTCATAGCTGGCAATTTCTGTATTAAATGACATAATTAAAATGTACCTTTTGTTTTTTCATAATTTGCTTGTTTAAAGGTGATCACTTATTAACAGTATTATTGTGCATATTTAACTATTTTAATATCAAGCATGCTCTTTACGTGAAGTATGAAACGCTTGTACATACACTTTTATACTTTACTTTGGGTGAACTGGTTGGTGATGCCGAAACTGAGGGTCGGTTTATATTTAATATATTTGTGCACTCACGCGTAACAATTAAAAAAAGTCTTTGTTCAGATTATCATATTTCTAAAAATGTAATATTCATAACAATCTATAGCAGGGGTATTCAAACTGAGGCTGTGGACAGAGAAAAAGCAGTGTAGAAAAATACATTTGAAATAAATAAAAATAAGATTAATCTAATTTTTATTTTTAAAATGGATAATAAAATAGAATAATAAAATAATAATAATAATAATTATTATTATATTAGATTAAAATAAATTAATTAAAATAAATAAAACTTGTTTTAAACAAATAATTAAAACAAATAAAAACATGATCTAAATGGATAAAATTATTAAAATAAAAAATTGATTTGTATATATTTGATTTAAAACAATAAACGTGAATACATTTGATTAAAATAATTAAAATTTCATCTAAACAAAACAACAATAACTATATAAATACAACTGATGAAAAAGAATGAAAAATGAATAAAATGAATGGTAAAAAAAAAAGATTAAACTTAGGAAATAGATTAAAATTAAAAACTGCATAAATTAAATGAAGTATGATTTAAATAGATAATACATTGATATATTTGATTAAAATGTTTTTTAATTAAAAATAAATGCATGTACAAAATATATATCGTACATCTGCAAATTTGCAGTGAGTAAAGAAACGCTGTAATGTAACGAAGGCTAATAGAAAAACTAAATTTACACAATTATAATATGATTTTATTTTTATTTTTTACAGCATTAATTGGGTCTTTATACATAAAAAAATACCATAGAAGTTCAATAAAAACACGAAAAACGAAAAAAAAATCTATTTCAGGATGGGGGTCGTGTCACTCGCATGCAAATTATCATATTTTTTATTTTTAATAATTTTGTTAATATTTTTTAATCATATTAAGCCCTGGCCTATAGGATTGATGGATCTGAAAAAAAGGTTTTTGTATTTTGTCAAATTAAAATAGACGTAGCAAATGTTTCCAAGACTTTTAATGCGAGTCTCATATATCAATAATAATAAAACAAATGTGAATGTTGGAGCCTGTGGTGTTCTGATCCGTGTTTCTCCGGGTGTGTGTGTGTGTGTCAGAGTGTGTTCTGATCCGTGTTTCTCCGGGTGTGTGTGTGTGTCAGAGTGTGTTCTGATCCGTGTTTCTCCGGGTGTGTGTGTGTGTCAGAGTGTGTTCTGATCCGTGTTTCTCCGAGTGTGTGTGTGTGTGTGTCAGAGTGTGTTCTGATCCGTGTTTCTCCGAGTGTGTGTGTGTGTGTCAGAGTGTGTTCTGATCCGTGTTTCTCCGAGTGTGTGTGTGTGTGTGTGTGTGTGTGTGTGTCAGAGTGTGTTCTGATCCGTGTTTCTCCGAGTGTGTGTGTGTGTGTGTCAGAGTGTGTTCTGATCCGTGTTTCTCCGAGTGTGTGTGTGTGTGTGTGTGTGTCAGAGTGTGTTCTGATCCGTGTTTCTCCGAGTGTGTGTGTGTGTGTGTGTGTCAGAGTGTAGTCTGATCCGTGTTTCTCCGAGTGTGTGTGTGTGTGTGTGTGTGTGTCAGAGTGTGTTCTGATCCGTGTTTCTCCGAGTGTGTGTGTGTGTGTGTCAGAGTGTGTTCTGATCCGTGTTTCTCCGAGTGTGTGTGTGTGTGTGTGTGTGTGTGTGTCAGAGTGTGTTCTGATCCGTGTTTCTCCGAGTGTGTGTGTGTGTGTCAGAGTGTGTTCTGATCCGTGTTTCTCCGAGTGTGTGTGTGTGTGTCAGAGTGTGTTCTGATCCGTGTTTCTCCGAGTGTGTGTGTGTGTGTGTGTGTGTGTGTCAGAGTGTGTTCTGATCCGTGTTTCTCCGAGTGTGTGTGTGTGTGTCAGAGTGTGTTCTGATCCGTGTTTCTCCGAGTGTGTGTGTGTGTCAGAGTGTGTTCTGATCCGTGTTTCTCCGAGTGTGTGTGTGTCAGAGTGTGTTCTGATCCGTGTTTCTCCGGGTGTGTGTGTGTGTGTGTCAGAGTGTGTTCTGATCCGTGTTTCTCCGAGTGTGTGTGTGTGTGTCAGAGTGTGTTCTGATCCGTGTTTCTCCGAGTGTGTGTGTGTGTGTGTGTCAGAGTGTGTTCTGATCCGTGTTTCTCCGAGTGTGTGTGTGTGTGTGTCAGAGTGTGTTCTGATCCGTGTTTCTCCGAGTGTGTGTGTGTGTGTGTGTCAGAGTGTGTTCTGATCCGTGTTTCTCCGAGTGTGTGTGTGTGTGTGTGTCAGAGTGTGTTCTGATCCGTGTTTCTCCGAGTGTGTGTGTGTGTGTCAGAGTGTGTTCTGATCCGTGTTTCTCCGAGTGTGTGTGTGTGTGTGTCAGAGTGTGTTCTGATCCGTGTTTCTCCGAGTGTGTGTGTGTGTGTGTGTCAGAGTGTGTTCTGATCCGTGTTTCTCCGAGTGTGTGTGTGTGTGTGTCAGAGTGTGTTCTGATCCGTGTTTCTCCGAGTGTGTGTGTGTGTGTGTGTCAGAGTGTGTTCTGATCCGTGTTTCTCCGAGTGTGTGTGTGTGTGTGTGTGTCAGAGTGTGTTCTGATCCGTGTTTCTCCGAGTGTGTGTGTGTGTGTGTCAGAGTGTGTTCTGATCCGTGTTTCTCCGAGTGTGTGTGTGTGTGTGTGTGTCAGAGTGTGTTCTGATCCGTGTTTCTCCGAGTGTGTGTGTGTGTGTGTGTGTGTGTCAGAGTGTGTTCTGATCCGTGTTTCTCCGAGTGTGTGTGTGTGTGTCAGAGTGTGTTCTGATCCGTGTTTCTCCGAGTGTGTGTGTGTGTGTCAGAGTGTGTTCTGATCCGTGTTTCTCCGAGTGTGTGTGTGTGTGTGTGTGTGTGTGTCAGAGTGTGTTCTGATCCGTGTTTCTCCGAGTGTGTGTGTGTGTGTCAGAGTGTGTTCTGATCCGTGTTTCTCCGAGTGTGTGTGTGTGTGTGTCAGAGTGTGTTCTGATCCGTGTTTCTCCGAGTGTGTGTGTGTCAGAGTGTGTTCTGATCCGTGTTTTTCCGAGTGTGTGTGTGTGTGTGTGTGTGTGTGTGTGTGTGTGTGTGTGTGTGTGTGTGTGTGTCAGAGTGTGTTCTGATCTGTGTTTCTCCGAGTGTGTGTGTGTGTGTGTGTGTGTGTGTGTGTATGTGTCAGAGTGTGTTCTGATCCGTGTTTCTCCGAGTGTGTGTGTGTGTGTGTCAGAGTGTGTTCTGATCCGTGTTTCTCCGAGTGTGTGTGTGTGTGTGTCAGAGTGTGTTCTGATCCGTGTTTCTCCGTGTGTGTGTGTGTGTGTGTCAGAGTGTGTTCTGATCCGTGTTTCTCCGAGTGTGTGTGTGTGTGTGTGTGTCAGAGTGTGTTCTGATCTGTGTTTCTCCGAGTGTGTGTCAGAGTGTGTTCTGATCCGTGTTTCTCCGAGTGTGTGTGTGTGTGTGTCAGAGTGTGTTCTGATCTGTGTTTCTCCGAGTGTGTGTGTGTGTGTGTGTGTGTGTGTCAGAGTGTGTTCTGATCCGTGTTTCTCCGAGTGTGTGTGTGTGTGTGTGTGTCAGAGTGTGTTCTGATCCGTGTTTCTCCGAGTGTGTGTGTGTGTCAGAGTGTGTTCTGATCCGTGTTTCTCCAAGTGTGTGTGTCAGAGTGTGTTCTGATCTGTGTTTCTCCGAGTGTGTGTGTGTGTCAGAGTGTGTTCTGATCCGTGTTTCTCCGAGTGTGTGTGTGTGTGTGTCAGAGTGTGTTCTGATCCGTGTTTCTCCGAGTGTGTGTGTGTGTGTGTGTGTCAGAGTGTGTTCTGATCCGTGTTTCTCCGAGTGTGTGTGTGTATGTGTCAGAGTGTGTTCTGATCCGTGTTTCTCCGAGTGTGTGTGTGTGTGTGTGTGTGTGTCAGAGTGTGTTCTGATCCGTGTTTCTCCGAGTGTGTGTGTGTGTGTGTCAGAGTGTGTTCTGATCCGTGTTTCTCCGAGTGTGTGTGTGTGTGTGTCAGAGTGTGTTCTGATCCGTGTTTCTCCGAGTGTGTGTGTGTGTGTGTCAGAGTGTGTTCTGATCCGTGTTTCTCCGAGTGTGTGTGTCAGAGTGTGTTCTGATCTGTGTTTCTCCGAGTGTGTGTGTGTGTCAGAGTGTGTTCTGATCCGTGTTTCTCCGAGTGTGTGTGTGTGTGTGTGTGTGTCAGAGTGTGTTCTGATCTGTGTTTCTCCGAGTGTGTGTGTGTGTGTCAGAGTGTGTTCTGATCCGTGTTTCTCCGAGTGTGTGTGTCAGAGTGTGTTCTGATCTGTGTTTCTCCGAGTGTGTGTGTGTGTGTGTGTGTCAGAGTGTGTTCTGATCCGTGTTTCTCCGAGTGTGTGTGTGTGTGTGTGTGTGTGTCAGAGTGTGTTCTGATCCGTGTTTCTCCGAGTGTGTGTGTGTGTGTGTGTGTGTGTGTGTCAGAGTGTGTTCTGATCCGTGTTTCTCCGAGTGTGTGTGTGTGTGTGTGTGTGTGTGTGTGTATGTGTCAGAGTGTGTTCTGATCCGTGTTTCTCCGAGTGTGTGTGTGTGTGTGTGTGTCAGAGTGTGTTCTGATCCGTGTTTCTCCGAGTGTGTGTGTGTGTGTGTCAGAGTGTGTTCTGATCCGTGTTTCTCCGAGTGTGTGTGTGTGTGTCAGAGTGTGTTCTGATCCGTGTTTCTCCGAGTGTGTGTGTGTGTGTCAGAGTGTGTTCTGATCCGTGTTTCTCCGAGTGTGTGTGTCAGAGTGTGTTCTGATCTGTGTTTCTCCGAGTGTGTGTGTGTGTCAGAGTGTGTTCTGATCCGTGTTTCTCCGAGTGTGTGTGTGTGTCAGAGTGTGTTCTGATCCGTGTTTCTCCGAGTGTGTGTGTCAGAGTGTGTTCTGATCTGTGTTTCTCCGAGTGTGTGTGTGTGCGTGTGTCAGAGTGTGTTCTGATCCGTGTTTCTCCGAGTGTGTGTGTGTCAGAGTGTGTTCTGATCCGTGTTTCTCCGAGTGTGTGTGTGTGTGTGTGTGTGTGTGTGTGTGTGTGTGTGTGTCAGAGTGTGTTCTGATCCGTGTTTCTCCGAGTGTGTGTGTGTGTCAGAGTGTGTTCTGATCCGTGTTTCTCCGAGTGTGTGTGTGTGTCAGAGTGTGTTCTGATCTGTGTTTCTCCGAGTGTGTGTGTGTGTGTGTGTGTCAGAGTGTGTTCTGATCCGTGTTTCTCCGAGTGTGTGTGTGTGTGTGTGTGTGTGTGTGTGTGTGTGTGTGTGTGTGTGTCAGAGTGTGTTCTGATCCGTGTTTCTCTGAGTGTGTGTGTGTGTGTGTGTGTGTGTGTGTGTGTGTGTCAGAGTGTGTTCTGATCCGTGTTTCTCCGAGTGTGTGTGTGTGTGTGTCAGAGTGTGTTCTGATCCGTGTTTCTCTGAGTGTGTGTGTGTGTGTGTGTGTGTGTGTGTGTCAGAGTGTGTTCTGATCCGTGTTTCTCCGAGTGTGTGTGTGTGTGTCAGAGTGTGTTCTGATCCGTGTTTCTCCGAGTGTGTGTGTGTGTGTGTGTCAGAGTGTGTTCTGATCTGTGTTTCTCCGAGTGTGTGTGTGTGTGTGTGTGTCAGAGTGTGTTCTGATCCGTGTTTCTCCGAGTGTGTGTGTCAAAGTGTGTTCTGATCTGTGTTTCTCCGAGTGTGTGTGTGTGTGTGTGTCAGAGTGTGTTCTGATCCGTGTTTCTCCGAGTGTGTGTGTGTGTGTCAGAGTGTGTTCTGATCCGTGTTTCTCCGAGTGTGTGTGTGTGTGTGTCAGAGTGTGTTCTGATCCGTGTTTCTCCGAGTGTGTGTGTGTGTGTGTGTGTGTGTGTGTCAGAGTGTGTTCTGATCCGTGTTTCTCCGAGTGTGTGTGTGTGTGTGTCAGAGTGTGTTCTGATCCGTGTTTCTCCCAGTGTGTGTGTGTGTGTGTCAGAGTGTGTTCTGATCCGTGTTTCTCCGAGTGTGTGTGTGTGTGTGTCAGAGTGTGTTCTGATCCGTGTTTCTCCGAGTGTGTGTGTCAGAGTGTGTTCTGATCCGTGTTTCTCCGAGTGTGTGTGTGTGTGTGTCAGAGTGTGTTCTGATCCGTGTTTCTCCGAGTGTGTGTGTGTGTGTGTGTGTGTGTGTCAGAGTGTGTTCTGATCCGTGTTTCTCCGAGTGTGTGTGTCAGAGTGTGTTCTGATCTGTGTTTCTCCGAGTGTGTGTGTGTGTGTGTGTGTGTGTGTGTGTGTCAGAGTGTGTTCTGATCCGTGTTTCTCCGAGTGTGTGTGTGTGTCAGAGTGTGTTCTGATCCGTGTTTCTCCGAGTGTGTGTCAGAGTGTGTTCTGATCCGTGTTTCTCCGAGTGTGTGTGTGTGTGTCAGTGTGTTCTGATCCGTGTTTCTCCGAGTGTGTGTGTCAGAGTGTGTTCTGATCTGTGTTTCTCCGAGTGTGTGTGTGTGTGTGTGTGTGTGTCAGAGTGTGTTCTGATCCGTGTTTCTCCGAGTGTGTGTGTGTGTGTGTGTGTGTGTGTGTCAGAGTGTGTTCTGATCCGTGTTTCTCCGAGTGTGTGTGTGTGTGTGTGTGTGTGTGTGTGTCAGAGTGTGTTCTGATCCGTGTTTCTCTGAGTGTGTGTGTGTGTGTGTGTGTGTGTGTGTGTGTCAGAGTGTGTTCTGATCCGTGTTTCTCCGAGTGTGTGTGTGTGTGTCAGAGTGTGTTCTGATCCGTGTTTCTCCGAGTGTGTGTGTGTGTGTGTGTCAGAGTGTGTTCTGATCCGTGTTTCTCCGAGTGTGTGTGTGTGTGTGTGTGTGTGTGTGTCAGAGTGTGTTCTGATCCGTGTTTCTCCGAGTGTGTGTGTGTGTGTGTGTGTGTGTGTCAGAGTGTGTTCTGATCCGTGTTTCTCCGAGTGTGTGTGTGTGTGTGTGTGTGTGTGTCAGAGTGTGTTCTGATCTGTGTTTCTCCCGGGTGTGTGTGTGTCAGAGTGTGTTCTGATCCGTGTTTCTCCGAGTGTGTGTGTGTGTGTGTGTGTCAGAGTGTGTTCTGATCCGTGTTTCTCCGAGTGTGTGTGTGTGTGTGTGTGTGTCAGAGTGTGTTCTGATCCGTGTTTCTCCGAGTGTGTGTGTGTGTGTGTGTGTGTGTGTGTCAGAGTGTGTTCTGATCTGTGTTTCTCCGAGTGTGTGTGTGTGTGTGTGTGTCAGAGTGTGTTCTGATCCGTGTTTCTCCGAGTGTGTGTGTGTCAGAGTGTGTTCTGATCTGTGTTTCTCCGGGTGTGTGTGTGTGTGTGTCAGAGTGTGTTCTGATCTGTGTTTCTCCCGTGTGTGTGTCAGAGTGTGTTTCTCCCGAGTGTGTGTGTGTGTCAGAGTGTGTTCTGATCCGTGTTTCTCCGAGTGTGTGTGTGTGTGTCAGAGTGTGTTCTGATCCGTGTTTCTCCGAGTGTGTGTGTCAGAGTGTGTTTCTCCCGAGTGTGTGTGTGTGTGTCAGAGTGTGTTCTGATCCGTGTTTCTCCGAGTGTGTGTGTGTGTGTCAGAGTGTGTTCTGATCCGTGTTTTTCCGAGTGTGTGTGTGTGTGTCAGAGTGTGTTCTGATCCGTGTTTCTCCGAGTGTGTGTGTGTGTGTGTGTGTGTGTGTCAGAGTGTGTTCTGATCCGTGTTTCTCCGAGTGTGTGTGTGTGTGTCAGAGTGTGTTCTGATCCGTGTTTCTCCGAGTGTGTGTGTGTGTGTCAGAGTGTGTTCTGATCCGTGTTTCTCCGAGTGTGTGTGTGTGTGTCAGAGTGTGTTCTGATCCGTGTTTCTCCGAGTGTGTGTGTCAGAGTGTGTTCTGATCCGTGTTTCTCCGAGTGTGTGTGTGTGTGTGTCAGAGTGTGTTCTGATCCGTGTTTCTCCGAGTGTGTGTGTGTGTGTGTGTCAGAGTGTGTTCTGATCCGTGTTTCTCCGAGTGTGTGTGTCAGAGTGTGTTCTGATCTGTGTTTCTCCGAGTGTGTGTGTCAGAGTGTGTTCTGATCTGTGTTTCTCCGAGTGTGTGTGTGTGTCAGAGTGTGTTCTGATCCGTGTTTCTCCGAGTGTGTGTGTGTGTCAGAGTGTGTTCTGATCCGTGTTTCTCCGAGTGTGTGTGTCAGAGTGTGTTCTGATCTGTGTTTCTCCGAGTGTGTGTGTGTGTGTGTGTGTGTCAGAGTGTGTTCTGATCCGTGTTTCTCCGAGTGTGTGTGTGTCAGAGTGTGTTCTGATCCGTGTTTCTCCGAGTGTGTGTGTGTGTGTGTCAGAGTGTGTTCTGATCCGTGTTTCTCCGAGTGTGTGTGTGTGTGTCAGAGTGTGTTCTGATCCGTGTTTCTCCGAGTGTGTGTGTGTGTGTCAGTGTGTTCTGATCCGTGTTTCTCCGAGTGTGTGTGTGTGTGTGTGTCAGAGTGTGTTCTGATCTGTGTTTCTCCGAGTGTGTGTGTGTGTGTGTCAGAGTGTGTTCTGATCCGTGTTTCTCCGAGTGTGTGTGTGTGTGTGTGTGTGTGTGTGTTCGAGTGTGTTCTGATCCGTGTTTCTCCGAGTGTGTGTGTGTGTGTGTGTGTGTGTGTGTGTCAGAGTGTGTTCTGATCCGTGTTTCTCTGAGTGTGTGTGTGTGTGTGTGTGTGTGTGTGTGTGTGTGTGTGTGTGTGTGTGTGTGTGTGTGTGTGTCAGAGTGTGTTCTGATCCGTGTTTCTCCGAGTGTGTGTGTGTGTGTCAGAGTGTGTTCTGATCCGTGTTTCTCCGAGTGTGTGTGTGTGTGTGTGTGTGTGTCAGAGTGTGTTCTGATCCGTGTTTCTCCGAGTGTGTGTGTGTGTGTGTGTCAGAGTGTGTTCTGATCCGTGTTTCTCCGAGTGTGTGTGTGTGTGTGTGTCAGAGTGTGTTCTGATCCGTGTTTCTCCGAGTGTGTGTGTGTGTGTGTGTCAGAGTGTGTTCTGATCTGTGTTTCTCCCGGGTGTGTGTGTGTCAGAGTGTGTTCTGATCCGTGTTTCTCCGAGTGTGTGTGTGTGTGTGTGTGTGTGTGTGTGTGTCAGAGTGTGTTCTGATCCGTGTTTCTCCGAGTGTGTGTGTGTGTGTGTGTCAGAGTGTGTTCTGATCCGTGTTTCTCCGAGTGTGTGTGTGTGTGTGTCAGAGTGTGTTCTGATCCGTGTTTCTCCGAGTGTGTGTGTGTGTGTGTGTGTGTGTGTGTCAGAGTGTGTTCTGATCTGTGTTTCTCCGAGTGTGTGTGTGTGTGTGTGTGTGTGTGTGTCAGAGTGTGTTCTGATCTGTGTTTCTCCGGGTGTGTGTGTGTGTGTCAGAGTGTGTTCTGATCTGTGTTTCTCCCGTGTGTGTGTCAGAGTGTGTTTCTCCCGAGTGTGTGTGTGTGTGTCAGAGTGTGTTCTGATCCGTGTTTCTCCGAGTGTGTGTGTGTGTGTGTGTCAGAGTGTGTTCTGATCCGTGTTTCTCCGAGTGTGTGTGTGTGTGTGTGTGTGTGTCAGAGTGTGTTCTGATCCGTGTTTCTCCCGAGTGTGTGTGTGTGTGTGTGTGTGTGTCAGAGTGTGTTCTGATCCGTGTTTCTCCGAGTGTGTGTGTGTGTGTGTGTGTGTCAGAGTGTGTTCTGATCCGTGTTTTTCCGAGTGTGTGTGTGTGTGTGTCAGAGTGTGTTCTGATCCGTGTTTCTCCGAGTGTGTGTGTGTGTGTGTGTGTGTGTGTGTGTCAGAGTGTGTTCTGATCCGTGTTTTTCCGAGTGTGTGTGTGTGTGTCAGAGTGTGTTCTGATCCGTGTTTCTCCGAGTGTGTGTGTCAGAGTGTGTTCTGATCTGTGTTTCTCCGAGTGTGTGTGTGTGTGTGTGTGTGTCAGAGTGTGTTCTGATCCGTGTTTCTCCGAGTGTGTGTGTGTCAGAGTGTGTTCTGATCCGTGTTTCTCCGAGTGTGTGTGTGTGTGTGTCAGAGTGTGTTCTGATCCGTGTTTCTCCGAGTGTGTGTGTGTGTGTCAGAGTGTGTTCTGATCCGTGTTTCTCCGAGTGTGTGTGTGTGTGTGTGTGTGTGTGTGTGTGTGTGTGTCAGAGTGTGTTCTGATCCGTGTTTCTCCGAGTGTGTGTGTGTGTGTCAGAGTGTGTTCTGATCCGTGTTTCTCCGAGTGTGTGTGTGTGTGTGTGTGTGTGTCAGAGTGTGTTCTGATCCGTGTTTCTCCGAGTGTGTGTGTGTGTGTGTGTGTGTGTCAGAGTGTGTTCTGATCCGTGTTTCTCCGAGTGTGTGTGTGTGTGTGTGTCAGAGTGTGTTCTGATCTGTGTTTCTCCCGGGTGTGTGTGTGTCAGAGTGTGTTCTGATCCGTGTTTCTCCGAGTGTGTGTGTGTGTGTGTGTGTGTGTGTGTCAGAGTGTGTTCTGATCCGTGTTTCTCCGAGTGTGTGTGTGTGTGTGTGTCAGAGTGTGTTCTGATCCGTGTTTCTCCGAGTGTGTGTGTGTGTGTGTGTGTCAGAGTGTGTTCTGATCCGTGTTTCTCCGAGTGTGTGTGTGTGTGTGTGTGTGTGTGTGTGTGTGTCAGAGTGTGTTCTGATCTGTGTTTCTCCGAGTGTGTGTGTGTGTGTGTGTGTGTGTGTGTGTGTCAGAGTGTGTTCTGATCTGTGTTTCTCCGGGTGTGTGTGTGTGTGTCAGAGTGTGTTCTGATCTGTGTTTCTCCCGTGTGTGTGTCAGAGTGTGTTTCTCCCGAGTGTGTGTGTGTGTGTCAGAGTGTGTTCTGATCCGTGTTTCTCCGAGTGTGTGTGTGTGTGTGTCAGAGTGTGTTCTGATCCGTGTTTCTCCGAGTGTGTGTGTGTGTGTGTGTGTGTCAGAGTGTGTTCTGATCCGTGTTTCTCCCGAGTGTGTGTGTGTGTGTGTGTGTGTGTGTCAGAGTGTGTTCTGATCCGTGTTTCTCCGAGTGTGTGTGTGTGTGTGTGTGTGTCAGAGTGTGTTCTGATCCGTGTTTTTCCGAGTGTGTGTGTGTGTGTCAGAGTGTGTTCTGATCCGTGTTTCTCCGAGTGTGTGTGTGTGTGTGTGTGTGTGTGTGTCAGAGTGTGTTCTGATCCGTGTTTTTCCGAGTGTGTGTGTGTGTGTGTCAGAGTGTGTTCTGATCCGTGTTTCTCCGAGTGTGTGTGTGTGTGTGTGTGTGTCAGAGTGTGTTCTGATCCGTGTTTCTCCGAGTGTGTGTGTGTGTGTGTGTGTGTGTGTGTGTGTGTCAGAGTGTGTTCTGATCCGTGTTTCTCCGAGTGTGTGTGTGTGTGTGTCAGAGTGTGTTCTGATCCGTGTTTCTCCGAGTGTGTGTGTGTGTGTGTGTGTCAGAGTGTGTTCTGATCCGTGTTTCTCCGAGTGTGTGTGTGTGTGTGTCAGAGTGTGTTCTGATCCGTGTTTCTCCGAGTGTGTGTGTGTGTGTGTCAGAGTGTGTTCTGATCTGTGTTTCTCCGGGTGTGTGTGTCAGAGTGTGTTCTGATCTGTGTTTCTCCGAGTGTGTGTGTGTGTCAGAGTGTGTTCTGATCTGTGTTTCTCCGAGTGTGTGTGTGTGTGTCAGAGTGTGTTCTGATCCGTGTTTCTCCGAGTGTGTGTGTGTGTGTGTGTCAGAGTGTGTTCTGATCCGTGTTTCTCCGAGTGTGTGTGTGTGTGTGTGTGTCAGAGTGTGTTCTGATCTGTGTTTCTCCGAGTGTGTGTGTGTGTGTGTGTGTGTGTCAGAGTGTGTTCTGATCCGTGTTTCTCCGAGTGTGTGTGTGTCAGAGTGTGTTCTGATCTGTGTTTCTCCGGGTGTGTGTGTGTGTGTCAGAGTGTGTTCTGATCTGTGTTTCTCCCGTGTGTGTGTCAGAGTGTGTTTCTCCCGAGTGTGTGTGTGTGTCAGAGTGTGTTCTGATCCGTGTTTCTCCGAGTGTGTGTGTGTGTGTGTCAGAGTGTGTTCTGATCCGTGTTTCTCCGAGTGTGTGTGTCAGAGTGTGTTTCTCCCGAGTGTGTGTGTGTGTGTCAGAGTGTGTTCTGATCCGTGTTTCTCCGAGTGTGTGTGTGTGTGTCAGAGTGTGTTCTGATCCGTGTTTTTCCGAGTGTGTGTGTGTGTGTCAGAGTGTGTTCTGATCCGTGTTTCTCCGAGTGTGTGTGTGTGTGTGTGTGTGTGTGTGTCAGAGTGTGTTCTGATCCGTGTTTCTCCGAGTGTGTGTGTGTGTGTCAGAGTGTGTTCTGATCCGTGTTTCTCCGAGTGTGTGTGTGTGTGTCAGAGTGTGTTCTGATCCGTGTTTCTCCGAGTGTGTGTGTCAGAGTGTGTTCTGATCCGTGTTTCTCCGAGTGTGTGTGTGTGTCAGAGTGTGTTCTGATCCGTGTTTCTCCGAGTGTGTGTGTGTGTGTGTGTGTGTGTCAGAGTGTGTTCTGATCCGTGTTTCTCCGAGTGTGTGTGTCAGAGTGTGTTCTGATCTGTGTTTCTCCGAGTGTGTGTGTCAGAGTGTGTTCTGATCTGTGTTTCTCCGAGTGTGTGTGTGTGTCAGAGTGTGTTCTGATCCGTGTTTCTCCGAGTGTGTGTGTGTGTCAGAGTGTGTTCTGATCCGTGTTTCTCCGAGTGTGTGTGTCAGAGTGTGTTCTGATCTGTGTTTCTCCGAGTGTGTGTGTGTGTGTGTGTGTGTGTCAGAGTGTGTTCTGATCCGTGTTTCTCCGAGTGTGTGTGTGTCAGAGTGTGTTCTGATCCGTGTTTCTCCGAGTGTGTGTGTGTGTGTGTCAGAGTGTGTTCTGATCCGTGTTTCTCCGAGTGTGTGTGTGTGTGTCAGAGTGTGTTCTGATCCGTGTTTCTCCGAGTGTGTGTGTGTGTGTCAGTGTGTTCTGATCCGTGTTTCTCCGAGTGTGTGTGTGTGTGTCAGAGTGTGTTCTGATCTGTGTTTCTCCGAGTGTGTGTGTGTGTGTGTGTGTCAGAGTGTGTT
This sequence comes from Scardinius erythrophthalmus, assembly GCF_964197995.2. Taxonomy (NCBI): domain Eukaryota; kingdom Metazoa; phylum Chordata; class Actinopteri; order Cypriniformes; family Leuciscidae; genus Scardinius; species Scardinius erythrophthalmus. The sequence continues at coordinate 39,686,220 of NC_138236.1, forward strand.
CTGATCCGTGTTTCTCCGAGTGTGTGTGTGTGTGTGTGTGTGTGTGTGTCAGAGTGTGTTCTGATCCGTGTTTCTCCGAGTGTGTGTGTGTGTGTGTGTGTGTGTGTGTGTGTGTGTGTGTCAGAGTGTGTTCTGATCCGTGTTTCTCTGAGTGTGTGTGTGTGTGTGTGTGTGTGTGTGTGTGTGTGTGTGTGTCAGAGTGTGTTCTGATCCGTGTTTCTCCGAGTGTGTGTGTGTGTGTGTCAGAGTGTGTTCTGATCCGTGTTTCTCCGAGTGTGTGTGTGTGTGTGTGTCAGAGTGTGTTCTGATCCGTGTTTCTCCGAGTGTGTGTGTGTGTGTGTGTGTGTGTGTGTGTGTCAGAGTGTGTTCTGATCCGTGTTTCTCCGAGTGTGTGTGTGTGTGTGTGTCAGAGTGTGTTCTGATCCGTGTTTCTCCGAGTGTGTGTGTGTGTGTGTGTCAGAGTGTGTTCTGATCTGTGTTTCTCCCGGGTGTGTGTGTGTCAGAGTGTGTTCTGATCCGTGTTTCTCCGAGTGTGTGTGTGTGTGTGTGTGTGTGTGTGTCAGAGTGTGTTCTGATCCGTGTTTCTCCGAGTGTGTGTGTGTGTGTGTGTCAGAGTGTGTTCTGATCCGTGTTTCTCCGAGTGTGTGTGTGTGTGTGTCAGAGTGTGTTCTGATCCGTGTTTCTCCGAGTGTGTGTGTGTGTGTGTGTGTGTGTGTCAGAGTGTGTTCTGATCTGTGTTTCTCCGAGTGTGTGTGTGTGTGTGTGTCAGAGTGTGTTCTGATCTGTGTTTCTCCGGGTGTGTGTGTGTGTGTGTGTCAGAGTGTGTTCTGATCTGTGTTTCTCCCGTGTGTGTGTCAGAGTGTGTTTCTCCCGAGTGTGTGTGTGTGTGTCAGAGTGTGTTCTGATCCGTGTTTCTCCGAGTGTGTGTGTGTGTGTGTCAGAGTGTGTTCTGATCCGTGTTTCTCCGAGTGTGTGTGTGTGTGTCAGAGTGTGTTCTGATCCGTGTTTCTCCCGAGTGTGTGTGTGTGTGTGTGTCAGAGTGTGTTCTGATCCGTGTTTCTCCGAGTGTGTGTGTGTGTGTGTGTGTGTCAGAGTGTGTTCTGATCCGTGTTTTTCCGAGTGTGTGTGTGTGTGTCAGAGTGTGTTCTGATCCGTGTTTCTCCGAGTGTGTGTGTGTGTGTGTGTGTCAGAGTGTGTTCTGATCCGTGTTTTTCCGAGTGTGTGTGTGTGTGTCAGAGTGTGTTCTGATCCGTGTTTCTCCGAGTGTGTGTGTGTGTGTGTGTGTGTCAGAGTGTGTTCTGATCCGTGTTTCTCCGAGTGTGTGTGTGTGTGTGTGTGTGTGTGTGTGTGTGTGTCAGAGTGTGTTCTGATCCGTGTTTCTCCGAGTGTGTGTGTGTGTGTGTCAGAGTGTGTTCTGATCCGTGTTTCTCCGAGTGTGTGTGTGTGTGTGTGTGTCAGAGTGTGTTCTGATCCGTGTTTCTCCGAGTGTGTGTGTGTGTGTGTCAGAGTGTGTTCTGATCCGTGTTTCTCCGAGTGTGTGTGTGTGTGTGTCAGAGTGTGTTCTGATCCGTGTTTCTCCGAGTGTGTGTGTGTGTGTGTGTGTGTGTGTGTGTGTGTCAGAGTGTGTTCTGATCTGTGTTTCTCCGAGTGTGTGTGTGTGTCAGAGTGTGTTCTGATCCGTGTTTCTCCGAGTGTGTGTGTGTGTGTCAGAGTGTGTTCTGATCTGTGTTTCTCCGGGTGTGTGTGTGTCAGAGTGTGTTCTGATCTGTGTTTCTCCCGTGTGTGATTCAGAGTGTGTTTCTCCCGAGTGTGTGTGTGTGTCAGAGTGTGTTCTGATCCGTGTTTCTCCCGAGTGTGTGTGTGTGTCAGAGTGTGTTCTGATCCGTGTTTCTCCGAGTGTGTGTGTGTGTGTGTGTGTGTGTGTGTGTCAGAGTGTGTTCTGATCTGTGTTTCTCCGGGTGTGTGTGTGTGTGTGTGTGTGTGTGTGTGTGTGTGTGTGTCAGAGTGTGTTCTGATCCGTGTTTCTCCGAGTGTGTGTGTGTGTGTGTGTGTGTGTGTGTGTGTGTGTGTGTGTGTCAGAGTGTGTTCTGATCCGTGTTTCTCCGAGTGTGTGTGTGTCAGAGTGTGTTCTGATCCGTGTTTCTCCGAGTGTGTGTGTGTGTGTGTGTGTGTGTGTGTGTGTGTGTCAGAGTGTGTTCTGATCCGTGTTTCTCCGAGTATGTGTGTGTGTGTCAGAGTGTGTTCTGATCTGTGTTTCTCCGAGTGTGTGTGTCAGAGTGTGTTCTGATCCGTGTTTCTCCGAGTGTGTGTGTGTGTCAGAGTGTGTCAGAGTGTGTTCTGATCCGTGTTTCTCCGAGTGTGTGTGTGTGTGTGTCAGAGTGTGTTCTGATCCGTGTTTCTCCGAGTGTGTGTGTGTGTGTGTCAGAGTGTGTTCTGATCCGTGTTTCTCCGAGTGTGTGTGTGTGTCAGAGTGTGTTCTGATCCGTGTTTCTCCGAGTGTGTGTGTGTGTCAGAGTGTGTTCTGATCCGTGTTTCTCCGAGTGTGTGTGTGTGTCAGAGTGTGTTCTGATCCGTGTTTCTCCGAGTGTGTGTGTGTCAGAGTGTGTTCTGATCCGTGTTTCTCCGAGTGTGTGTGTCAGAGTGTGTTCTGATCTGTGTTTCTCCGAGTGTGTGTGTGTGTGTGTGTGTCAGAGTGTGTTCTGATCCGTGTTTCTCCGAGTGTGTGTGTGTGTGTGTGTCAGAGTGTGTTCTGATCCGTGTTTCTCCGAGTGTGTGTGTGTCAGAGTGTGTTCTGATCCGTGTTTCTCCGAGTGTGTGTGTGTGTGTGTGTGTGTGTGTCAGAGTGTGTTCTGATCCGTGTTTCTCCGAGTGTGTGTGTGTCAGAGTGTGTTCTGATCTGTGTTTCTCCGAGTGTGTGTGTGTGTGTGTGTCAGAGTGTGTTCTGATCCGTGTTTCTCCGAGTGTGTGTGTGTGTGTGTGTGTGTGTCAGAGTGTGTTCTGATCTGTGTTTCTCCGAGTGTGTGTCAGAGTGTGTTCTGATCCGTGTTTCTCCGAGTGTGTGTGTGTGTGTGTGTGTGTGTGTCAGAGTGTGTTCTGATCTGTGTTTCTCCGAGTGTGTGTGTGTGTGTGTGTGTGTGTCAGAGTGTGTTCTGATCCGTGTTTCTCCGAGTGTGTGTGTGTGTGTGTGTGTGTGTGTGTGTGTGTGTCAGAGTGTGTTCTGATCCGTGTTTCTCCGAGTGTGTGTGTGTGTGTGTCAGAGTGTGTTCTGATCCGTGTTTCTCCGAGTGTGTGTGTGTGTGTGTGTGTCAGAGTGTGTTCTGATCCGTGTTTCTCCGAGTGTGTGTGTGTGTGTGTCAGAGTGTGTTCTGATCCGTGTTTTTCCGAGTGTGTGTGTGTGTGTCAGAGTGTGTTCTGATCCGTGTTTCTCCGAGTGTGTGTGTGTGTGTGTGTGTGTGTCAGAGTGTGTTCTGATCCGTGTTTCTCCGAGTGTGTGTGTGTGTGTGTCAGAGTGTGTTCTGATCCGTGTTTCTCCGAGTGTGTGTGTGTGTGTCAGAGTGTGTTCTGATCCGTGTTTCTCCGAGTGTGTGTGTGTGTGTCAGAGTGTGTTCTGATCCGTGTTTCTCCGAGTGTGTGTGTCAGAGTGTGTTCTGATCCGTGTTTCTCCGAGTGTGTGTGTGTGTCAGAGTGTGTTCTGATCCGTGTTTCTCCGAGTGTGTGTGTGTGTGTGTGTCAGAGTGTGTTCTGATCCGTGTTTCTCCGAGTGTGTGTGTCAGAGTGTGTTCTGATCTGTGTTTCTCCGAGTGTGTGTGTCAGAGTGTGTTCTGATCTGTGTTTCTCCGAGTGTGTGTGTGTGTCAGAGTGTGTTCTGATCCGTGTTTCTCCGAGTGTGTGTGTGTGTCAGAGTGTGTTCTGATCCGTGTTTCTCCGAGTGTGTGTGTCAGAGTGTGTTCTGATCTGTGTTTCTCCGAGTGTGTGTGTGTGTGTGTCAGAGTGTGTTCTGATCCGTGTTTCTCCGAGTGTGTGTGTGTCAGAGTGTGTTCTGATCCGTGTTTCTCCGAGTGTGTGTGTGTGTGTGTCAGAGTGTGTTCTGATCCGTGTTTCTCCGAGTGTGTGTGTGTGTGTGTGTCAGAGTGTGTTCTGATCCGTGTTTCTCCGAGTGTGTGTGTGTGTGTGTGTGTGTCAGTGTGTTCTGATCCGTGTTTCTCCGAGTGTGTGTGTGTGTGTCAGAGTGTGTTCTGATCTGTGTTTCTCCGAGTGTGTGTGTGTGTGTCAGAGTGTGTTCTGATCCGTGTTTCTCCGAGTGTGTGTGTGTGTGTGTGTGTGTGTGTGTGTCAGAGTGTGTTCTGATCCGTGTTTCTCCGAGTGTGTGTGTGTGTGTGTGTGTGTGTGTGTGTGTGTCAGAGTGTGTTCTGATCCGTGTTTCTCTGAGTGTGTGTGTGTGTGTGTGTGTGTGTGTGTGTGTGTGTGTGTGTGTGTGTGTGTGTGTGTGTCAGAGTGTGTTCTGATCCGTGTTTCTCCGAGTGTGTGTGTGTGTGTGTGTGTGTCAGAGTGTGTTCTGATCCGTGTTTCTCCGAGTGTGTGTGTGTCAGAGTGTGTTCTGATCCGTGTTTCTCCGAGTGTGTGTGTGTGTGTGTGTGTGTGTCAGAGTGTGTTCTGATCCGTGTTTCTCCGAGTGTGTGTGTGTGTGTGTGTCAGAGTGTGTTCTGATCCGTGTTTCTCCGAGTGTGTGTGTGTGTGTGTGTCAGAGTGTGTTCTGATCTGTGTTTCTCCCGGGTGTGTGTGTGTCAGAGTGTGTTCTGATCCGTGTTTCTCCGAGTGTGTGTGTGTGTGTGTGTGTGTGTCAGAGTGTGTTCTGATCCGTGTTTCTCCGAGTGTGTGTGTGTGTGTGTGTCAGAGTGTGTTCTGATCCGTGTTTCTCCGAGTGTGTGTGTGTGTGTGTGTGTGTCAGAGTGTGTTCTGATCCGTGTTTCTCCGAGTGTGTGTGTGTGTGTGTGTGTGTGTGTGTGTGTGTCAGAGTGTGTTCTGATCTGTGTTTCTCCGAGTGTGTGTGTGTGTGTGTGTCAGAGTGTGTTCTGATCTGTGTTTCTCCGGGTGTGTGTGTGTGTGTCAGAGTGTGTTCTGATCTGTGTTTCTCCCGTGTGTGTGTCAGAGTGTGTTTCTCCCGAGTGTGTGTGTGTGTGTCAGAGTGTGTTCTGATCCGTGTTTCTCCGAGTGTGTGTGTGTGTGTGTGTGTGTCAGAGTGTGTTCTGATCCGTGTTTCTCCCGAGTGTGTGTGTGTGTGTGTGTCAGAGTGTGTTCTGATCCGTGTTTCTCCGAGTGTGTGTGTGTGTGTCAGAGTGTGTTCTGATCCGTGTTTTTCCGAGTGTGTGTGTGTGTGTCAGAGTGTGTTCTGATCCGTGTTTCTCCGAGTGTGTGTGTGTGTGTGTGTGTGTGTCAGAGTGTGTTCTGATCCGTGTTTTTCCGAGTGTGTGTGTGTGTGTCAGAGTGTGTTCTGATCCGTGTTTCTCCGAGTGTGTGTGTGTGTGTGTGTGTGTGTGTCAGAGTGTGTTCTGATCCGTGTTTCTCCGAGTGTGTGTGTGTGTGTGTGTGTGTGTGTGTGTGTCAGAGTGTGTTCTGATCCGTGTTTCTCCGAGTGTGTGTGTGTGTGTGTCAGAGTGTGTTCTGATCCGTGTTTCTCCGAGTGTGTGTGTGTGTGTGTGTGTCAGAGTGTGTTCTGATCCGTGTTTCTCCGAGTGTGTGTGTGTGTGTGTCAGAGTGTGTTCTGATCCGTGTTTCTCCGAGTGTGTGTGTGTGTGTGTCAGAGTGTGTTCTGATCCGTGTTTCTCCGAGTGTGTGTGTGTGTGTGTGTGTCAGAGTGTGTTCTGATCTGTGTTTCTCCGAGTGTGTGTGTGTGTCAGAGTGTGTTCTGATCCGTGTTTCTCCGAGTGTGTGTGTGTGTGTCAGAGTGTGTTCTGATCTGTGTTTCTCCGGGTGTGTGTGTGTCAGAGTGTGTTCTGATCTGTGTTTCTCCCGTGTGTGATTCAGAGTGTGTTTCTCCCGAGTGTGTGTGTGTGTCAGAGTGTGTTCTGATCCGTGTTTCTCCGAGTGTGTGTGTGTGTGTGTGTGTGTCAGAGTGTGTTCTGATCTGTGTTTCTCCGGTGTGTGTGTGTGTGTGTGTGTGTGTGTGTGTGTGTGTGTGTGTGTGTCAGAGTGTGTTCTGATCCGTGTTTCTCCGAGTGTGTGTGTGTGTGTGTGTGTGTGTGTGTGTGTGTGTGTGTGTGTGTGTGTGTGTGTGTGTGTCAGAGTGTGTTCTGATCCGTGTTTCTCCGAGTGTGTGTGTGTCAGAGTGTGTTCTGATCCGTGTTTCTCCGAGTGTGTGTGTGTGTGTGTGTGTGTGTGTGTGTGTCAGAGTGTGTTCTGATCCGTGTTTCTCCGAGTATGTGTGTGTGTGTCAGAGTGTGTTCTGATCTGTGTTTCTCCGAGTGTGTGTGTCAGAGTGTGTTCTGATCCGTGTTTCTCCGAGTGTGTGTGTGTGTCAGAGTGTGTCAGAGTGTGTTCTGATCCGTGTTTCTCCGAGTGTGTGTGTGTGTGTGTCAGAGTGTGTTCTGATCCGTGTTTCTCCGAGTGTGTGTGTGTGTGTGTCAGAGTGTGTTCTGATCCGTGTTTCTCCGAGTGTGTGTGTGTGTCAGAGTGTGTTCTGATCCGTGTTTCTCCGAGTGTGTGTGTGTGTCAGAGTGT